>NC_043974.1:8033379-8376747 GCF_902148855.1 Sphaeramia orbicularis | reverse complement strand
ATGTAAACTGTCTCTCTGTATTTCCTATGGGATTTCTATGTGTGCAGTCTGAATAATTTGTGTCTTTTGTATTTCACATTAACCATCCACATTCTTCAGAAGCTATGCCAGAGCCAGCTGGTAGGTGAAATGTTCTTTAAATTTGTATTTTGTCAGACAAATTTTGTAATATAATGATACCAAGCTGCAATTAAAGACTATGAGCTACTACAAGTGAGACACACTATCAAACTATGACATTTCAATAAGACACGCAGCAGATAGCATGTTAAGGACAATCTCTTCTTAGACTCATCACATTACTTACACAACAGTATGATAAAAGTTTAGGATAAATGCAAATAACATTCTGAAATTACTTATTTGTCAGACAATGAAAACAGTGAAGAGAAATCTGTAGTATAAGTCATTGTTACAATTGAGAATTGTTCTCCTTTTTCTTTATACTGGATAAAGACAGAAGAGGAGAATATAAAATCTGCATTATATATATTGCATACAATGTGTTTTAAATGTTATGAACTATGTTAAATTATCTGTGTCGGACACAGGGAATGGAACAGATGAGGGAACAAACCTGGCAGGTTAGGAGGATTTTGTTTTGTTTTTGTAGAGGATTCATTTGTGTCATGTTATGAACATGGATTACACTACTGAGTGTTACATTAGGAGTCCACCTTAAATATAAGTTTAATGGAATGTCATTTGCCTTTTTGTCTCAGTTCTCAAAAGGTCAGCAAGGTCTAGCTGTACATATCGAGACAACTACTGGTATCGGTACGGTGACAGCCTTTATGTCTATGTTACAAGAGGCGTGAACTGGGTTACAGCACAGGTATTTGAGCCCAATTCTGCTTCTACACTTCAATTATTTTCATGCTTGAGTTTGCATCTCTTAATATCACAATACTTAGAGGCTTCTTTTCAGTAACTCTACTGTTCAAAGATATTTTTTTTCCCTGTAGAGAATCTGTGTGAGTCTGGGTGGAAATCTTGTATCCCTACGGAACTCAAGAGAGGAAGCTTTTGTTAAGCTTCTGGCAAAGAACAGATATGCATGGATGGGACTCTCTGATGCACAGCAGGTCAATTCATCTAAATCATGTTCCTCAGATGGTTTTGTTGAAAATTATTGAAATTGTCTTTTAAACAATATTCCTTGTCATTTTTCCCTTTAGGCCGGTGTGTGGCTTTGGATGGGGGGAGCACGTTACAGCTATTCCAACTGGTGTCGCAGAGAGCCTTCTAATGGTTCCACTGAGAAATGTACACTGATGAACGTGTCAAGTAAGTCACTCAACATTACTGACATTTACATCACACACAGACACTGTGAAGCCATTCATGTCAAAATTGGTTACTATTACAAGTGTCATTTTGTTAAACATTTGTTTCAAATTCCTCCTTAAAGTGTTTATACGAAGAAATAATTCTTTCTTGAAATATCAGTGATCCATTTGTTTGGAGTATTAAGGCCAATGTACAATGTCAGTGGTTAGATTCTGCAGTAATGACTGACTTTTTTATCTTTGTTCCTTACAGGTGGAAGGTGCTGGTATGATATCGCCTGCACACCCAATGTCTATTTTATCTGTTCCAAAAGAGTTCGTTAATTCCTGAGGGAACAGAGATGCATAAACCTGCAAAACACAAACACTCAGTGATGTGTGTTTGTGTCTAAAGTTTGTGCACTCATCAGTCTTCGTCATCAGTCTCATATATAAACTGTTGACCTGACATTTTAAATCAAACCTATATTTCTTTTCTTTTCTCTTGCTGTAACGCTACCCAAGGAAAGAAGCGATAAGTAAAATGTTAACTGCAGGTGGACTGCTTTTAGGACCTTGTGTCTCATGAAGAGCAGATTGAAAGGTTTTGAAAAGACGCTTTTGGCACAACTTGATTCTGTTTCTGTTCTTTTCCTGTAAAGCATGATTAAAAAGCTGAAGCATCAAAAATGATGGTCTTTGAGTTTGATTTTATCAACCCCTTTTCTATCCTCTTTCTTTCTGAATAAAGAAAATAGTCACTATGAAAACACGATTGAGGTTAAAATGTGTAAATGAACACAACAGCAGTGATGTTTACAGACATCTCAGCAGGTTTTCCTGGAGACTAAATCAGCAGGTAAAAATAGAATTTAGATGACCCTCAATTGTGTCAAAACGTAACAAATATTTTGATATATGAAAAGAATATCTGAATGCACTTCCACACATGTCACTGTAAATATTCATCTATTGATGTACTATGAAACTGTCACATTTTATAGGATATTTAACTTCTGGGGAATGAAAATAAATAAATAAATCACAGGATAAACATTTTGTATCTCTGCCATTGTCCCAACATATGTGGTCTCCTCCAGTGTCATCCTCCAATGTTCTACATCAGGGGTTCCCAAAGTGGAGTACATGTCCCCCAGGGGTACTTCGAAGAAACCCAGGGGGTATTTTTGTTATTTAATTTTTGGGGAAAAATTAAGTCAAAGAAAAATTAAGTCAAAAAAATAAGTCATCATGTACCAAATACAAAATAAATAAGGAGACTTAACGCTGAAATATAAAACATAATAAATAAAGATAATTAAATGGACACTCCCAACCTTATTCATTTCAATATTTAATTTTCTTATATTATTGTTATTGTCTGTCATCTTGTTTAACCTTTTGGTAGCATTTTAAGAACATTTCTATTATATGTTATTCAAGATGAGTTTACTTGAGTATTTAAGTAATTATTTTTTGTTGATGAAAGGCTCGTTTTTTATTTATAAAGATTTGTTATTTTTAATTTATTAAAGTTAAATATATATTGTTTGTTTACAAAGTTTTGAAAACAGAAACAGACACTTTTGGCGCAGGGACAAATTTTGCCTCATTTTTAAAATTTTCATTTTTGAAATCAAATTTGCTGAAGTGAGAGCTGGGGGTACTTGGCTAAAATATATATATTTCAAGGGGTACTCCACTGTTACGCGTTTGAGAACCATTGTTCTAGAGGAATACTGCCATCTTGTGGTAACTCAAAGAACACCATCCCTCACACTTTAAACCTGGGCCCGTATTCCTAAAGATTCTGAGAATCCTCTCACAGAGCTCCTAACTTAACCTAAAAATTCCTAGCAAGGAGTCTTAGCTTAGGAGTGATTCCAGAACACTCTCAGAGAACTCTGAGCAAGGAATGGACAGAAATTCCTATCTTAGTGAGGAGGTGTGGTTGACCCCACTGCTAGGTATGAGTCATCATTTCAAAAGCTGTGATTGGTTGATCCTAAAAGCTAGAAAAAACTATACTTTTGGTGATAATGGCCAAGAGACTGAC
Source organism: Sphaeramia orbicularis (assembly GCF_902148855.1). Taxonomy (NCBI): domain Eukaryota; kingdom Metazoa; phylum Chordata; class Actinopteri; order Kurtiformes; family Apogonidae; genus Sphaeramia; species Sphaeramia orbicularis. The sequence continues at coordinate 8,373,423 of NC_043974.1, read as the reverse complement.
CCTCAAATCAATAAACTTAATCAGAGAATCTAATCTTATGAAGACTGTGTAATTGTAAATAACATTTCACATAAAAGAAAATATCTGTTCAATGAATAGTAAGCTAAACTTTAAAATTATCCTACAAAATGTGTGAAAAAACTCAGGCCCACTTGCACAGTATTCACATAGTGATAGATATATTTATTTGCTCATATTAATTGGCACACTGTAAAAAAATCTGTAATTTAACTGAATTTTTACCGTTTATTTTACAGATTTTTCCTGTGTTTTAAGATACAGGTAAATATCAATGAAGTGACAAAAATAGACTGTCATTTTACACGTCAAATGTAAAATAACACGATAAAACTGTAACTGTGAATAACCAAAAAATTTCCATTTTTTAAAAGATTTTTTTTTCCACAGAAAAATACAGTTAAAATACATTTGCAAATGTATTGTAATTTCACAAATATTTATCTTCTATTCATGAGATTAAACTGTTAATTTAAAGTTTAATACTGTAAAAAAAATAATAAAATGAGATAAAATTACTGATAATTAACTGTAAAAGAAGTATTTGTTCTGTAAGTTTAACAAGACTTGTTTGTTAATTGACAAATATCTTGTGTAATTACGGGAGGTTTCACAACAAAAATTTTAAATAAATGTATTTTTGTGAATGTATAATATGTATAAGCACTGATAAATTGTCCAAATACAGTTTTTATCAGAGTGGATCGTACAACTTTGTCTCATTGAAAATTATGTATGTGTATATAAATATATAAATAAATAAATAAATAAATATATACGTGTGTGTGTGTGTGTGTGTGTGTGTGTGTGTGTATATATATATATATATAGGTAATTTGATTGTTTTAATACATGTAAATATTCTTTACTAAACATTAAAAAGTCAAAAAATATGCAATATCTCATGTAAAGTTAGGGCAAAAAGCTATATTTTAATTATGGAAAACTACTGTATTTTTATGAGATGGTTATTTTCCGTTATTTAACAGTATTTCTTCGGCACCCCTGCTGCCAGAATAATACTTTAAAAAATTTTTTTTTTTTTACAGTGCAATCTGTGGCATTTAATTAATTCACTGTCATCCAGTGTTTGGAGAATATTCCTCCTGCCTCTTCCGTCGGCCATTTTGTCCTCTGCTTAAGGAACTCCTAAGCCCCTTAAAAGTCCTCTTCCCTGCTCTTAACAGATCTCACCTTAGGAGCTCACTTAAGGGCTAGGATTCTTTAGGAATAGCTTTTATCTTTACGAGGATCTACTCTTCATTTTTAGGGGAAATTCTAAGAAAACATCATGATTCTAAGAATTTTCTTAGAATTTGGCCACTAGGAGCAACTCTTTGCACTAAGAATCTTTAGGAATACGGGCCCTGGTGACCACCATCAGCTCCTACTGGGGGCTGCAATATAATGTATTAGATCTAAAAGTAGTGTACGAAATAATAATGACCCCCAATAGATCCCCAAATAAATGATACAAAGACTGTCCAAATCTATGAATAAGAATTGAAACTCAGATACAAAGGTTTGGTTTGAACATTTGTAGGGACACAAACCCCACACATCTACAGCAGCTTCACCTAATTTCACAGGTTTTAATGTATAATAAAATGATGCACTGATGTAAAAGATCTATATGGATGTTCAGTTAATAAAGACCCTTTAATATTTACATGATATGTTAAATATTGATGTTATCTCATCTTATCTTATGAAACCAACTTTTTCTAATGCAATATTTCTTCAACTGTAAACTTCCAAAGATTAGCTCAAACATCTTCAGACAAATTTTAAAATAAAAAAAAAAAATCTTCTTTATAGTTAAGAATTCACAGGAAACTTGAAAATGTTTCCTCATGAGTTTGCTGTACTTTCCCAGCATGTTTCAGTGTTTTCTGCATATAACTGATGAAATGGTTGGGCCCTGGAGCTGTGACTGGATTCATGGTTTCCTTGAGTCCACTGAGATTTCAGGGGGAGGTTGAGGGCCTTTGCTGCTAATGTGTGAATATGTTGAACCTGTATCTACCATGAGAGCAAGATGTTTATCACTGATGTCCAGGAGGATGGAAAGTTCCTCTTTTGGATGTTTAGAGGTGTCTGGTACCATCCCTCTACCCCTTGGTTCTATTGTTGTAACTCCACTGCAGGTTCAGGTGCAAAGCATATTCCTAGTTCACTGATCACTGACTGGTTGCCTGCAGGACACATCTGGCTCCACAAAACATCCAATCCAGCCTGCAGAATATTAATAAGTGAATAAAATCTAGACTGAAATAATGCACAGTAAATTGGATGTGTTTTCAGTGGACAGATTAAAAATGCATCATTAATTGCAAAAGACTGAATCAGGGGGTTGTTGAGTTGTAACGTACAAAGTCACAAGACAAATGGTGTACTCATGAAAGAAGGAAAAAAGTGTTTTTTACTTGTTCCAAGCATTTTATAACTTGGTTTCACAAGATTGTATTCACTCAATAGTAAAGATAATAAGTATAAATTATTGCTGAACTAATTCAACTTTATTTTTCCTTTGTGTGTTTTTCTATGTTGTATTTTGACAGAAAGTGGCATGTAAATAAGGATATTCATGTTTGCCTTCTGTGTGTACATAGTCAGAACATGTGTCTACAGTTCCTGGCCATGTTCCAGCTTGTAAGAACTGGATTTTTTTCTTGTTCAACACCTCAGGCTGAAGCTGCACACTCACAGTGAGAAAACAAAGAAAGAAAAAATAAGCTCTGCTGCAGGTTCTTTATCAACTCTCTTAGTATGTTCTAACACTCAGACAGAGAAATACTGACTAACACAGAAACAGCTTACAACAATATACAGCCAGCAGTCAGTCAGAGTATTGTAAATACGTCAAAATACGGACAAGTCGAGGCTGGACCACGGGACTCAGAAGCTTATATTGTACAGCAATGGTATAAAAGACAATAAATAAAATACGAAAAACAATAAATAAAATACAAAGGAGAATTTGAATACACCTCACGGTGATACTTGGACACGTCATCAGTGATAAACCCAGGGTGTTAGGGTGTTTCGGGTCTTTAATCATCAAACATCCTCGCCCAGCGACCCAACTGGGGGTGATCAGACCCCGGCTTGTGTCCAAGTAGCACACCAAGGATCCCCCCTACAGATCCACAGCCACAGGATGTTCTTGGTGGCTTTCCTCAACTGTAGTCCTCTAATTCCAAAGAGTTTTAACACTCACTGCAGTGAACAACCTGCGAAACCTCTGCACCCGATCTCAACTGGTTTGCAGCGGGCTTTCCAGCCATTGTTCTGGCACTCTGTAATGATCTCTGCGTATTTGGCCCTCTTACGCTTGTTGGCTTCGTCGATCTGGTCCTCCCAGGGGACTGTCAGTTCCACTAGCACCACTTGCTTGGTTGACTCCGATGTTAACACCATGTCTGGCCGGAGTAAGGTGGTAGCAATGTCAGCCGGGAACTTGAGTTGCCTTCCTAGGTCCACTTGGAGCTGCCAGTCACAAGCGGTTGTAAGTAGCCCTCCTGAGGAGTTGGGCTGGTGGCTTACCTTCTGACCTGCTCTGATGAAGGTAAGTAACCGCTTCGGGGTGACCTGGGACTTGCTGTGTTGTATCACTGTGCAGATGGAGTCTGCCAAGGATTTTAAACTTGGTCATGGCGCCAGTGACACCGCCCCTCCCCTAGAGCCTTTGGGCAAGAGCTCAGGATGTGTTCCATGGTGCCCCTCCTCTGGCACAGCTTGCACTCTGGAGTGTCTGCCAGGCCCCAGGTGTGCAGTGGCCAGGCTTGGGAGGACATCATACATTGATTGTATGAGGAACTTAGTGCGCAGTGGCTCAGCTCTCCAGAGCTCTTCCCAGGTTAGTCTGCGCAGTTCCACATGCTCCCACCTTGTCCACACCCCTTGTTTGGACATACTCACCATCTTGCAGCAGCGTTGTTCCTCCACCTCTGCACGGATCTCATCTTGGACCAGCTGGCGCTTCTCCTTGCCGCAGGCCCGGTTGAAGCGTGGCCTGGGAAAGCTGCCAAGGCCTGCCCTCCCCATTGCCACGGTACCCACCAAGGTCTTGTACCTCAGCTGAGCCTCTGCTCTGCTTACGGCTTCATGGGCCTGCCACTTCCTCCCAGTCTTAACAACGATGCCTGCCAATGCTACCTTGACATCTGCGGAGTCCCTGTACATCAATACATCTCTGGATCGGGTGACTTTGAACTCCTCCAATAGTCCACTGAGGGGGAGGCGCAGCTTGGTGGAATGGGCATACAGGACGATGCTGCTCAGGGACCGAGGGAGCCCCAGCCATCTCCTGAGAAACTGACAGATGGTCTTCTCTAGTGCCTCTACTGTTGTTATTGGTGCCTCGTAGACTAACGGGGGCCAGAGTATTCTAGGCAGGACACCATGCTGGTACATCCAGGCCTTGAATTTTCCTCGTAGACCTGATTTGTCAATGGCTGTGAGCCATGACATCAGGTCACTCTTGGTCTGCTGCAAAGCTGCTGCATCCTTCAGGGAGCTGTCGAGGATTTTGCCCAAGCTCTTGACAGGTTTTTCGGTCACCGTAGGAATCTTGGTCCCTCCAAGTGTAAAGCGGAAATGGTCGGCCACCTTACCTTTCTTCAGGACTAGAGACCTGGATTTTGCTGGCTTGAAGCTCATCCTTGCCCAAGAGATGAGCCTCTCAAGCCCCTGAAGGAGCCACCCGGTCGTCCATAAAGGCCCTTATGGGGGGCTGCCGGGTCCCAGATCTTGATTTTGGACCTCTGCATTCAACCTCCGTGGACCTGACAATCATGTTCATGGCCAAGGCGAAGAATGACACCGAGATTGTACAGCCAGTGATTATCCCCTTCTCCAGACGGTGCCAGCCAGATGTTACTTAGTTTGAGGAGAATCTTGTGCTGAAATCATTGTAATAGTCCATGATGAGGTTGTAGATCTTCCCAGGAATGTGGTGTCTTGTCAACACTGTCTCGACAAGCTTGTGTGGGATGGATCCGTAGGCATTGGTTAGGTCTCCTTTGCTTTCCCTTGCCTCCCGGATCAACTGCGTCACCACTCCTGTATGCTCCAGGCACCCAGGCACTCCTGGAACTCCCCCCTTCTGGACCGAGGTGTCTATGTAGCCGTTCTTCAAGAGGAACTCTGTTAGCCATTGGGATACGATCTTAAAGAAAATCTTGCTCTCAACGCTGAGCAGGGAGATTATTTGAAACTGCTCTAGGTTGCTGGAGTTCTCTTCCTTCAGGATCCGGACACCTTTGGCATGTCTCCACTGGGCGGTGATTTTCCCTTTCTGCCAGATCATGTTCAAGATCTTCCAGAGACGTTTGAGGAGCCGTGGACACTGCTTGTAGACCTTGTAAGGTATGCCAGTAGGGCCGGGCACCAAACAAGATGTTGCAGTTTTGACAGCTTCCTTTACCTCTGCCTGGGTAGGCTCATCGCTGTTGAATTGGAACACTGGTTCTGGAAGTGTCACCAGGGCCTTGCAAGGGCCAAGCTCTTGGTCTCTTGAGGTGTCACTGAAGGTGACATTGAGATGGTGGTCCATCTCTCCTACAGAGCACGCAAGGTGGCCACTTCGCTTTTGGCCCAGTAGCCTCTTAGTGAAGGTGAAGGGGTTTCCCTTCCCTCGGTGCTATTCAGCCCTCCTCAACGTGATGAGCTTCTTCCTTACAATGTTGGTGATTTCTGACAAAGCAGGTCTCTCCTCTTCCTCGGCTGCCTTGTACTGGCGTCTCAAGGATTTCAGCTCTTTCCTCAGCTGGCTTATCTATACTTCCCGCCAATTGAACCTTGCTGGGTTTCTTGCTACTTGCTTCTGATCCACTCCAAAATGTTCAGCTCCTATGTTCATTATGAAGGAACACATAGTTTGGAGTTTCTGGTCAGTGTCACCCTTTGATATCGCTTCCAGGGCTTAATCTACATCCTCATCCAGCTCGGTCCACTTCTTGCTGTTGGCAACAGGCCACTTCACCCCACGATGTTCCGATTTCCTTCTTAGTGGGAGGATATGTGTTGCTCGGAGGTTCCGGGTACTGTGAGGGGACTCCGGACCCAGCTCCTCCTCCGTCTGACCAGGGTCTGCAGCAGGCACAAGTCCAAACAAGTACAAAAAATGTAGTATGGTTAAGACGTTGGGGAATTATTATGGTGGGTAGACAATCTTGAACAGGTGAGTCTTGAGTTTGGACTTGTAAATGGAGAGAGAGTCACTATTTTGGATGGATGGTGGCAGAAAGCAACTGGAGGCTCTGCTTCCCATGGTGCTGAGGTGGGCAGGGGGCACAGTGAGGTGGATGGGGGAGGAGGACCTGAGGGAACGGGTTAGTGTGGTGATATGGAGGAGGTACTGAGGAGCAAGATCGTGAATAGTTTTGAAAGTGTACGGAAGGAGTTTGAATTTGATTCTTTGTTTTATTGGGAGCCAGTGGAGTTGTTGGAGGATGTGTGTGGTCCATACTCCTGCATAAGTTTCTACATCATCAGTAATTCAGAGGCAAATCCAGAAAACATGGAAGGGGGGACGATATATATACACATACATACATACGTACACACATATGTTTTATCCTTCTCCAAACTGTCATATCAGGAATATCACGACTACTTGCTTTGTTTAGAGAACATACTATGCATTACAGTCATATTTCACAGCACATCTACTAACAAATTCATTGTTTTAGGAAATTTTTTGTTAACATGCAACTAAAACAAATAACTAACCCTGAGGCTTAGATGTAGTAGGGTCCGTTCAAGCAGTAACACATGGACACATTTCATGTTCAACAGTCTCTGTCATGTAAGCAGAGTAACTTATATGTATGTATTATACATATTTGAGGAGGAATTTATAAGCACTTTAACATTATGTATAACAAAATTTGGGGAGATAAAATTTTTAGGTGAAAAATGTCAAATTACTGCTCGGTAACACATGGGCCTGAAACGGACATAAATTTTATAAGCTTTACGCAAACATTGAAAAGATGTAGTTCTCAACAGAAATTGATATCAAGTAGGACAAAACCTTTTAGATATTATGTTCAAATATGCTGTAAATAAATTTTGGAATAAAATATTGTAAAGTCTCTGTTTAATTGACATGAGAATGTGGTAACACGTGGACAATGCTTTACCATTGTATGCATCACCCAACTTATGACTTATTTTTCAAACCAACAAGCCAGATATAATCACAATGCTTTATTTAATGTATTTAATATTAACACAGTGTTATTCACAACTTGTGGTGGTCCACATTGATATAGGTAAATTACAAATAAAGAGTAATTTGTCAGTAACAGTTCACAGATAGTCTTTTCAATGTAAGTAAGTAAGTAAGTAAATTTTATTTATAGAGCACTTTTCACAGACAGAGTCACAAAGTGCTTTATCAAATCAAAATCAAATCAGATTTACACCTAACAGAATCCTCCAGGAGCAAACACTTGTGACTGGTGACAGTGGCGAGGAAAAACTTCTCTTTAACAGGCAGAAACCTTGAGCAGACCCAGACTCCTGAAGGATGGCTGTTAGCCTTGACCAGTTGGGGTTAAAGAGCAAGAGAAAAGGAGGAGAAAAGAGAGAGCAATAGAGATATAGGGAGACTGGGGGGAGGGGGAGGAAGGGGGAGACACATGGAGTACATGTAACACTGTAAAGTAGCAACTTTACAGGGGCTAGTCTAAGCGAGAAGACACAAATGCTTGAACGATCATCTCAAGCTCATTGATGGACACCATAGACCTGAGTTTGGAGATGTTGCGGAGTTGGAAGAAACAGTTTTTCACTAGGTGTTTGGAGTAGTATTCTTAAGACATGGCCTGGTCAAAGATGACACCCAGATTCCTCGGTTTGGTCTTTACCAAAGAGCTCAGGTCTCCGAGGTGTTGTTTAATCCCTGGAATTGCACTGTCCGGGGCAATGATGAGGGTCTCCGTTTTGCTGGAGTTCAGCTGTAGGCTGTTATCATTTAGCCACTGTTTCAGCTCTGACAAGCAGTTGATTAAGGAACTCAGTTTGTGGGGCTCAGAGGATTTAAAGGAGCAGTACATCTGGATGTCATCCGCGAAATGATGATAGGAGACATCACTATACTGCCGGATAATGTGGCCAAGCGGGAGGACATACAGTAATAACAGGACTGGTCCCAGGACAGAGCCTTGGGGCACACCACACAGTAGATCCGCTGAGTCAGAATGGATGTTATTGATTGACACGCTGAAGCTTCTGCCAGTCAGGTAAGAGGAGAACCAGTCTAGCACAGGACCTGACATCCCTACCAGGTCCCTCAGTCTCTCAATCATTATGGTATGGTCCACTGTGTCAAAGGCCGAGGAGAGATCTAGCAGGACCAAGACTGTGGATTTCCCGGAGTCGGCCACCATCAGGATGTCACTAGACACTTTTAATAGTGTGGTTTCTGTTGAGTGGCGTTGTCTAAACCCAGACTGAAAAGTGTCATAAATCTGGTGTGTTTCCAGAAAAGCTGTAATTGTTTAGACACTGCCTTCTCAAGGATTTTGGCCAGTCAGGGGAGTTTTGATATCGGCCTGTAGCTTTTGAGTTCAGTGGGGTCCAAGTTGGTTTTCTTTAGTTTTGGTTCTATGATGGCCTGTTTGAAGGATCTGGGAAACAAACCAGTTGAGAGCGACAGGTTAAAAAACTTTGTGACCCATGGTCAAATTGTGTCAAAGACAATGACAAGAAGCTTATGGGGGGTGATGTCTGCAGAGTTGAAGGAGGGTCTCGTTTTGGATAAAAGTGCTGAGATGTCCTCCAATGTCACAGGGTCGAAGGAGGACCAAGTTTGAAGAGGAGGATTAGCTTGGGTCAGAGAGCGGTGGGATATTGTGTTTAATATCCCTGATCTTGTCTGTGAAAAAATTTAGGAAGTCATTGATGTCAGCTTTACAGAGCATGGGAGCAGCAGGGACAGCAGGGGACACAATAGACTTGATTGTGTCAAAGATTACTTTGGGGTTTTTCAATGTGACCAGTGTATGAATTTACAAACTTCATCATTCAGAATTTTATGTAAGAGACAGTCTTTTGCATGTCTTTTTGTTAATTTAATGCAGCCTAGCAGATGCAGAACTTCTCCTGTACTGTGTATGTGGTATTTTAAAAAGGATAACAGTTCCATAAAATAGATATCTTTAGCAAAAAAAATGAGCCCACTTAAATAAATTGTGTGCAAATTTACTTTTTCATGTTGTTGTTCATTTTCGCTTGATCGGACCCAGTAGTAGCATTAGTTTTTTCTACTTGGCAGTAGGCCTACAATTTGTTCATAGAGGAAAATGTGTGAGTGCATGTAGCATACTTGACCATCTGTCAAACAAAACACTGTAACAATTCACAAGATGCTGACACATGTCTGACAACCAGTAAATGCAGTCAAATTTATCTACATGCATCCCTTAGATATAGGTCTATGTTTCACAACGTTGTGTGATTCACTCACTGGCTGTGTTCTGTGGCAAATGATATGCATTTATATAGTTCCAACTGTATGATAATACATTACATAACTTCTGTGGCTGCCTGTTTCTTTTTCATGCAGACCCAAATGCTGCTTGAATAGACAGTTGTCTCTTCATTTTAGTTCATCTTAGTTCAGGGGCCACATACAGCCCAATATGATCTCAAGTACAATAATAACATAATAATGTTTCAATGATGATAAGTCCAAAGTTTATTTTTAGTTTAATATCTTCAGTGCAATTTTTGGACTTTGCAAATTTATTCAGGGTGCAGCCGGCAGGCCAGTTTTACTTAAGTAAATGGCAAATGTAAATTATAGATAAAGCCATATTTGCTAAGTGGTTAAGCTAATCCACCAGAATTCCTTTCTTTTCATGAAGTTTACACACAAATGTGTGTATAATATTATGAGTACATGTTCAGGTTTGCCCTCTTTGTGTACATTGTCAGAATTAGCGTCTACCGCTCCTGGTTATTTTGTCGATGACATGCAACGTACCAGTGTATAAGAAGTGGACTTTCAGTAGTTCAGCACCTCAGACTGAAGCTACAGGCTGACGCTGAGAGGACAGAAGAGAAGGAAATCTGCAGCAGGTTTGTCATCGATTCTTGAATTATAACCTGACTAATACTCAGAGCCACACAACTAACAGGTGTGTTTGTCTTCACTGAAGTCTTCATCTTTGACATCACTGGCATCATGAAGCTGCTGGTTGTGTTTCTACTCATTGGTACCATGATGGTCCAGACAAGAGGTACAGATGAGTTTGACTGATCCTCCATGTGTTTGTGTGACTGTAAAGACAAAAATAGATTTTTCTGTAACACAAGTAAAAAACTTCATTAACTGTTGTCTCAAACTGTCCAGCTTCTCTAGACCTAGAAGCTTTATATGAGGCAGAATCAACTGAAGGTAAGTACCTTTATTCTTAGATGATAAATCATGAGATTTCATCAGTAAATCCTTCTGTAATGAATGATGATGACTTTACCGACAAACAGTGCAACTGTGATTCATTTGTATCTTGTTTCCTGTGTGAACTGTCCATCTGTACTTTCTGTCTAATTTGCATATGTGCAGTCTGAATAATTTGTTTGTTTTGTATTTTGCATTAACTCTCCAGATTCTTCAGAGTCAGAAGAGAACACTTTAATAAACTCAGTTGATGATGGTAGGTGACATACTCTTTAAATTTGTATTTGTTCGTATAAAACTTGTAAAATGATAGCAAGCTGCAATTAAGGACTATGAGCTACTACAAACCACACAGAACTACTTGAAGAAAGTGAGTACACTTTTTACGTAGACATAATTCAGTTGTAATTTATGCAATGGCGGATCCAGAAAAAATAGAGGGGTGGTGTGTGTGTGTGTGTGTGTGTGTGTGTGTGTGTGTGTATATATATATATATATATATATATATATATATATATATATATATATATATACACACACACACACACACACACACATATGTATGTGTGTGTGTGTGTGTGTGTGTGTGTGTGTATATGTATATATATATATATATATATATATATATATATATATATATATATATATATATATATATATATTAGGGCTACCGCGTTAACGCATTCATTAAACAACGCCGACAATTTTTTTAATCTCCCATTTATGCCGTTCTGCCTTTCACGCAAGTCTTAGTTCATTTATACATACGGACTCTTATTTTGAAACTCGTGCTTTTATTTTGCCGCTCAACACGCACCAAGCTGGTGCCGGTGTAGCTGAGAGGAGAAAACTTTAAGAGTAATGCATAATCAAACTTTGTTTAACTCCTGCAAAAGTAATGCCTGTATGTATCAATCATTCTGTTGTTTGCTAAATAATTTCGCATGCAAACGTACCGTTAGGAACATGTTTATGACGTTATTTTGGATGTATTTATTACAGTGTGTTATTAACACGTTTAAGCTAATTCGTTTATGCTAGCAGTCAGAGATGGGTTGCTAATTCTTTATGCAGGCTCATTTTAAGTCTGTAAATTCATTGGTTGTGTTTAGGTCTAATATGCCAGCCTTTGAACTAACCTTTACTTATTTATGATGAGACTGTTGTATTAGCAGTCAATTTAAGTTTATAATAATTACATCTATGCATTTTCTGTGAATATGCATATCATTAATAGACATAACTAATTGAATTATTTTGTCTTTATTTTATAGTTTCACTCTGTCAATCTGCATGATGTCAAGCATATACATTAAAGCTGCAAACTTCATAGAGGACATATCTTGCATCGTCAATTCAGAGTTTAGCTTGCTGTCTAGCTCAGACTAACTACAGACGTCTTAGCGAGGACAAAAAAAACAAAAAAAACGTCTTAGCGAGGACAGTACATAACTCATATTCTTCTGCTTGTGTGCATGTAGCGATTAGCTCAGCAGATAGACAACGGGTTTAACAAGAAAAGACGAACAACCAAAACTTCTGTCCAAATCTTTTACTGTAGATTCACTGTAAAACTCCAACATACAAACAAAATATGTCTCAGTTCTGTTCACTGCCTTACATGGCGTTATACATTTAAATGAATGGGGAAAAGACCGCTAGCTCGATGCTAACTTGAATGGGAAAATCCATAGACACGCTAACGATTAGCATTTACATTTTAATTTAAGAATTACAATGTCTTTTTATCCAGCAACAAAGGTTCACGTCAGAGATATTTGATACTATTCATTCTTACAACAACTGAACATAAAATACTCACAGGCAAACGTTTTTCAGGCCATACAAACAGAGTGAAAGAAATGTGTCTGTTAGTTCCTTCTTATGTCCGAACTGACTATGGGAACACCGAAAGGACAAAACATACATTAGTGACACTTATTCCAACCACTAGAGGGCCCCCTTTGCTTACTTTGAACAACTGAACATCACATGTTATTGGGCTTATTAGTATTAGTACTTATTAGTGGCCTTAAGACTGTTGTCAGTCATTCACAATTGGAAATAAACTGGTGGGGACATAAACATGGAGAAAAGTACCAGTCTGTTCCATGGACATTTTCATTACCTCCGCCAAGGAGGTTATGTTTTTGCCAGGGTTTGTTTGTTTGTCTGTTTGTTTGTTTGTTTGGTTGTTTGTCTGTCCGTTAGTGTGCAACATAACTCAAAAAGTTATGGACAGATTTGGATGAAATTTTCAGGGTTTGTTGGAAATGGGATAAGGAAGAAATGATTAAATTTTGGTGGTAATCGGGGGTGGGGGGGCTGACGGGGGGGGTACAGACCAGAAAATTTCATCAAAATCTGTCCATAACTTTTTGAGTTATGTTGCACACTATAACGGACAGACAAACAAACAAACAGACAGACAAACAAACCCTGGCAAAAACATAACCTCCTTGGCGTTGGGGGGCCCATGGGGGGGGCCACTGATCAGCCTTGGCGGAGGTCTGCGCTCTCCGAGTGCTTCTAGTTTCAAATGTCTTCAGATGGTGGGGGTGAGAAGGACACCGGTGTTTGTAAGCACTGACATGTGAATTATTTTTTATCACCGGAGTACTTCCAATCTGAAATATCACTGAAAGGAAATACACGCTGTTGATGCCGGCAACCCCCCCAATATAACTATGCGATTAATCATGATTAATCACAGAACTCCACGCGATTAATCTTGATTAAAAATTTAATAGCTGCCCAGCACTAACATATCTATCTATCTATCTATCTATCTATCTATCTATCTATATATATATATATATATATATATATATATATATATACACATATATATAGACATATGTCAGGGTAGAGACTGCGATCTGGTAGGATCGGCGATTCTACCAGTAGAGACTCCGATCGTAGTCTCTACCAGTAGAAACTCCGATCAGAGTCTCTGCTGGTAGAGACTACGATCTTACCAATAGAATTGCCAAATGCAAAGTTAATGTTGAAATTAGGGTTAGGGTTAGTATTAAAATATTCAAATTATATGTGTACAATGACCACATATGGACTTTTTAGTTAGTCTCAGCACGCTCACATAATATATGAATAATTTATGGAAAGCACCAAATATTAAAACCATTTGTGAAATATAAAATGACAACAATTTTCTCAAAACCTTTGGAATTTCAACATTAACTTTGCATTTGGCAATTCTATTGGTAAGATCGGAGTTTCTATCAGTAGAGACTCCGATCGGAGTTTCTACTGGCAGGATCGGAGTTTCTACCAGTAGAGACTCTGATCGGAGTTTCTACTGGTAGAGACGACGATCGGAGTCTCTACTGGTAGAATCGCCGATCCTACCAGATCGCAGTCTCTACCCTGACATATATATATTAGGGCTGCTCGATTATAGAAAAAAAAAAAATCACGATTATTTTAGCAATAATTGAAATCACGATTATTAAAAACGATTATTTGTTAACCTTAAAGTTGTTTATTTTTTTCTTGCAAAACAATGTAAAATATACTCTTTAAACATAAATAAAGCTTTTAACCACTAAAACAAAGTATGTTCACTTTTGTACAAAACAAAATCTTTGAATGCAAATAAGTGTACTGTAAATTCAAGTATGTTTCCTTTTGTAAATAAATAGTGCACTGTAATTAAACTGCTATAGACCTGCCATAGAACTGTAGCAATTAAAAAAAAAAAAAACTCACGTGAAGTGCAAATTATAAATTCAAGTATGTTCAATGTAGTATGAAACATAGTAAATTCAGTGGCGTGCCGTGAGGTTTCAGTTCAGGCCTTCTGTATACATCAGCCATCTAGAATATGCACGTCAGGGTTATATGGGTTCGGGTTAGGTTAATACGGGAGTTGCAGCGTAAAGAGATTTGGAGACTGAAGATTGCATTGCGGACGAAGTTGTAGACAGAGTTGTTTTTGTGTGTTTTAGTTTTTCATCAGATTATCATAAAGGTCGCGGTGGTTCAACTTTAGATGGTTCAAAGGTTTGTTGTGTTAGCGGTCGGTGCGGACATAACTACGAAACACTTTTTGCACGTGATGTGTTTTTGCTCTTCGTCTTCTTCATCAAACCCAAAGTGATTCCATACAATTGAATTAGACTTGCCTTTTTTGTTTACCAAGCACTTCTGCTGTGATTCTCCTGCCATTTGTCCAGACCGCTAGGTACAACTTTCCTCTTGGGGTGGACCTGCCGGCTAGCTGGCAGCAGTAGCTTAGAGGGGGGCGGGGCAGAACAGCTCATGGTAGCTTTTGTGCGCGTGAATTAAATCAACTCAAAATTAATAATTGTTTTTTCTCGATTACATAATTTTTGTAATCCTTGCGTGTAATAATCGAAATCGTAATTGAATTTTGATTAATTGCACTGCCCTAATATGTGTATATATATATATATATATATATATATATATATATATATATGAAATTGTGTGTGTGCATGTAGAATACTTGACGATCTGTCAAGCAAAACACTCTAATGATTCACAAGATACTGACACATGTCCAGCAGCCAGTAAATGCAGTCAAATGTATCTACACACACTGCTTAGATATAACCGTGTTTGACAACATTGTGTGATTCATTCAATCACTGGCTGTGTTCTGTAGTAAAGTCCCTGTAGTTCTATAGTTACAACTGTATAATAATACATTCCACACCTTCTGTGGCTTCTCATTTGTTTTTCATGCAGACCCAAATGCTGCGTGAATAGACAGTCTCTTCATGATTATTAGACTTAAGTGTGGTTCAGATTTAACTCCCTTTACCATACTTAGACTTAGACTTAGACTTAGACTTAGACTTAGATTTAGGCTTAATTTGTCCCAGAAGGGATATTTGTTTCCACATGACTATACAAAGAATTTGTCACAAAAAACACACACAATGACATCAAAACACACACATCGACATCAGATAGAAAAGAAAAGCACACAAAAAAATGCAGACATATCACATTCTTGAGTTCTGTCAGGTTAGGTGTGGGAAGACCGATGATTTTGGTGGCAAGGTGTGTGATGTGTGTTAGTTTTGTCTGGTTGGTGACTAAGACCATGGAAAAGAAGCACAGAAATGGCGTATGCACAGTGGACCCCCCCCCCCCCGCTGGGGAGCCTTGGGTGCACCCAAGCACCACCCACAGAAGTAAACGTCACATCCCAGAAAGGAGTAAGATAACTCAATAGCGAAAATTTGGGTACAAAACACTACTATAGCTCAGTAGGTAACGCTTCAGACCACAACACAGATGACCAGGCTTCAAGTCTCACCCAAAGCAGTGATTACTTTTCTGCAGCTTTTCAAATGGGGGGGGGGGTCACCAGGGGCGCTGGTTGGTAAATCCTCCATTGCTATGTGACTTGTATATGTGCAGTCTCAATAATTTGTGTCATTTGTATTTCACATTAACTGTCCAGAGTCTTCAGAGTCAGAAGAGGAAACCTTGCTTGAATCAGCTGATGATGGTAGGTGGAATCTTCTTAAAATTTGTGTTAGTTCACATAAAATTTGTAAAATAATGATACCAAGTTAGAATTAAAGACTATGAGCTACGCCAAACCACATAGAACTGATTATTATTTTGCATTAACTGTCCAGATTCTTCAGAGTCAGAAGAGGACTCTTCATCAAAATCAGATGAAGATGATGGTAGGTGAAATATTCTTTCAATTTGTATTTGTTTGTATAAAATTTATAAGATAATGATACCAATCTGCAATTAAAGATTATGAGCTACTACAAACCACGTAGAACCACTTGAAGAAAGTGAGTACCCCTTTTACTTAGACATAATTCAGTTGTAATGTATGCAATGGCGGATCCAGAAAAATGACACAAAAAACACAATGACATCAAAACACACACATCGACATCAGATAGAAAAGAAAAGCACACAAAAAAAGGCAGACATATCACATTCTTGAGTTCTGTGAGGTTAGGTGTGGGAAGACCGATGATTTTGGTGGCAAGGTGTGTGATTTGTGTTGGTTTTTTCCGGTTGGTGACTAAGACCATGGAAACGAAGCACATGAATGGCGTATGCACAGTGGACCCCCCCTGGGGAGCCTTGGGTGCACCCAAGCACCACCCACAGAAGTAAACGTCACATCCCAGAAAGGAGTAAGATAACTAAATAGCGAAAAGTTCAGTACAAAACACTACTATAGCTCAGTAGGTAACGCTTCGGACCACAACACAGATGACCAGGCTTCGAGTCTCAGCCAAAGCAGTAATTACTTTTCTGCAGCTTTTCAAATGGGGGGGGGGGGGTTCACCAGGGGCGCTGGTTGGTAAATTCTCCATTGCTATGTGACTTGTATATGTGCAGTCTCAATAATTTGTGTCATTTGTATTTCACATTAACTGTCCAGAGTCTTCAGAGTCAGAAGAGGAAACCTTGCTTGAATCAGCTGATGATGGTAGGTGGAATCTTCTAAAAATTTGTGTTAGTTCACATAGATTTTAAAATAATGACACCAAGCTGCAATTAAAGACTATGAGCTACGCCAAACCACATAGAACTTATTATTTTGCATTAACTGTCCAGATTCTTCAGAGTCAGAAGAGGACTCTTCATCAAAATCAGATGAAGATGATGGTAGGTGAAATATTCTTTCAATTTGTATTTGTTTGTATAAAATTTGTAAGATATTGATACCAATCTGCAATTAAAGATTATGAGCTACTACAAACCACGTAGAACCACTTGAAGAAAGTGAGTACCCCTTTTACTTAGACATAATTCAGTTGTAATGTATGCAATGGCGGATCCAGAAAAATGACACAAAAACACAATGACATCAAAACACACACATCGACATCAGATAGAAAAGAAAAGCACACAAAAAGGCAGACATATCACATTCTTGAGTTCTGTGAGGTTAGGTGTGGGAAGACCGATGATTTTGGTGGCAAGGTGTGTGATTTGTGTTGGTTTTTTCCGGTTGGTGACTAAGACCATGGAAACGAAGCACATGAATGGCATATGCACAGTGCCCCCCCCCCCCCCCCCGGGGAGCCTTAGGTGCACCCAAGCACCACCCACAGAAGTAAACATCACATCCCAGAAAGGAGTAAGATAACTAAATAGCGAAAAGTTTGGTACAAAACAGTACTATAGCTCAGTAGGTAACGCTTCGGACCGCAACACAGATGACGAGGCTTTGAGTCTCAGCCAAAGCAGTAATTACTTTTCTGCAGCTTTTCAAATTGGGGGGGGGTCACCAGGGGCGCTGGTTGGTAAATCCTCCATTGCTATGTGACTTGTATATGTGCAGTCTCAATAATTTGTGTCATTTGTATTTCACATTAACTGTCCAGAGTCTTCAGAGTCAGAAGAGGAAACCTTGCTTGAATCAGCTGATGATGGTAGGTGGAATCTTCTTAAAATTTGTGTTAGTTCACATAAAATTTGTAAAATAATGATACCAAGTTGCAATTAAAGACTATGAGCTACTACAAACCACATAGAACTGATTATTATTTTGCATTAACTGTCCAGATTCTTCAGAGTCAGAAGAGGACTCTTCATCAAAATCAGATGAAGATGATGGTAGGTGAAATATTCTTTCAATTTGTATTTGTTTGTATAAAATTCATAAGATAATGATACCAATCTGCAATTAAAGATTATGAGCTACTACAAACCACGTAGAACCACTTGAAGAAAGTGAGTACCCCTTTTACTTAGACATAATTCAGTTGTAATGTATGCAATGGCGGATCCAGAAAAATGACACAAAAAACACAATGACATCAAAACACACACATCGACATCAGATAGAAAAGAAAAGCACACACAAAAAGGCAGACATATCACATTCTTGAGTTCTGTGAGGTTAGGTGTGGGAAGACCGATGATTTTGGTGGCAAGGTGTGTGATTTGTGTTGGTTTTTTCCGGTTGGTGACTAAGACCATGGAAACGAAGCACATGAATGGCGTATGCACAGTGGACCCCCCCTGGGGAGCCTTGGGTGCACCCAAGCACCACCCACAGAAGTAAACGTCACATCCCAGAAAGGAGTAAGATAACTAAATAGCGAAAAGTTTGGTACAAAACACTACTATAGCTCAGTAGGTAACGCTTCGGACCGCAACACAGATGACGAGGCTTTGAGTCTCAGCCAAAGCAGTAATTACTTTTCTGCAGCTTTTCAAATTGGGGGGGGTCACCAGGGGCGCTGGTTGGTAAATCCTCCATTGCTATGTGACTTGTATATGTGCAGTCTCAATAATTTGTTTCATTTGTATTTCACATTAACTGTCCAGAGTCTTCAGAGTCAGAAGAGGAAACCTTGCTTGAATCAGCTGATGATGGTAGGTGGAATCTTCTTAAAATTTGTTAGTTCACATAAAATTTGTAAAATAATGATACCAAGTTGCAATTAAAGACTTTGAGCTACTACAAACCACATAGAACTGATTATTATTTTGCATTAACTGTCCAGATTCTTCAGAGTCAGAAGAGGACTCTTCATCAAAATCAGATGAAGATGATGGTAGGTGAAATATTCTTTCAATTTGTATTTCTTTGTATAAAATTTGTAAGATAATGATACCAATCTGCAATTAAAGATTATGAGCTACTACAAACCACGTAGAACCACTTGAAGAAAGTGAGTACCCCTTTTACTTAGACATAATTCAGTTGTAATGTATGCAATGGCAGATCCAGAAAAATGACACAAAAAACACAATGACATCAAAACACACATCGACATCAGATAGAAAAGAAAAGCACACAAAAAAAGGCAGACATATCACATTCTTGAGTTCTGTGAGGTTAGGTGTGGGAAGACCGATGATTTTGGTGGCAAGGTGCGTGATTTGTGTTGGTTTTTTCCGGTTGGTGACTAAGACCATGGAAACGAAGCACATGAATGGCATATGCACAGTGGACCCCCCCCTGGGGAGCCTTGGGTGCACCCAAGCACCACCCACAGAAGTAAACGTCACATACCAGAAAGGAGTAAGATAACTCAATAGCGAAAAGTTGGGTACAAAACACTACTATAGCTCAGTAGGTAACGCTTCAGACCACAACACAGATGACCAGGCTTCGAGTCTCACCCAAAGCAGTGATTACTTTTCTGCAGCTTTTCAAATGGGGGGGGGTCACCAGGGGCGCTGGTTGGTAAATTCTCCATTGCTATGTGACTTGTATATGTGCAGTCTCAATAATTTGTGTCATTTGTATTTCACATTAACTGTCCAGAGTCTTCAGAGTCAGAAGAGGAAACCTTGCTTGAATCAGCTGATGATGGTAGGTGGAATCTTCTTAAAATTTGTGTTAGTTCACATAGATTTTAAAATAATGACACCAAGCTGCAATTAAAGACTATGAGCTACGCCAAACCACATAGAACTTATTATTTTGCATTAACTGTCCAGATTCTTCAGAGTCAGAAGAGGACTCTTCATCAAAATCAGATGAAGATGATGGTAGGTGAAATATTCTTTCAATTTGTATTTGTTTGTATAAAATTTGTAAGATATTGATACCAATCTGCAATTAAAGATTATGAGCTACTACAAACCACGTAGAACCACTTGAAGAAAGTGAGTACCCCTTTTACTTAGACATAATTCAGTTGTAATGTATGCAATGGCGGATCCAGAAAAATGACACAAAAAACACAATGACATCAAAACACACACATCGACATCAGATAGAAAAGAAAAGCACACAAAAAGGCAGACATATCACATTCTTGAGTTCTGTGAGGTTAGGTGTGGGAAGACCGATGATTTTGGTGGCAAGGTGTGTGATTTGTGTTGGTTTTTTCCGGTTGGTGACTAAGACCATGGAAACGAAGCACATGAATGGCATATGCACAGTGGCCCCCCCCCCCCCCCCCCCCCCGGGGAGCCTTAGGTGCACCCAAGCACCACCCACAGAAGTAAACATCACATCCCAGAAAGGAGTAAGATAACTCAATAGCGAAAAGTTTGGTACAAAACAGTACTATAGCTCAGTAGGTAACGCTTCGGACCGCAACACAGATGACGAGGCTTTGAGTCTCAGCCAAAGCAGTAATTACTTTTCTGCAGCTTTTCAAATTGGGGGGGGTCACCAGGGGCGCTGGTTGGTAAATCCTCCATTGCTATGTGACTTGTATATGTGCAGTCTCAATAATTTGTGTCATTTGTATTTCACATTAACTGTCCAGAGTCTTCAGAGTCAGAAGAGGAAACCTTGCTTGAATCAGCTGATGATGGTAGGTGGAATCTTCTTAAAATTTGTGTTAGTTCACATAAAATTTGTAAAATAATGATACCAAGTTGCAATTAAAGACTTTGAGCTACTACAAACCACATAGAACTTATTATTTTGCATTAACTGTCCAGATTCTTCAGAGTCAGAAGAGGACTCTTCATCAAAATCAGATGAAGATGATGGTAGGTGAAATATTCTTTCAATTTGTATTTGTTTGTATAAAATTTATAAGATAATGATACCAATCTGCAATTAAAGATTATGAGCTACTACAAACCACGTAGAACCACTTGAAGAAAGTGAGTACCCCTTTTACTTAGACATAATTCAGTTGTAATGTATGCAATGGCGGATCCAGAAAAATGACACAAAAAACACAATGACATCAAAACACACACATCGACATCAGATAGAAAAGAAAAGCACACAAAAAAAGGCAGACATATCACATTCTTGAGTTCTGTGAGGTTAGGTGTGGGAAGACCGATGATTTTGGTGGCAAGGTGCGTGATTTGTGTTGGTTTTTTCCGGTTGGTGACTAAGACCATGGAAACGAAGCACATGAATGGCGTATGCACAGTGGACCCCCCCTGGGGAGCCTTGGGTGCACCCAAGCACCACCCACAGAAGTAAACGTCACATCCCAGAAAGGAGTAAGATAACTCAATAGCGAAAAGTTGGGTACAAAACACTACTATAGCTCAGTAGGTAACGCTTCAGACCACAACACAGATGACCAGGCTTCGAGTCTCACCCAAAGCAGTGATTACTTTTCTGCAGCTTTTCAAATGGGGGGGGTCACCAGGGGCGCTGGTTGGTAAATCCTCCATTGCTATGTGACTTGTATATGTGCAGTCTCAATAATTTGTGTCATTTGTATTTCACATTAACTGTCCAGAGTCTTCAGAGTCAGAAGAGGAAACCTTGCTTGAATCAGCTGATGATGGTAGGTGGAATCTTCTTAAAATTTGTGTTAGTTCACATAAAATTTGTAAAATAATGATACCAAGTTGCAATTAAAGACTATGAGCTACTACAAACCACATAGAACTGATTATTATTTTGCATTAACTGTCCAGATTCTTCAGAGTCAGAAGAGGACTCTTCATCAAAATCAGATGAAGATGATGGTAGGTGAAATATTCTTTCAATTTGTATTTGTTTGTATAAAATTCATAAGATAATGATACCAATCTGCAATTAAAGATTATGAGCTACTACAAACCACGTAGAACCACTTGAAGAAAGTGAGTACCCCTTTTACTTAGACATAATTCAGTTGTAATGTATGCAATGGCGGATCCAGAAAAATGACACAAAAAACACAATGACATCAAAACACACACATCGACATCAGATAGAAAAGAAAAGCACACACAAAAAGGCAGACATATCACATTCTTGAGTTCTGTGAGGTTAGGTGTGGGAAGACCGATGATTTTGGTGGCAAGGTGTGTGATTTGTGTTGGTTTTTTCCGGTTGGTGACTAAGACCATGGAAACGAAGCACATGAATGGCGTATGCACAGTGGACCCCCCCTGGGGAGCCTTGGGTGCACCCAAGCACCACCCACAGAAGTAAACGTCACATCCCAGAAAGGTCTAAGATAACTAAATAGCGAAAAGTTTGGTACAAAACAGTACTATAGCTCAGTAGGTAACACTTCGGACCACAACACAGATGACCAGGCTTCGAGTCTCAGCCAAAGCAGTAATTACTTTTCTGCAGCTTTTCAAATGAGGGGTGGGGGGGGGGCAGTCACCAGGGGCGCTGGTTGGTAAATCCTCCATTGCTATGTGACTTGTATATGTGCAGTCTCAATCATTTGTTTCATTTGTATTTCACATTAACTGTCCAGAGTCTTCAGAGTCAGAAGAGGAAACCTTGCTTGAATCAGCTGATGATGGTAGGTGGAATCTTCTTAAAATTTGTGTTAGTTCACAAAGATTTTAAAATAATGATACCAAGCTGCAATTAAAGACTATGAGCTGCGCCAAACCACATAGAACTTATTATTTTGCATTAACTGTCCAGATTCTTCAGAGTCAGAAGAGGACTCTTCATCAAAATCAGATGAAGATGATGGTAGGTGACATATTCTTTCAATTTGTATTTGTTTGTATAAAATTTGTAAGATAATGATACCAATCTGCAATTAAAGATTATGAGCTACTACAAACCACGTAGAACCACTTGAAGAAAGTGAGTACCCCTTTTACTTAGACATAATTCAGTTGTAATGTATGCAATGGCGGATCCAGAAAAATGACACAAAAAACACAATGACATCAAAACACACACATCGACATCAGATAGAAAAGAAAAGCACACACAAAAAGGCAGACATATCACATTCTTGAGTTCTGTGAGGTTAGGTGTGGGAAGACCGATGATTTTGGTGGCAAGGTGTGTGATTTGTGTTGGTTTTTTCCGGTTGGTGACTAAGACCATGGAAACGAAGCACATGAATGGCGTATGCACAGTGGACCCCCCCTGGGGAGCCTTGGGTGCACCCAAGCACCACCCACAGAAGTAAACGTCACATCCCAGAAAGGAGTAAGTTTACTAAATAGTGAAAAGTTTGGTACAAAACACTACTATAGCTCAGTAGGTAACGCTTCGGACCACAACACAGATGACCAGGCTTCGAGTCTCAACCAAAGCAGTAATTACTTTTCTGCAGCTTTTCAAATTGGGGGGGGTCACCAGGGGCGCTGGTTGGTAAATCCTCCATTGCTATGTGACTTGTATATGTGCAGTCTCAATCATTTGTGTCATTTGTATTTCACATTAACTGTCCAGAGTCTTCAGAGGAGACCTTACTTGAATCAGCTGATGATGGTAGGTGGAATCTTCTTAAAATTTGTTAGTTCACATAAAATTTGTAAAATAATGACACCAAGTTGCAATTAAAGACTATGAGCTACTACAAACCACATAGAACTGATTATTATTTTGCATTAACTGTCCAGATTCTTCAGAGTCAGAAGAGGACTCTTCATCAAAATCAGATGAAGATGATGGTAGGTGAAATATTCTTTCAATTTGTATTTGTGTAAAATTTGTAAGATAATGATACCAATCTGCAATTAAAGACTATCAGCTACTACAAACCAGATAGAACCACTTGAAGAAAGTCAGTACCCCTTTTACTTAGACATAATTCAGTTGTAATGTACAGGGACTACTTTACCAACAAACAGTGAAACAGTGATTCATTTGTATCTTATTTCCTGTGTGAATTTTCCATCTGTATTTTCTGTCTAATTTGTATGTGTGCAGTCTGAATAATTTGTGTGCTTTGTATTTTGCATTAACTGTCCAGATTCTTCAGAGTCAGAAGAGGACACTTCATCAAAATCAGTTGATCATGGTAGGTGAAATATTCTTTCTATTTGTATTTGTTCGTATATAATTTGTAAAATGATAGCAAGCTGCAATTAAAGACTGTGAGCTACTACAAACCAGACAGAACGACTTGAAGAAGGTCAGTACCCCTTTTACTTAGACATAATTCAGTTTTAATGTACAGTGACTACTTTGTCAATATGCAGTGTATAGGCAGACCACTTATGTTGATTCTATTATTAAATATTAAGGATGCACTGATATATCAGCTGGACATTGGAATATTGCTGATATCGGCCAATATTAGTATTGATATTTAAGATATTTTTTCATCAATGATGTTGGCTAATGTTTTATATAATTTTCTTTTTTTTTTTCCCATTAATTTTTTCATTTCAATCTGTGTTCATTCAAAGCTAGTATGCTGAAGAGCTGAAATATTTACACAAATAAAGATAAGATAGATATACAAAACAACATAAAGTAACAATGGTATTGGAAGCAGCAATTGACCAAAGTATCATTAACATTGGCTACCAGAATCAGCCTAGAACTTTGTAATCAGTGCTCAACCACCAGGGGTTTTCACCAAACAAAGGAAGTGTTCATCCTAAACGGAGGATTTTTTTTTAAACTTTTTTTTCTGTTTTGTTTTTTTTCTCACCAGTGAATCCCAAGATTGTCAAGAGAGCAACATGTGGTCAACGTTGGAAACAGCATGGCAATCGTTGTTTTGTTTTCATACCAATACGTGTATCCTGGGATGAGGCAAAGGTATTCATCATGACTAGAGTGTAAAATACGTCTCAGTTATTTATTTTTATTTTTTTTTAAACTTTTTTAAGTTTCACAATTTGACACAATAATTTACATTTCACTTGATATGTTTATGTTTTTGTCAACTCCACTCATTGTGTTTCTGTCACTGTAGAAATTCTGTCAAAATCTCAACGAATCACACCTTGCAACTATTCATAGCAAAGAAGAGGAGAATTTTATCAAGGGAATGATCGGATGGAAACAACCATGGATTGGACTCTCAGATGAGGTATATTAATCGTAGTTTCTCACTATGACTGTTAGATTAGTTTGAGCACATACATCAAGCATGCTGCTATATTTATGTCTAGGAAGGTCAATGGGTCTCTGAAGATGGTGAACCTGTTGAGTACAGAAACTGGTGTAAAGGAGAGCCTAGTAACACCAGAAACCAAGAGGATTGTGCCATGATGAACTGGTCAAGTAAGTGAAAAGAAGTCTGAAGTCAATGTTGAAATTAATGCATTTTATGAATTTCATGCTCTTGTGAGGACAGCTAATAGATTTGACATGTAACTGTGATCAGTAACATCTTTATAGAGTAAAAATAGTGTATGGACTAATGTGAAATTATACTTGAGGTTCAGTTTGTGTGGTGATGGCTAACCTTTTGTCAATTATGATCTTTGTCACTTTCAGGTGGAAAATGCTGGAGTGACGCCAAATGCTCAAATCGTAGATCATTTCTCTGTTCCATGACGCTTGGATAAGTCCTGAATAAACACAGATGCATAAACTTGGAAATGACAAGCAACATGTTTTTGTGTCTAAAGGTTAAGCTGTTGACCTGACATTTTAAAACAAACCTATATTTCTTTTCTTTTCTCTTGCTGTAACGCTACTAAAGGACAGAAGTGACAGTAAAATGTTAACTGTAGGTGGACTGCTTTTAGGACCCTGTGCCTCATAAAGAGCACATTGAAAGGTTATGAAAGATGCTTTTGGCACAACTTTATTCTGTCTCTGTTCTTTTCCTGTAATGCATGATTAAAAAACTGAAGCATCAAAAATGAAGATGTTTTATGTTATCAATCCCTTTTCTATCTCCTTTCTGGAAAAAAAACAAAAACAACAGTCACAATGAAAACATGATTGAGGTTAAAATGTGTGAGTGAATACAACAGCAGCGATGTTTACAGACATCTCAGCAGGTTTTCCTGGAGACTAAATCAGTGGGTAATAAAATTTAGATGACTATGATATATGAAAAGAATGAGTGCGGGTCCATACATCACTGTAAATGTTAATCTATTGAATGTATTGTGAAACTCTTGCATTTTATAAGATAAGCCCATTTACCTTCTGGAAAAGAAAAAAAAAATACAGGATAAGCATTTTGTTTCTCAGCCACAGTCGCAACATACATAGTCACAACATACATAGTCTTATCGGTCTCCTCCAATGTCATCCTCCACAGTTCTAAAGGACATACTGTCATCTTGTGGCAACACAAAGAACGCCATCCCTCACGCTGAAACAGGTGACCACTATCAGCTCCTACTGATCAGGTTCCACATACAGACCAATGTGATCTTAAGTAAAATAATAGCATAAAAACCTATAAATAATGACAACAACAAATTTTCTTCATGGTTTAATGTGGAAAAAAATAACATTACACTATGAAAATATTTACATGAACAAACTATCCTTTCACAATAAAACACAAATAAATACATAAATAAAAGTAAACGTGAACAACCTGAAATGTGCACTTTTAACAATATTCTGCCTGTTCCTACGTGTTTTGTGTATTTGTATCACCAGTGTGATCTGTAAATTGTGTTAATAATAAGCTGAGACAAAATACTGTAGAAAATGTTCTTATTTACATTGCTTCCCTGATCCAGCCCTACAGCTCGACTCGTAGCTTGAGGTCTTCAGGACAGCACCTGCTGATGGTTCCACGGACCTGTTTTAGCACACGCGGTGACAGGTCTTTTAAAGCTGTGGCACCACGTCTATGGAATGACCTGCCTCTACACCTATGGTCCATGGACTCTGTAGAGAGCTTTAAGAAACACCTCAAAACCCTCCTGTTCAAAAAGGCTTTTTAGTCTCCCACCTGACCCAGGACCACCACAGACTGATTACACTCTATGTATTCATCATAACGTACTCCATGTGTCATCCCCCCCCCCCAGTCTCTCTATATCTCTATCGCTCTCTCTTTTCTCCTCCTTTACTCTCTCTCTCTCTCTTTAACCCCAACTGGTCAAGGCAGACAGCCATCCTTCAGGAGTCTGGGTCTGCTCGAGGTTTCTGCCCGTTAAAGGGAAGTTTTTCCTCGCCACTGTCACCAGTCACAAGTGTTTGCTCCTGAAGGATTCTGTTGGGTCTCTGTAAACTTAATTTGATTCTGATTTGAATTGATAAAGCACTTTGTGACTCTGTCTGTGAAAAGTGCTCTATAAATAAAATTTACTTTACTTACTTACTTTATTTTAGTTCCAAACTCCATAATATAATAATATAATCCGTTAACTCCATAATATAATATTATGCCTGTTATCAAATGTTTGTGTAACATTCTGTCTAATGCACATGTATAAAAGATAAGTTGAAGCATAATCTTGTTAAAACTGTACTCATTTTTTTGACGAAATTTCATGTATTTTTCAAGTTTTTCCACATCATTCTTGTGAAATGTAAAAAATTTCATAAGTTAATGGGTTTTTTGCTCTAAAAAAAAAGACAAAACTTGGAGTTGTCATTATTTCTAGGTTCTTATGTTATTGTTAGACTGATCTAGCCCACCTGTATGGTGGCCCTGAAGGGCAAACCACAACAGCAAATTGCAAAGCACACACAAAAAAAGAAAAGCACACAAACAAGAAAAAAACACACACACACAAGAAAAAGACAATCATGCAAAGAAGAAAAAAATGTACGAAGCTCCTTAGGAGACATTGGGGGAAAAAATGATGAGTGAAGATCTGCAAGATCCAAGTGTGTGTGTGTGTGTGTGCTTTTGCAAAATCTCGCAAAACTGTATACATTAAGAGCAATGTTCTTCCAGGTCATCCATGCTCAGAACAGAAACAAAACAGACATGACAAAAGAGTGGGAGAAGTTTATTGAGTTTTATTTTGACCTGGGCCTAAAATACAAAGATTTTAAAACAGTGCTTGGCAGTAGACAGGTTCGATGTCAGTGAGAAACATCTAAAAAGTTTCTTCAGCAGGAGAGGACTTTCCCATCGCAAAGTGCATTCAGATCTTGCTGTCCTAAATGATTTCATTAAGGACCAAATGCAATACTCCGGACAGCTTCACAGGTATAGATGGATATTGGCATTAAAGGAACTGTACATCCATCTACATCTGTATACGTGCAAAAGTTCGTCTTTTTTTTTTCACCCATCATTTTTTCCCACAATGTCCCTTAAGGGGCTCCGTAAAAACAACAAACAGAAGAAGAAGAAAATCACATAAACAAGAAAAACACACACACACAAGAAAAAGAAAATCACTGCTGGAATACGGAGATACCTGCCAGGATCCTGCCAGACCAGGATCTAGATTGGATTGTTTTTCTGACAGGAAGAGGGACAGTGCAACTGTCCAGTCAGCATTCAGACAACAGGTGCCTACCTATTCCGGTTTTCTTGTGTATGTGCTTTTCTTTTTCTCATGTGTATGTTTTTTTGTGTGCATTTTTATGTGTGCATGCTTTTTTTTTTTGTGTCTCTGTCTTTTTGTTGTGTGTTTTGTTCTTGTGTGGTTTTTTTTTTTTTGTGTGTGTGTGTATGTGTTTTTATTTTTCTTTTGTGGTTTGTGATTTGTTGTTGCGGTTTGCCCTTCATTTCCTTCATTTTAAGAAGTGACAAATCCACCTGACCTGTTTCTACAGTCTATATAACACTCTGGGTCTGACATACGTGCCATATACTCTCATGTTCCTGGTTATATCATCACTCATCAAAACCTGGCTTTTGTGACTCTCTTTCTTAGTTAGGTGGCTGTCTCAGTGCCTCTTCAGTTTGCAAGAAGTTGCGTTTCTTCAGTCTTAACCTGGAGTGCACAAACTGGAGAGGACTTCTTGATTTATTCACTCATTAAAACGGATTTTAACCCCCCAAAAAAACCCAGTGCAACTTTTATGACAGTTCCCAACTGAATTTTTTTCTCTATTAAACCTTTCTTAAGTGATGTATCACCAATTATTGAGTGTATCTACTCTAGTGTATTTTTTTTTTCCAGTTAAAATTGGGTAATTTACTCATCATGTGGATGTTCATAAAAGGTCAGTTTAAAAGTTGAGAGTTACTACAGAGAAAACAAACAAAAAAAAAAAAACTTTTTCAGCAAAGATATCAATAACTGAACATAAAAACAAGCATCTTCAACCAGTGTCATTGATCCAACTCCAAGGGTTTTATTGGTGAATCAGTGTTGTAGAAGATGACAATGTTTCCAAATTAAGAGCCTCTGAACGTTTAAATGGGTCATATCTGATGACCGTGAAAAGATGAAAAACTACATTTTACACCAATTATTTACATGTAACGATAGGATTAGTGGATCAGCAGTTATTAAACATTTTAGATCAGTAGATGTTTTGTTTGCTAGGACCAGATACGCCCACTAGCCCCATAATCTATCCTGGACCTGTGCGTAAAGGCGGCACATGTGCGCACGTTTACACCTCAATCACGTGGTGTCTTTGCGCCCCACTTGGCGCTCAGGTACGTCATCCGAAGGGTTAATTGGGGTCATCACCAAACTGGGGAAGCTGATTGTCACATCTAGAATGACCAGTGTTCAGGTGGCTGTGTAAGCAGCAGCGTGGAGGATGGTTGCCGACGCCAGCCTCGTTGGTGGAGCACGCTAGCACCAACAACATGAGGGCGACCCTCGGCTTACTGTGCGGCCTCGCCTCGCTGTCCTGTTTGGTCTTCCTTTCATGCTCCCGTATCGGAGTTGTGGAAACGTCGTCTCATCGCCCCACGTTAAAGCGCAGCCGTCGGAGTCACCAGAGCTCCCAGCACAAAGGCGCGCACCACCGGCCGCTAACGGACGAGCAGAAAGCGGACCAGAACCTGCAGTTTATGCTGAGCCTGTACCGGAGCGCAGCCGACCCGGACGGCAGGCCCAAACAACACCGGAAGTTCGGTTCCAACACGGTCCGACTGCTCAAACCGTCATCGTCGTCGGTGCATTACCGGCCAGCGTTAAGAGGTGAGACCAGGTTTGGTGTCCTACCAGAGAAAGGTGGAGGCTGAAAAAGACTGTTTTAGAAAACATGATAAAAGGATGAAGAAGAGCGGTGGAAAGTATGGTCTGAGTAACACATGGTACCATTGTAAAAATGTGGTATTTGCATAATGGCAATAAAGGATTAAAGACGTGCAGTTTTCTTTTACACATGGTCCAGTATCACTTTAAGGTGTCTTTAGTATTTTGTTGATAATACTTTTATGCATCATATGTATTACTTTTACTTGCAAGTGAGTACTTCTGCCCATGTGTACTTCCATCCACCATCATTTCATTTTAGGCCTGTACTCCTCTACTTGGGTCAGTATGACTATAAGGTGCCTTTGGTGTGCCCCCCCACTGCAGGATCTGTCACCATGAACACACTGCAAAATAATGAAATTCTGGGATTATCTCATGAATGGTCAAACACTTACACATATATCAGTACAATTTATGCCTCTTGAAATGTGATTTTATTATTTTATACAACGTTCTTTGAGGCAATGTATATGATTTGTGCGTGTCCCTCACACTGCCCCTCTAACTTTACAGAGATTGAGTTGATTTAAGTGTTTAAATAAGAAAAATGTTTTTAGATTCATTATACACATTTTTTTCAATAAAAGAAGGCATTTTAATTATGTTTATTTTCATAATAATGTTTAACATTTTAAATGTGTCCTTGAAATTGCTGTCCACCCTGTCACTTTGGGGTAATTAGCCCTTTAATAATCTGGTTGATGACATCATCATTGTGGGCGTCTTCAGTGGAAGTGGAAACAGTCTATGAGAGCATTTAGTATTTGCATCTCAGATTTTTCATAATTTTGTGTTTGTACTGGAATGTAATCAAGCTTAGCATGTCCGCACTGTCACCACCAAATATTGTTTGGTACAAAACTTTTCAGAAATTCAAACTATATTTACCTACAGTCAAGTTAACACATTAAACGTAAAGTTAAGTGGAAAATCAAGTTGTTGTTTTTTTTTTTTTGGTACATTTTGAAGTCTGAAAGGTACCATATAGTGATATTGACTCTTTTTTTATTGGATAGAGGTAGTTAGTTTATACATCTAAATATTGGATGTATTAGTGTTGATACTGAATACTCATTTTCACCAGCCCGCTTAACCCTTTCATGCATGACATTACTGCAACGGACAGTTTAGTCTTTAATTAAAGCTGCATTATTTGCAGTAATGACTGCAAGTTGTTGTGCCATTGCATTTTCTAATGTGTTAAGCCCACTTTATCTCAAATGCTGCTGTAACACTTGAATTTCCTCACTCTGGGACAAATAAACTCATAGTTTATTATGATTCATTGTTTAATGAATCCAAAACTTGTAGTTAAATAGAAATTCTTTAATAAGCTGCAGTTTAGGCAATAGTTTGACTGTTTAATCCTTATGGTTTTTGTCATTTTGTGTCAGTGACTTAAGTTTCCCAGAATATAATCACTGATTCATGACATTCACCACAGTGGACAGTTACAGTTTACAAGGGAAATGAAATATTCTCTTTGTGAAAAGAGCTTTATGAATGTTTGTGGTTAAAAAATGATTACCATTAAATGTTAAACAGTGGATGAATGATATCCACTCTAATGAAAAGCAGAGTGGTATGATAAAGAACTATGATACTGAAGACTTCTGATTGGATATGTTTTGTCACTAGTTTAGTAACAATTCATGAATTAAAGGGTTAAAAAGGCATCTATGCAACTAAAGAAAGAACCCATTAAGCTAATTAAGATGAAGTGTTCCAGAATACAACAGGTCATCAGACCTACCAGACCTTTATACTGAAAGATGAGACTGCAGTAGATGGAACATAAAGTTAAATTTTTGCATCTTGTGTGTCATACAGATCATCACTACACTTTCACCGTCCAGTACAACCTGGACACTCTCCCCTCAGAGCAGCTAGTCAGAGCGTCGTTCATCCACCTCCGCTCCTCTACGTCTGCCGCCTCCTCTTCTCCAACATCAGGCACCCCTCATACCTTGGAGTCAGTCCGCTGCAGGGCTCAGATCACCTCACTGGGCAAAGAGAGTCTGGTCACCCTGGAGCCCCATGAGCGGTGGACAGAGACGGACATCACTGCACACGTCAGCGGGCACGTCCTGCGGGGAAGGAGCCAAAGCGCTGTTGGACATTTGACCCTCACAGCCCAGTACCGGTGCACCGAGCCTGGAAGCACTGCGGAGGACAGCGGCCTCCCAAAATGGTGGGTACCTTTTGGTAGAAATAGACGGAGAGACCAGCCCCACCTCGAAGTCCCGTCTCTTCTTCTGTACCTGGAAGAGGACCGGGAAGTAAATGACTGGATGGGGGAGCTGCTTAGAACTGAAGGGGAGAACATGGTGAGGCAAATAGGTCAGTGGTACCCTGCTGTCAAACGCCACAGACGCTCCAAAGACACGCCGCCGTCACAGGACAAAGATCTTTCACTGGATGCTCTGAAAAAAGTCCCCACTTCCTCCTCATCCTCTTTTTCCACCTCCCCCTCTGCCTCTATTATCTCAGATATCCCCAATTACAAACGCAAAACAGGCGTGCCCAAGAACCGATGCAAGCTGCACTCCTTCCGCCTCTCCTTCAGTGAGCTCGGCTGGGGTCACTACTTCATCGCTCCGCCGGTGTACAACCCCCGGTTCTGTCAGGGTGACTGCCCCAGGGTGCTCCAGTACGGTTACAACTCCCCCAATCATGCAATCATTCAGACGGTCATCAATGACCTCGGCATCGGGGATGTCCCCCCTCCATCCTGCGTGCCCTATAAATACATGCCTATGAGCGTACTGGTGGTGCACAAGAAGAAGGTGGAGTACAGAGAGTTGGAGGACATGGTGGCTGAGTCCTGCACATGTCGATAAAGAAACTTCCGTTCTTCATGATGCTCCAGGCACCAACAGAACATACTAAAAAGGGGCCAGATTTGGAAGGTCATTTTGTTTGATCTACACATTTGGTGCCGTCTTGAATAAGAGACTTTGAGACTAGAATGAAGAAGCTGCTGTAGTTTAGAAGCACTTTAGAAATCAACTGCCGTACACTGTGCCAACCAGATGATGTGTTCACTTACCTTATTTAATTGTTACTGAGTGATTATACTGTGATGCTGTTGTTGGAACTAGTAGACACACTTTGCAGGTTGAAAAATGTATGGTTGCTAATATCATAGTCACTGTTTTCACACCATGTTCATCTAATGATCTTTTTTTCCTCTTGTTGTCACTTACTAGCTTTCATTTTTCCCTTGTTCTTTTAAACCTTTCTTTTCTTTGCTGAATTTCTCAAAAACAAAACAAAAAAAATCAGAATTATGTATTGGCACTGTGTGAGGCCGTGTTCCAGGCTTTGTTGAGACATGACATTTTAATGGATGGATGAGGGGTTGACCGACTGGATATAACTGTAAAGACCTTTGGATGTGTTACGTTTTTGCTGCTTTCAATCTGAATGTTTTTGTAATTTGTACATATTTATAATGGGAGGGGGCTAGAGAAAAACCATGGAAATTGTGCTGTCAAAAAAAAAAACAGATTGTGAAAAAAGATGTAACAGAATAACAGTATTTTTTTACAAGGGTATGTGAATAATAAAATAAAATGAACATTTTCTAAAGCTTCATTAATTGTCTTATATAGTTTTGACATAAGATTAAAATACATGTTTTAATGAACATTAAGATTGGCCAGTGCTGCTGCAGTGAGTTATGGGATGGCACTCTGTGCTTTCCTTTGGTGTGTCCATTTAGCTAATGTATCCTATGTTAAAGGAGCCACTAAAGGAACCATGGATTCCCCTTTCCTTTGCATTTAGAGAATTTGAACAGCTCTTATCATGGCTGGCACTAATATCACTCAAACCTTCCAAAGCGAAAAAGGATTATTCAGACATACCCTATATGTCAAAAGAGATAATGTCGTTCACTTTTACATCTTTAGAGTTTTATGATGCAGTCCAATATAAGTAAAATGGAAAGGAAAAGAACATTTCAACCCAGAAAACTGAAATACGAAATAAATCTGCTTCATCGTATTTGTAACAAACTGGTGGCAAGATTTTGTTACTTTGAAAAAAACTAAAGGTCTGCGCAGAAAACCTTTATTTACAAAGTTTCAGTCTGCTTCTTCATGTTGTGACTACTGTGGTCAGACACACCTGGGTTAATCAGTGTGCCCAATAATGCAAGACAGGAAATAAAGGAGGTGCCTGAAGTTCCCAGTAGTGGGGCTGTGCAAAAGAGCCCACTGCAGTGAATCTACTCAGACATTAACTAAGTTTGTCCAATAGATGGCGCTCCTCATACACATCCATGATCCTGTGCAGAAAGTTTCCAGTGGAAGACACAACACCTGCATCCAAGTATGGAAATGTTTCACTCAAAGCATTATTATTTGTACTGAGATTAAAAACAATATGCATAAGTTTCTGTTTTGTTAACATGTGTGCTTCCCATTGTCACTGGTCATGAACCTGTTTTGTTTGTCTCTAATTTTTCCTTGACCTCACAATCAGAAGCCTTTGAGGGAAGCCATAAAGTGGGTCAATAAATAACTTGTTTTAGGCTGAAACAAACATTTGGGCTCATGTTTGTTTTCTAGCTCAATACAGCCATGACCCACATATTTTCCATGTTACTATACAGGTATGTATCCTGTCAGAGCTGACATGCTCTAGATCACAGGTGTCAAACATGCGGCCTGTGGGTTAAAACCAGCCAAACCAAAGGATCCAATTCAGCCCATGGGATGAGTTTGTGAAATACAAAATTATACTGAAGATATTAATCAGTTTAGTTCAGAGGCCACATTTATACCAATCTGATCTCAAATGGGTCAGACTAGTAAAATACAATCACAATAACCTATAAATAGTGACAACTCCAAATGTTTCTCTTTGTTTTAGTGTAAAAAAGTAAAAATTACGTTCATGAAAATGTTTACATTTACAAACTATCCTTTAAAAATGTGAATAACCTGAACAAATATGAACACATTGAAATGTCTTAACAAATGCAATTTCAATGATATTCTGCCTGTTACTAAATGTTTTGTGTATTTGTAGATCCACGGTGATCTGCAAGTTGTAATGCACATGTGGAAATGGGAAGGTAAGGCTTAATATTGTTAACCCTTTAGGCACTGGAGATGTTGTTTTTTTTTTTTTTTTTTTTTTTTTTTTTAAATATATTCAATTTTGCTATCAACATTTCAGAAAGCTCAGTTCAGTTATGTTGCTAATCACAATACTGCAACTTTGCTGCTTTTTTTTTTTTTTCTTAGTAAAATTCAGTTTGTTCATGGTTGTTCATGTCAGTCACATTTTTTAAAGGATAGTTTGTAGATGTAATCATTTTCATAATGCAATTTTACTTTTTTCAGTCTAAAACATAGAGAAAAGTTTGGAGTTGACATTATTTATTTAATATTATGTTATTATTTTGCTGATCTAGCTCACTGGAGATCATACTGGGCTGAATGTGACCCCAGAAGTAGTTTGACAACCCATACTCTAGATACTGTTAACTATGGAGCTCTCACTCATCACTGTTCGTTGTTGCTTGTGTCAAATGCTCTGCTTTGTCCAAACAGACTGAAACATTTGCAGATTCACATTTTCAGAGGTATCTTATGTCTGCTTCCTTCATATTTTTCCAAACTATATCTATTAAAAAGGTAAAATTACACAGAATAACATGCACTAGACATAATGTTGACTATATTCACTGTGAATTCAGTGTTGGTAGAGAAGTGAATATGGGCTTTTACTGAATTTAAAAGCTTAACTACAATAAAAAAAAAAAAAAAACTTAAATCAGTAACCAGTTTTAGTTTTATTTCCATCTGCATCTAAACTGATTTATTGTCTCTCATTTTCTTTTCTTTTTTCTGTTTTGAAGACTACTTTTCCCACTTACATACATTATGTAAATATGTTGAATTTTTTTCAGATGCTTTTTAAAGAGTCCTTAAATGGGATATATGTTAATTTTAAGATAGAAAATATAAAAAGGGACAACATATGGGCAAATGTATAGCTCATGCTATATAAAATACAGCTGACTGCTACCATACTGACATATCTGTTGTCCTGCAAATTGTAAATCATTATTCAGTAAATCATTATGAGCTGCACTTTGATCTGTATGGGAAATGTAAGTGGGTCACAGAGTATACATTTGATCATTATTCTTTGGTACAGACACACTAATCAGAGCTACGTGTTGGACATTAAGCATGATTTTATGACTATAATAATGTTTATCAATGTATTGGTCAATGGTGATGATGCAGTTAGTGATTACTGGTACATGTAGAGAATGCACTGTCCTGTTCTAGATTCAGAGAATTAAATAACAGGGTAGTCCTTCTGTTGTTCATTAATTTTATACAATAATATGAAGGTGTTAAGTTAAATTGCTTGATTTTTTTTTATTTTTTAGCAATTTTAGAAGAATTGTGGCTAGAGAATGTCAGAAATGTGTGGCATTGTACTGTGAGGAAGCACATGGTAGTCTGTTACGGTAACATGCTGTTAAGAAG
The DNA here is from genome assembly GCF_902148855.1 of Sphaeramia orbicularis. Taxonomy (NCBI): domain Eukaryota; kingdom Metazoa; phylum Chordata; class Actinopteri; order Kurtiformes; family Apogonidae; genus Sphaeramia; species Sphaeramia orbicularis. Next base: position 8,336,813 of record NC_043974.1, on the reverse strand, counting down.
TGACTGGAAATCATTTGTTTTGCAGGAGTGGAGTCTGTTTCCTCTAGGGATATTGTGAGTGTGCACCGTTGTCCCGCTCATCTGAATTCCTGCTGAATAGTACACACGCATGCACACACACACACACACACACACACACACACACACAGCCAAGAATTAGCAAAAGTAATTCCCAAAAACATCACACATGGAGATATCAGATATGAAAAAAGTGACCGAAGACACACAGTACTGAGGAGTGTAAAGATCAGTTGATACAGAAAACATTGTATTATTGTATCTTATGTGTCGTGTTGAGATATGAATCAGAGCGATGGGTTTTTGTGTGTATGTTATGAGTCAGTGTTTTTAGACTATCCCTGAAATGACAAAAGTTTTACATCTCCTGACAAAGTAAAACCTCCACGTTTTTTGTTTTGCTTGACGCAGTTTCCAAAACTCTGTTTAACCTACAATAAAAAAAATAAGCATATGGTTTTCATTTTCAGATCCAGATCTTGTATTCTCCTCTTCCTCTTAAGCCAGAACTTTATAATGTGCGCACAGTGTGGTTTTGTTGAAATATTCACGAGTGTCCTTGGAAAACGTGTCGTCTTGAAAGCAGCATGTGTTGGTCCAAAATGTTAATGTACTATTCAGCATTAAAGGACCTGTATGTAAGAATTATTATCCAAGTAATCATAAAATGGCCCTGATTTGTCAACAGACATTAAGGAATCATGTTCATTTCAAATACTGATATCAATGACAGTAGTAGTCCAGCTGGAATATTCACATTTGAAAATCTAAGTGGCAGCCCACAAGTAATGTTTATGTTGTCATTTTGTGTTTTGGCCTGATGCGCCACCCATCTCCCAATCACAGAGTCAGTAGCGTTTCAGTATCCAGGTTCCCAGTTCCCACTGAGCTGCAGCTAGGAACATTTCTGATCACGAATGTCTGACGTTTCTAAACCTAAAAGGCCTCATTGTGATTCCCAAATATGTCATGACAAAGTGAGAAACAATACAAATAAGGATATGCATAGGAAGGTGCTTTAGAAAGATGGAGATGGCTGAAAACGGAGAAGAAACTGAAGACTGACGCTGAAGTTTCTAATTTTCTCCTGGACAGGTAAGATTCAGCTAAGTTTAGCTAACGTAATTCTACTTGTTATAAGCACAGACATGTCAAATGTTCTCTACAGTCGAATAACTTTGTGCATGTTCGTTTATAGTACATCAGCCTGTATGCAGGTGGGTCATCAAAGTGACCAGGTAATAAATTGTTTGAGAAACAAAAACGGTGTCTCATTATTGCTAGCATTAGGAATGTATTATGCTGAAATGCTGTTAGCCTGGCATACTTATCTTTAACATAATTTGGCCATCAGTCAATTTTTGATATACATAATTACTTCACAAACCATCACACGTAAAGCATAAACATAATTAGCAGATGATAAACTTACAGTGTGGGACTCATCACTTGCCATGGTAGCTCCTTGTCGTAGATGTTCATAATGGATCTGTCAACCTCTAGTCGCGGGGTGTTATGGGGGGGGTACCAGGCTCCACAGTATTTTGAATGTGATTGCAGTACCAGTTTTTGGCCACAAACCTACATACAGCTCCTTTAATGTTGCATCACAGAAGTGACAATGACCTCTGACCCCAGATCATGACGGTCCTTGGCTCCTGGACTTGTTGCTGGTAACTGTCTGGATGGTTATTTTTGTCATCGGTCTGGACCATAGAGTGTCTGTTTTACCCATAAAAACCTCTGAATATTGAGGCCTCAGAGTCCTGAAAACTCCACAGCGTTTTGGACACAGTTAACCCTTGACGGCCTAGAGCTATTTTTCTGGTGATTTCCAAGTGAATTTTTCTCTCTTCATAGGTGATTTTGCGCTGTTTATTATAGTGCTATCCTGTACATTAGGCAGTTTCCTGTATTTAGTTTACTGATCATGTAAATGTTCGTAAAGGCTCAGAGTAAATTCAGTGGTCATTATACCAAAAAACCTGATAAAACTGAAGAAAAAGGGACTTTTTTAACAAAATCATCATTAACTTAACATAAAAACAAGCATCTACGACCACTGTCATTGATCCAACTCCAGGGGTTTTATTGGTGAATCAGTGTTGCAGAAGATGACAGTGTTTCCACGTTCACTACGGAGCTTCTGAACATCCAAATGGGTTGTATCTGATTACCATGAAAAGATGACAAACAGCATTTAACTCAAATTATTTCAATGTATTGATAGGATTAGTGGATCAGAAGTTATTAAACATTTTACATCAGTAGATGCTCTTGGTCATTAATGGCTGTTCAGGTCTTATGGTGGCTCCATGTACTGTGCAAAGGTTAGCCATATTAATCCAATGTAATCCAATGTGATTCTATCAGCTCTAGATGAACAACGAGTCTCGATGTAGTGTCCAGTAGACTTGAACTTTTGCCCTCCTGTTTATTATTAATGAAAAATTTCAGTAATTTTGTCTTGCATTTATTGCCAAACTGGTCGATTTATTTAGCCGAAGAAGAAGCAGAGTGCTTAATTCAATCCATAAAGCAACATTTAATCCTTCAGTTTATCACACTTCTTAAAAGTCAACATTTTGGGAAATAATTTGGCTTTAACTGGCCAGGAAGGGGATGGAAAAACTGTATTTGAAAAGGAAGTAAAGCTGTTAGATGAATATAGCAGAGTAAAAACAACCATACTTTCCCCTGAGATGTAGTGGAGTAGTGGCATAAAGCTGCATTCAAAGGAAAGTATGTCATAGTTGTACTTCAGTACTTGAGTTTAAATACTTGGTTAAAGTCCACTGCTGTTCACTTGTTCATTTCCATATACAGTATGTATGCCACAAATCAAACATTGGTTTCATGCTAAATTATGAAAGGTTTTCTAAAACCTTATTTAGTTTTTCAGTCCCTAATTTGAATTGCTTCTTTTCATTTAGATACTCATAGGACATCAGCTACATTACATAACACTGGATAATTTATTTTAGATGTTGGTATTAATTTATTGCGTATTAGTGTAACAACCATCCCAATTAATAAACCTAACATATGTGGCATTTACTGGATCACTGATGAAACTGAAAGTAACACCAAATCATCAGAAAAGAAGACGAGCAGTGTTTCTGTTCTCCAACGCTTTTATTCCACTTATATCTCCATCCCTCTACATGCATACAGTACATTACAGTAGGGCAGAAAACAGTACAAAGATCATTTGGGTTTCAAAGTGCAATTCTACTCCAATATTTCTTCAACAAGTGTACAAAATCTCAGAAACCACCTGCTCTGTGCATGAAAGAAATGTAAAGGTGAGTAGAACCCAAATTACAGATACGCTATCAGGCAGATGTGCAAAAAAAGAAAAAGGCTCAGAACTTGAGATTTGTTATTGATATTCGTACACTCAGCTCAGGTGTTTCATCTTTCTGTTGTGCATTACTGATCAGAGTAGAAATCTAAATGCTCCTACTGGAAAAGACAAGGAAATCCAGTTGGGATGATTGATTATTGTAAAACAAAGCCTCAAAATGTAAAAAGAAAAAAAACTTCTAAATAAAAGAAAAGAAAATGATGCAAATGGGTACATTTTAAACATATAGTAAAAATAAATAAAATATCCAGTAATGGAAGGGTAAAATTACACAGAATAACATGCATAACAGATAATATCAACTGTGTTTACTGTGACGTTAATGTTGTTAGTTGGTAGAGGTGAACGTGACCTTTGTGTGAATTTAGAAACTCAACTACAATCAAAATATTAAATCAAAAACCTCTGCTTTATTCCATTAGTTGTATTTTTATTCCATATGTATCTGAACTTCTCTATTTTGCAGACTAGTTTTTCCATTCAAACACATAATGTAAATTGCTTAATCATCTTTAAATACTTTTTAAAGAAGATTAAAATGTTTTTTTGTTTTTTTTATGAGTTAGTGAGATGTTCTGAGTCTGCAGTGACTGTGTTTGCAGTACAGTTTACATTCCTGAAGTGAAAGACAAAAAAAAAAAAACACTTTAGGATTTACTTTATGTAAGAAAACTGGATGGTTTATGGACTTATTCTCTGTCAACTTCATTAACGTAGATAATTTTTTAATTTTTTTTCATCCAGTCAGAGTTTCCTTCATCTTGCATATTAACTAATTGGGAAAAATCCAGTCATTATTGTAAATCGCATGAAATAATTTGAGAAATGTGTCCTTGCATTATCAGCAACTGGATAAGAAGAGTCTTCCAGTGATATCATATCAGGCGTGACACGAGGCAGTGATGACAAAATATGGAAAAAGGTAAAGGTCAGGAACACAGTTTTCCCTGACTGTTCTTGTCTCTTCTGCTGTTATCTCCGGCAAAAATAATAGAACAAATAAAACAGGTCATTGCTAAAAAAATGTTTGTCTTTTTCACTCTCCCAGACTCAGACGCCCCATGATTGTGCCGTGACCAATTAAAACACATCTACTGCGGAGTAAAGTTCAAGAGTAAAGCCTGTCTTTTCTTTTTTTTCCCTTTTCTGTTAATGAAATGTAACATATGAAAGGCCAAATGACTCCCAGCTTACTTTTTATGCACCACTAGAATACCAACTCATCTGATATACTCCTCATTTTTCTTTGGTGAAACACATCCGACGTCATCTTTTCTTTTCTAAAGCTACTTCAGATATTATCAACAACATATTGGCACATATAAATACAAACCCTGTTTAAAAAAAAAAGAAAAGAAAAGAAAGACTGGATAAGTTCATATCCCAGATATCAGAACCCCTAACATAGATAGTGGCTGTATGCTCATGTAAACACGCTGGTTGTGTCTCTGAATGTCGACTCTAGGAGTTGACAGGTTCTGATGTCGAGCGGTGGCTGTTGGAACAGTGTCCCGCTCTGAAAAACAATACAAAGAACAGAAAAAGACACAAAATCAGTAACATACTGATTAAGAAAGACTATTTAACATCAGAGAGAGCAAACAAGTTTGGAGAATAGCTAGGGTTAAGACACAGAATAAACGAAAATAATAATTTGTACATATGTGTTTATTTTGCAGTAATGACCTGTTTGTTACTATGTGACTGCATACTGAAGAACTCACTAATCTGACAAAAATGTGGATTTGATTGATTTGAAAATTATTCGATTGCTTCCTATGTGTGTTTTGAGCTGGGTCATTTATCTGTCACTGGCCGATTAGAATAATGATGCTCAAACCGGCAAGTATAAAAAGAGTCTTGAAACATTAGGGGAATTTCCTATTGTTTCTATTTTATTTCATACAATTTGAAACTATGAACCAACCAGGAGCTTCAGGCCACATCTTTTCTAGTTCAAAATGTTTTTTTTCTTTTCCTGTAATTTAATGCATCATTGACAACACCACATTTCCATGTAGCTACATGTACACTGTTGCTCAAGTTATTATAAAATATTTTTACCTCTTCTCATGAAATGGTTGTGACAGTGAGATTTATTCTTGATATTTAAAGTGTAACTGGGACTCAGTATGTAATTATTACTGGTCAAAGGTGATTACTGATGTGTATAAATCGAAATAAAAAGAGAAAACGACATTATTCCACCTTTACGGGAAACAGTGTATTTAGGAAAATTGTATATAAATTATACTACAACTACTAATGCTTCAGCTTCTTAATTTCTTAACAGAATTTTCACATCAGCACCTGGTTAGGATGGAATACAATATTTTGTTATGACCTTCTTGTAATGACACTTAACTATGGAAATTAAGAATTTTTAAATAACTGTTACATTTGAAACATCTCCCCCATAAAATTCAGTGTATTACTCAGATTTTTATATTGATTTCAGTTCTTGCGCCAGATATTTCACATAATCACCGTAAAACACACACACACACACACACACACACACCCTACACTTTTCTTGTACACCTACCTGCAGAGTCCTGTGGAGCACTCATAGTGGTTCTGACAGTAGGCACCGAATGGTTTACTGTTCATGATCCTCCACAGTGGGGTCATTCGGGCTGTCCTCCTCGGTGTGTGGACCCTGTGCGGTACTTGTGGCTCTGGGTCTGAGGACTGACCCAGTGAGACCACCGGACCTGTGCACACCTGCAGAAAGATAGAGAAACACAAACATAAAATACAAAAAACAAAGGGAAAGTTACATTTCTTCTGAGAAAAACAGTATTTATTACAGATTCAACAGTCATAGTGTGATTTAACCTTGAAAATGTTACTACAAGCACAATGAGAAAAGTAGAGTATATATAGAAGATTAGATTTAGATGCAGATACTCACTGCAGGCTAATTCTTTTCTCTATAGCAACTGTACGAATCCATAATTTTTTATCTTCATTTTTTATCTACACTGACAATAAGGTCATAAGAATTTATTAAAGTATTATTCCACATTCAACCAAACGGATCTTTTTATCATCAGCAAAGCTTAGATATAAACCTTTCCACAAAAATGAAACAATAATGTTCTTCATTTATGATTTATTACCTGTTTTCCTCTTATTTAAATGTTTTTTCCCCCTATCTACAATATTAAAAACACGATACAAAGCCACTCATGACTTTAGTTTTCTAAGTTGCAACTATGTTTTAAAGGAAATTTTCTCTTTTACTTTATTCAATTATTTTTGGTGCATGATGAAGCCTGAATTTTTCACACTATAAACACCTCAATAAATCAGGATTGAGTGATTGTTTCTTTACTCACCTGCTGAATCACTATCAGTAGCACAACACACACTGCTGTGGCTTTCCTTTGGGTGAAGAAGCCTTGCATCTTTACGCAGCCAGTCACTGGTGATGCTGATGAGTGTCTTCTCCTTCTTCTTCTTTATCTTCTTCTTCTTCTTTTGAGTACCCCCTGGAACTCTGACCCTTTCTGTAGGACTTGTACCTTACTCAGTCAACCTTACTGGTCAGGCTTGGAGGTTGTGTGGCGTCCACAAGTCACTCAGTCCGACAGGTTTTCATGAGCCTGAGTGAACTCAGCTATGAGAGCAGTAAAAGGAAGGCTGGGTCCTCATTTATATAGACCGGCCGAGGTCCCGAGAGGGGTGGGGGTGGGGGGTGAGAGAGAGAGAGGGAAAAGAGAGAGATGAGAGAGAGAGAAGGAAAGTCACAGTCTAGTCGGTGTCGTTCACCCCGTGCTCCCTTTTTCATCTTTATCTCTCTTTTCTATCTCATATGGCTCTATGTGTTTGCCCAAAACAGACATTTCCCTAAAATGAGGCTGGTCAGTACTCTCATTTTCTCATTACTCTCATTTTCTCTCCCTCTGCTCTTCTCTCCCTCTCTCTCCCTCTCTCTCTTCTTTGTCTAGGTCTTCCTCACTTTTCAAGATCACATCTACAGCTAACGTGAACACACACACACACACACACACACACACACGTGATCTTAACATATGGGATTGGCAACAGACTGACACTGCTCTGAGGAAAAAGTTGAAAAAGACCAAAAAGGTCATTGAATGTATCTATGTGTGTGTGTTTCAGTGTTAGTGTTAGGGTGTGGGAATGAACTTGCAGATAAGATTGGGGTTGATAGGACGTTAGCAATCAGAGTCTGTGTGCAGAATGTAACTACAGAAGTCCACGACCTGTGGTAAGACACACTTATATAACATCACACATATATGAGAGAGTGTGTGTTTTACATAATACATACACCTCAGGCACGTGACTTAGTAAATAACAGCCTAAAATTGTCAGGTGAAAGCAGAGATGAGATCATAGACTGAAGTTCACATTGATATTGTTTGGATTTATCAATGCATGGAAAGTACAGTTTTTAAGATTTTATGACTATCTAACTAGAGTGCATGTGTTAATCAGTGTATAATCACATGAAAATGTGTTTGTTTTTTCATTACTTTAGTATGATTTGTTTCTTTTGTCTATTTTATAGTCAGTGGAATCCAACATTAATGTCCATCACCACCACAAATACCTCCAGAATGGACGAAACAAACCCTAACTCTAATGAGGGACATGTTTTTTGGCCACTGTAAGTGATAGTGAGGTTTGTTCAGGTACTTGCAATGTATAGCTTCACCACTAGATGTCACTGAATAAGACACACTGAATCTCTAACAGATCTCGACATTCTGCTTATACGGTGGCAAATAATGATGCATGTTAGAGGCAAGGACCTTGACTACAAAGCACAAAATTGTAATACTGGTGACAGACACTGGGTGTGACTCCAAAAGGCCTGTTTATTCGGAGTGATCTGATGGTCTGGGTTTAATTTTGAAATTTTTATTTTTATTTTTTCCGATTAATCCAATCTCAGGTTGGATAGAGGTTTTTTATATATACCATGTCGGCCTTTGACAGACAGGTTGATATGACAGATCACTCACTTTGTAGTTGGACTGTCTGTATATTTGGTAAAGTAATATTGTATATTTTCTAACATTAAGAAGACAATAAAGTGACTTTGTTACTCAGTTCTTACATTACATTTATGCATTTGGCAGATGCTTTTTTCCAAAGTGACTTCCAGGGGAAGATTTACAATTAAACTCTCTCTCTCTACTTCTTTTGTAAAGCACCTTAAAACAACCACAGTGAACCAAAGTACTGTACAGAAGAATAAATAAAAACCAAATAAAAGAATAAAATACAAGAATAGATTAAAAACATAAAACAGCTGTACAATTGAAAACAGTATCGTACAGAAAAATAAAAAAGCATAATGACAGAATGAAATACATGAATAGATTGAAAAGACATAAAAACAGCTGTATGATTAAAAACAGTAAGTTCTTGATTATGATTAGTTGGTAATGTTATAGCAGTAGGTCACTCATGACCCATCAGGTTCATGGAACGCTGCCATTTTTGTCTAAATATGGTCACTTTTGTCTCCAGCAAAGGCAACATGGCAATGAGCAAATCCCCACCAACCACCACTTCAAAATGTCAGGTTAGAAACCAATGAGTGAGAACACAGTTACTCCGGTCTATGAATTTACCAATGTGTAAATCCTGACCATGAGTCTGGAACCTCTAACAAATTTTGGAAAATCAACCTGATTGACAGGATTTACACGAAGAGTCAAAACCAATGAAGAATACTCAAAGTGTGTTATTTGTTCAATTGTGCTTGAACATGAATATTTAAAACTGGAAGGATTTTTGTCAATGTAAGTACAGGGAAGTATGGTGAATGAATATATCTCTCTAATGGAGGGGTGTCAAACTCATTTTCTTTCAGTTTCCACATACAGCTTGATGTGATCTCAAGTGGCCCAGACCGGTATAATAATAGCATAATAGCCTATGAATAATGACCTCTTCAAGTTTTTCTCTTTTTTTGGACAAAAATCCCCCCAATAAATTATGAGAATATTTACATTTACAAACTATCCAAACAAAAAAAGATGTGAATAACCTTAAAAAAAAAACCCAGAAATTTCATATGAAAAATAAGTGTCATTTTAGCAATATTATGCCTCAACTTATCACTTATAAATGTGCATTATGGCTCAGATCTATAAAGGCACAAAACATTTACCAACAGGCAAAATACTGTTAAAATTGCACTTATTTTTCTTTAGATGTTTCACGTTGTCCTCACATATTTCCATCCAATCACAATATTATTCATCTTTGACTCCAAATTTGAAGCAAATTTTATCCTAACTTTCAGATACTAGGCAAAAGAAAATATAAATTTTTATGCATTTCCACCCGTTGCTACTACATGAATAATGGGATTTGGTTCATCTACATAAGCAACAAGAGGTTTCAGAAACCAACTTCATTATTTTGTGGCTTTAAAAGGTTGAAAACCACTGTCCTCGATTGGGAGCAGTGTAAACCTCCAATAAGTTCAGGCATTAGTTGAGAGATGTTGCACAAGTTTGCGTGATCTCAAAGGTTGTGAGGTTAAGCGGTCAGTTAAGGTTCACAAGTGTATTTCTTAATGATACACGTGACTAACAATACAGCAGGTGAGTGCAGTTAGACTGGTGTATGTAGTTAAAACATCAACTTTTTTAAATTGAAATTGAGAATTAATGTTTTATGAGCTGTAATGAGGATAATTTGTGTGATTAAATAGGGGCTGTATAGAGTGTTTTGTCACAAAAATATTGTCATATGTCTGCATTGGAATTTGATATAACCTATACTTAAGCATCAGTCTTATTATGCTGTTAATATTTACAGAGTAATAAAAATGGGAGTCAGTACAATAACGTCAAATGGGTTAGTATGTCAAAGGTGAGATTGTTGAAGAACATGTGCATTTAGGGCTAAATTGAATTGCAATTTGGATTTAAAATATAAACCAGAATATTTCACAATTATATATGGTTAGAAAGAGAGCTTTGGAATTCTATAACATTTGGAAGATGTTCCCAGAATTAATTAAGAAAGGTGATATTGAAGGGGTAGTGAATAACTGACTAATTGGAATAATATTTCATTTACTGTGGGAATGTGCATGTACAGTTTTATTTAAACTCTATACCTAAGTTTTATTTATTATGTAATTTAATTTGTTGCTTCTATTTGATACTATCAGCACAATAACTGTGTGATCTTTTTGAGGTACATATATATATGTATGTATGTATGTATATATATATATATATATATATATATATATATATATATATAAAAGACAAACAAAAGGCTTTTTCTTTCACAAAGTGATTTCCAGCCAAGACAGACTGACTGACTGACAACAAAAGCCACGTTTAACTCACAGAAATGTTAAGACGAGTGAAGAAAGTGTACAGCTGATTCAGTGAAAGAGCGCAGGGGACCATGGCCAAGTGTAATGGAAACCTCCTGTGCTGATTCCTGTAAGGTGGTTTATCACTCAAAGCCCCCCCAGTGGAGCACGAGACTGACAGGAATCCCACATGACACAAACTCAGAACATCTGCTTCATAATTTATCGCAAAGAATGACTCATCGGTGCCTGCAGATGGAGGGAATAGAGTGACAAAACTGCAGAGTTAAGGCAAGAGGTGAAACAATGTCTTTCTGGAAAATGTGTTAACTGCAATCTTTTAGATGCAATTAGTCCAGACACATTCATTTTCCAGAAGTTATCAACATGAGAAATCACCTCAGTATATGCAGACAAATCACAAAACACCAAAGATTTGGTTAAATATGTAACATTTTCACACACTTACATCACTTCATCACAAACATTTAAGAGTAACACATTTTGATGGACAGGAAGGGGATAGATAACTAAATTATGGAAAGGAACTAAAGCTCTGACAAATGAGCAAAAAGCACTAATGTTGGCACTGGAATGTAGTGGGGTATAAATATACAGCTTAGTTTATCTCTGTCTTTTGACTTTTTGTATTGTATGTTGTTGTTTTTTGTATGCTTGTATATATATTAATGACTAGCACATTGACCCATGGGGTTCTAGATGTGGTAATTTTTTGGGGAGAGCTGACTTTAGTCTATATTTTATAAGTACTGACAGTAGAATTAATTGGTAAACCATGATATTTTATTTATTATTATTATTATTATTATTATTATTATTATTATTATTATTATTATCATTTATTATTTTACACACGATAGTTGATGTATTCTGATTACAGCTGTTTGAACTGTCATAGTTATATTTTACATATTTAGTTGATGTAACAGATAATAGATATGTATTTTTTATATAACAGGTGCGCTAATGTTAACTTGCCAAGATGATAAAATCCTATTACTTAATAAATGAAATGTTTGCGTAACAACCTTTTGAGAGTCATCATCAAAATTACAGAAGAGCAGTCATGGGGATAAAATGCTATATTCAACAAAGGACACTCACTTTTGAGCTATGGTTATTGCTGATCATCTGCTGACAGTGGCTAACTCCTTTGCTAAGCTAATGCTTGCTAATGTTGCACAATGTTGTGGCTGTAGAGGAGCAGAAGGATGGCACTGAAGAACTAACAAGCATAGTGAAAGTTATTTTCATGGATGCCAGCAAAGAGACAGATTCCAGTATAACACATATTTATAAAACAAGCAGGGTCTTTTTTTTTTTTTTTTTTTTACAGTACAGCAGGAATGAACATAATTTATTTTTCACATATTTGACCTTCACAGTAGTAGCTCAAATTCCAGTGGTTTCGCACTGAGTCAGACTGACATTGTGTATCAGTTGTACACAAACACTATGCTGACTCATTGCAGCTGGAAACAATACACAACATTTTTATCATAGTTTGGATTCTTTACATTTTTTTTTTTTTTTTTTTTTTTTAAAGCTGGCGACCCTCACAACAGAGAGAGTCACAAACAACACTTACGACCTTCTGATATTCTTGTGAGAAATGCTGATCTGGTTTGATGTTGACAGTCCTGTGAATTCCTGGAAATAATACATTTTTCATTTTATAATACATGCAGCCCTGCCTCCTACAAATTCTGATTATTTGAGGCTGAATGGCAACACTTTATTAAACTAAATTTGCAGTTCATAGGAAATGCATGAACTGTGTAAATGGCATGTTTAACGGCTCCATGTGCCCTTTTTCGGTCTTTCGGTCTTTGCTATAATAGTCAAGTGAAAAAAAAAGTTTCAAAAATGTAAAATAACAATGTTTGCTGTTAACCTGTTGCTCCTGCATACTGTGCATGCTTTTGAATACATGTTTCCACTGAATGCTCTATCATCTTTATGAAACTTCCTTTCGATCTGACCATTTCTGTGTGAAATGCCAATGTTGCCTGAACTTTAAACTTTGAAAACCAAGAGGTAAGCGGGAATAATATGATAAACCGATCGAAGGAGGGTCACAGAAATGAACTCATTGGATCAGCTTTTAATCCTCATTTGGACTCTGCTGGGCAAATGTTCAAAGAAATGTCCTTACCCAGAAAGACCTATAAATACACAAAGGCCTTGAATTGAAGCCAGTAATTGTCTGATAGCCGATGCAGTGGCAGTTTGTGTCTGAGATAGCTTGTCTCCCATGCAATGTCATCAGAAATAAATACTAAACTTCTATGAGGAATACAGATATTTAACAATTCATAATGAAACCATATCTCAGTCAGACTCACTTGGAAATCATGCATGAATCACCAGCACGTCACCATGAAGAAGGGATGAGACAGCTAGTCTTATGAAATAGATAAACACTTCGATGGTGTAATAATGTGAGGATTTCTTGTACTATTGTGCCATTCAGCTGATTTCAAATAAATGAAACGCTACATCCTAGAGAGATTATGAGTTATGCATTCATTAACTAGATCAAACAAATCTGTGCTGCTTTATCAGTATTTTCATCATAGAAAAAAACACATGCAAAATCAGGCTGGGAACAGAATTTATCGACTGAAATTCAATAATTAGGCCCTTTTAAGACAGGATCTAACAGCGGAAATGAGGTGGTCTTTCATTGTCGTACAGAGTTAGAGCAGACTGCTCCAGTGAAACTCCATAAAGACCGAGAACTATATTTTGTAGCAAATTCAAAATGAATTTCCTCTACATTTAGCCATTACCAAGTGATTTATCACCATATATTATATTATAATTTGCATTTCTTGCAATATAAATCAGATATTTTCCTATATGCTATTTACTGACCGTGTAGATGTTAATGAAAGCTCAAAACAAAGAAAACTGAAGAAAACATGATACTTTCAGCAAAATATATCATCAGTTCTATATAAAATCAAACATTTACAACCACTGTCATTTGCCAAACTACATGGGTTTCATTACTGAACCAATGTTGCAGAAGATAATGGAGTGTTCACTACAGACACAATGGATGCATCTGAAAAAGACACAATTGATGCTGTTGAAAAGCAGAGGAATGGCATTTTACCTGAATTATTTACATATATTGATTTGATAAGTGGTTAAAAAATTACTAAGCATTTTAGGTCTAGATGCTGTTGGGTCTTTGAGGGTTAAACCAGTTGACCACAGTGATGCAGTTTAGTTTGCATTGTTTCCAGTTCATTAATATAGTCTGTGTGGCTGATAGAAAGGCCAATACTATGTACAGTCTTTGTAAATTTTCACACACATTTTTTTTAGAGCTATACTAAGAAGATTCAACAACGTTTTGGTGACATCCACCCAAAATTGCTGAAAAATAGCACGATACTACCACAGTAGGTGCATGAGTGTACCCTCGATTTCAAAACCAGTACAATATGTTACCTTACATGCACAATTAGACTTTGTTCAGACTGCAGGAAAGTTGGTTTTGTTTCTCAAATTAGATTTTTCAGACAGACTGTCCACACTGTTATCTATAAGTGATCAGACAGGATTGGTGCATCCAGACATCATCATCATCATCATTGTGTCACCTGCATTGGTTGACATGATAATGATGTAACTCATGGGTGTCAAACTCATTTTCTTTCAGTTTCGTCATTCAGCCCAATTTAATCTCAAGTGGGCCGCACCAGTAAAATAATAACATAATAGCCTATGAATAATAAAACTACATTTTTTTCTTTTTGTTTTAGTGTAAAAAAGCCAACAACCACTCTGGAGAGACTATGTCTCTCGGCTGGCCTGGGAATGCCTCAGGGTCCCCTTGGAAGAGCTAGAGGAGGGGTCTGGGGAGAGGGAAGTCTGGGCATCCCTGCTTAGACTATTGCCTTCGCGACCTGGCCCCGGATAAGCGTTAGAAAATGGATGGATGGATGGATGTAAAACCAACAACAACATTAAATTATGAAAATATTAACATTTACACACTATCCAAACTAAAAAAAAGACATGAATAACCTGAAAAAACTGAAATTTCTTAGGAAAAATAAGTGCAATTTTAACAGTATTATGCCTCAACTTATTTATCATTCATACATGTGCATTATGGATCAGATCTACAAAGGCACAAAACATTTAATAACAGGCAGAATATTGTTACAATTGCATTTCATTTTCTTTGGACATTTCAGATTGTTCATATTTGTTCAAGTTATACACATTTTATTGTAAAGGATAGTTTGTCAATGTAAATACTGTAATTTTAATAATTTAAAGGGGGTTTTGCATTGAAAAAAAGAGAACAATCTGGAGTTATTATTTATAGGTTATTATACTATTATTTTACTTGAGATCTTATTTGTCTATATGTTGCCCCTGAATTAAAATCAGTTCGGCACCTTTGATTATTGATATCTTCAGTGCAATTTTTGCACTTTGCAAATCCATCCTTCTGCATGTTTGACACCCCTGAGATGTGGTTTTGCAGCCTCATGTTCCTTCCAGCTTTGGCTGCATAAAGGCAGTACTGGAAGTTCACCCTCAGGGGTTTCAAGCAGGGGATTTTGGAAGTTATGTGAGGTGTTCTGTAAAGGCTTTGTTCAAAACTCTTCTTGCACATCTGGGTTGATATTTGAAATTCTGGATGATATTTGGTTTTTGCATTCAGATCTGAACCACATTTGGAGGTGGTCTGTAATATGATTATACTCAAATTTCTACAGATAATTCTTGACAGAGACACGAAACACAGCAATGTCAAAGCCAGGTGTTGAAAGTACTGAACAGAACTCATGCTGCTATGAAGGACAACCATTAAGATGCCTAAATAAACTGAGGGAGGCTAGTTTTCCTTTAATTTACGATATTAATCTAGGGTACACATCGTGAGAACATCTTTTATGGACAAACTAATTCCTGAATTATGTATGTCTGATTCTTATTTCAAGCTGATGAAATGCATGATTCTTCCCTTGCTCAATCAAAAACATCTTTAGCTGTTGTTTCTGCAGCTAATAATCTTTGCATGAGTCCTATTTTTATGAAGCAATTGAAGTAAAGCTGAAGTCGTCCTAAGATTCATTTGGCTGATTTAAACATTTTACGAGTCTGTTTCCATGCATTGCAGGGGGTGCTCTTAAAAGCAAAACATCTTCATGTGAGCATCTCTGCTTTTATAAAACTCAGGTGGTTTCTTTTTTCTCTGTAATGTGCCACATTAGTTCTGTTGACTGTTCTGTGTTTGTATCTATTATCTGTCAAACACCGTCAGATCGATCGCAGGTTCATTGTACGTGATGCAGATCAGGTGACTTTTGCACACACAGACCCAGCGTGTAATGTGACCATACATAAGACAAAGTAAACTTCAGGAGGCAATTTAAGACAAGATCGATCAATTAAAAATATTACAGTTTTAGCTGCATCACATATTCACATGTTCAGAGTTTTCTCCCTTAATGTCCTGCTTTAGGGTTTTTCTTTTATTTAACTTCATTTGGTGTTGATTTCAGTATTTATTCAGAGAGTATCAGGCAAATCTGATCAAAAACAATTAAAATAACTTTATTATATTATGGTTCCTTTATCTCGGCACTTACTTTTTACCAATACAACTATAATTTCATTCTAATTATGTATTATGTACTTCTTATTTTGGTTAAATAAATATCAAATTATCTGTCATTCTTCTCTTTCTATTTTTTTTTTTTTCCACAAGTGTGGGTGTGAACAGTACTGTACAGAAGTTTTACATCCTTACCTATATTGTCCTGGCTCTAATGAGCATAATATCTATTTCTCAGTGATTTAATTAAGATATAACCAAAAAAATGAAGGGGAACATCATGCACAGCATTAAGAAAAATATAATATACATGGTCAATATTCACTGTGATTTCAAAAAACAGCCCAAACAATAAGAAACATCTGACATGTGTTGAATGAAACCTAGTGTAAAACATTAGATTAGTTCTAGTAAGCTCAGTGTCTGTGCAGAAAATGATAAGTAAAGAGGAAAGTTACACTAAATACTGGATACTGAAATTCTTATACGTAATGCTGTTCTATATTTCACGTGTTACAGAGACTGAGAAATGCATTTGTACACTGTAATATATCATCACTCACACTTAAACAACAAACCTACATGTGGCCTAAACCTTTTGCACAGTATTGTAGGAAGCATGATTATATTCTTATCCTGCACTTAACCAAATGAATGAATCCTTAAATATTAACTCATAAAGACCCACATATCTACCAGTGCCCAAAAGCATCTACTGATTTAACCCATAAAGACCCAGTGTGACTTTTGTGGCAGTTCCTAAATGAATTTTTCTCTCTATTTTACCTTTCTTAACTGCTTTATCACCATTTAATATAATATTATACTCTGAATTTAGCATTTTTTTCCCAGTGAAAATCATCTATTTTCCTATTTTTAATTTACTGATCACGTAGATGATCATAAAAGCTCGAGTAAATTCAGTGGTGATTGTATCAAAACAGAAAAAAACTGAAGAAACGGTGACTTTTTCAGTAAAATATGTAATAAACATAACATAAACCCAGTGCGTCCATTCACAGTCACTGATCCAACTCCATGGGTTTTACTGGTGAATCAATGTTGTAGAAGATGACAGTGTTTCCACATTCACAACAGAGTCACTGAATGTCCAAATGGGTCATATCTGATGACCATGAAAAGTTGAGAAACTGTATTTTACACCAATTATTTACATGTGTTGATAGGATTAGTTTAGATCAATAGATGCTTTTGTTCGACGGTGGATGTTTGGGTCTTTATGTGTTAAAATGTTTAATACCTTCTGATCCACTAAACCTATCAATGCAAGGAGATGATTGGTGTAAAATGCTGGTTGTCATTTCTTCATGGTCATCAGATATGACTCATTTGGACATTGGATGCTCCGTAGTGAACATGGAAACACCGTCATCTTCTACAACGTTGATTCACCAGTAAAACCCATTGAGTTGGATAATTGACAGTGGATGGAGACACTTGGTTTATGTTCAGTTAATGATATATTTCACTGAAGTCACTTTTTCTCAAAATGTTTTTGGTATAATAAGTCTCAAATGTAAATCTCAGCATGATGATTAAAATACATGATCGGTAAATTAAGTATAGGAAAAAAAATAGATTGTAAAAGAAAGAAAAAATGCAAAATAGAGGATAATATTATAATAAATGGTGGTAAATCCCTTATGAAAGGTTAAATAGAGAGAAAAAAATCATTAGGGAAGTGCCACAAAAGAAGCCTTTTTGGGTTAATTTATAATAATTCCAGCATGTAACATAATACACATACACACATCTGAAAAAACATAGAAGAACATTACAAATTAATTTGACCCTAACAATGCACAATGACATCTCATGACAGCTTTTATGATTTAGCGTGATATCCTGTTCATTCATGATCATGATCTTAAGTTTATGCTGCCTTTTGGAGTGCACATTCCAAAATGTAACAAAACAAAAGAGTATTCTAATATGACTAAAGTTATGTGCAAATTTGAGCTACTTACATTATGCAACTTCTTTTTTGTTTCATCTTTTTTAGCTCACTGCATTTCACATAAGATACAGTCGCAGAAAAAATTATGAGACCACCCTTGTTTTATTCAAGTTTTTGTTCATTTTAATGCCTGGTACAGTTAAAGGTACATTTGTTTGGACAAATATAATGATAACAACCAAATAGCTGATAAGCGTTTACTTTAAGAGCTGATATCCAGCCATTTTCCATGGTTTTCTTGATAATAACCAAAATCCCTTCAGTTCTTACATGATTTCTTTTCTGTCTATTTTAGTCACATGATACACACAGGAGTTAGTACTTGATTGTGTAACCATTGTTTTTGATGACTTCTGACTGATAGTCTAATAATTTTTTTTTCACGACTGTAGAACTTAAAAACAACAAAATAATATGCAGCAGTTCTGAGATGACAGAAAAAGTAAAAATGCAAAAAGATTAATTAAAAAGAACTATCGGCATTGTACCCGTGGTGCCATTGTATGATAGCGCCCTCCCATGGTGCAACAGTGGCATTGCGCCCGTACGCCCTCCCATGCTGCAACACGCGTTGGACATGCATCGGACAAAGACGCGCCAGACACAGAACGTCCATTATAGTAGGATACTAAGGATAAAACACAGTGTTAGAAAAAGGCTTCAAATACAGTCCTGATATTTGGTTGGATATTAAGTTCTCGGTTGTAGTTCCTTCTTCCATGAGCAAAATAACCTCTTTAAAAACCCAGTTGAAAAAACTCAAAAATGCTTCGTATTATTTAGAGCTACATGTTGTCACAGCTACAGTGATGATACAACATGATGATGTTACAGAATATGATGTATTGCTCTCAATCAATAATTCAGTCAATCAATCAATCAATCAATCAATTGATCAACCAATCAATCAATCAAATGTTATTTATATAGCGCCAAATCATAACAAAAGTTATCTCATGACGCTTTACATTTAGAACTGATCCGAACCAGACTCTCAAGCCAATTTACAGAAATCCAACAGAATCCTCCAGGAGCAAACACTTGGTGACAGTGCTGAGGAAAATCCTTTTAACAAGCAGAAACCTGGAGCAGTCCCTGACTCCTGGAGGATGGTCGTCTGCCTTGACCAGTTGGGGTTAAAGAGAGAGGGTAAAGGGAGAGAGAGAGAGAGAGAGAGAGAGAGAGAGAGAGAGATTGGGTGGGATGATGGGAGACACATGGATGGACAGCAGACTGAACTTGAACTGGTAAAAACTCGAACTGCTGGTGCTAGTATAGTGGAAAAAAATATCCATGACTGTTAATACTACTACTCCAAATACAAGTGTTAACAGTGGATATACTACTATTGCAGCTGTTCGTACCAATAATAGAAACCTCTACCATCTATATAATAAACACTATCACAGCTATATGGATAAATGAGTGATGATGATGAAGGCAGGAGAGGAGCAGGACCACAGCAGCAGGTCCAGAGATGATCCAGGGAAAACCTGTGAGGCTGAGGATTAAACAACCAATACTTTATAAAGTAGCTATTATGGGCTCAACCTTAAACATTTACAGCAGTAAAATGAGTCCAAAATGTCATTTTTAATAGTGAAACAGAGATAGGAACCATTTTACCACACAGTGACTGAAAGTGCATTTTGCTCATAATACTTGCAGGAAAACCAGCATTTTCATTGTGAATAAATCACTGAAAAAAAAAAAAAAAGAATAAAAACAGTCAACGCACATTTTTCTGGAAACATGACGTTGAAACTTCAACACAGAAACAAAACTTGCTCAGCAAATTCCTCCTACATGTTCACATGTTTGGGAAATGATTTATTGATTCCAGCTTGGCTTCACAATCCAAACTCCTGTGACTCATTTAAAACATGTGCAAGAGGACAGGACAATAACACACACAATAACACACACACAATAACACTTCCACTTCAGGCAAAATGAGTGCACTCTGACTCATCTGCCATGCCTCGAAATACTTCTGCATTTTTCAAGCGCTAACCAGAGCCTGACTCTGCTGTCAGCGTCCAAAAGTCAAAAAGCTGTCGAGGTCGACAAATCTGGACTTTCACAATGACAGGAATGAGACCGAGTGTCGGCGTGAACAGGACAGACCTGGATGGGACAAGGAGGGTGACATCCACACAGGAGAATATGCAGAGTCAGCCGTCTGATCATGCATGTTCATACGAGTGCACGTATGTGCACGTGTCTGCAGTCAGATTTCAGACTGATTCACATTTATTTGTCATCAGTTGTGAAACCTTTATTATGTCTGTTTAATTCATTTAGGCCCAGATAGACTCTATATTGCACTGTGAGTAGTAGCAGACGAGAAAAAACACTGAATCCAATCCATTTTAAGATGAGTTTGAAATACAACACAATGTGTAAACCTTAAATGGGTCTAGAGAATATGTCTCTAATGCACTGCTACTTTAAACGTGTGTTTAAAGCAGAGGTGTAAATACAGGTAGTGCAGACAATGTGGGGTCCTTGGGGATAGGGGGACCATGGGGCGAATAAACCCCTACTAAACAGAAAAATGAGGCCTGTGAACAATTTAGATTACTAACAGGCCTACAAAGAAGAAATCTGAACTTTTATTAACCCATAAAGATCCAGTGGTATTGGATCTAGTGGTATTTGTTGCTGGTATTATTTGGGCAGTCGTTTTTGATATTCTGTTCATCTTTTCTTTTCTTATATTCCTCATTTAATAGGGCTTATTTATTTTATTTTTTTGTGTATTTATCTGTTTTTTTTTCTCTTTCTTTTTGTCCAGTTTACTCAGTTCTTGTTCTAGTTATTGTTACCATTGAAATTATCACCATGGTTGTTATTGTTTGCATTGTTACCTCCGCCAAGGAGGTTATGTTTTTGCCAGGTTGGTTTGTCTGTCTGTCTGTGTGCAAGATAACTCAAAAAGTTATGGACAGATTTGGATAAAAATTTTGGGAAATTTTGATTCTGGCACAAGGAACAAATTATTAAATTTTGGTGGTGATTGGGGGGGGGGGGGGGGGGGGGGACTGCCTTGGGGGAGATCTGCGCTCTCCGAGTGCTTTTCTAGTTGATCTTGTGTTGTGAGGGTCTTCGCCACCTTCCTTTTCCTTGCCCCCCCCCCCCCCCCCCCCCCCCCTCCATGTCAGGTGTCCGGCATTGGAATGTGGTTCAACAAAACTCATAATAAAGACAGTAGAATATCAAGGGGAGCCTCATGTACTTTATGAAGTTTCCCTTGGGAAAGCAAATTTGTTCAGCACCAAAAGGCAGCCAGACTACCATTCTGCTGTTATGATGCTGGACAAGCCAAGTTGAGAAAAAAAAAAGATCCAGTGGTGCTTGTGTGAAAGTTCCCAAATTACTTTTTCTCTATATTTAATCTTTCTTAGGTGATTTATCATCATTTATTGTATTATCCTTTTTAGTTTGAGTTTTTTTTTCTGTGTAAATCATGTATTTTCCTATATTTAATTCACTGACCATGTAGATGTTCATGAAAGATCAGAGTAAATTCAAAGGGTATTATATCAGAAGAGAATTCAACAGAACACGATAGACTAACTTGAAAATCTGGTGAGATTGTTGATTTCAGTCCACACTCTTCTGGAGTTGTTTCCTCTTAACCCCTCGATCCAAAATCAGGATATTTTGAACTTGCTCAGCATTTTTATACATACATGACACAGCTCAGCAGACTTTCATATCAGACATCCTGAAAACACACAGGTCTAATTGTTAAAATTAAATGTGACTGCATTCCACAGGTCATTAAACACTGCATGCGGTTTTTGTTTGTTTATTGTTTTATTTCAATTTGAATTGTTTTAGAGATAATCTTAATTTCACAACCCTCTATATCAAATAAATCATATGCCTCCCTCCTATTATTACATATTATAAAATTAGTTTTTCCAAGATTTAAGGAAATTTTATTCATATCAAACCACCTTTTTACATTTTTGAACTCTTCTTTAACCACATCCATAACCTCATCCTTGTTCAGTAGAAGACCTCCTACAGTGGTTTACCTGCTTTTCTGCGCCATAAAATCTGCTCCGTGATGTTTCTTCACTCACTTATTCAGCTTTTGCCTGTAATCCATCCCCTGTCTACATGTCCCAGAGGTCATCATCAGACAAATACAGAGCTGAGTTCAAAGTTTAGCTTTAGTAAGCAGAGACATAAATATACAGTGGTTATATATACATGTGAAAGAAAAAAAAATCAAACAGACAAGAATAAACACAGACACAGGCCAGAAATATTGACTTATGTCAGTGGTGAACACACAGAAAACATGTACATAACCACACACAGTTGTCATCAGCTGGAAAATCTGTCATACACTCCCAGTGTTCAACATACAAGAAAAACTTTACAAGTGCTTCTAAACTTGTGATATTTATCATTTTGTGGTAAAAGTTGCAGATGGCCTTGACCTGAAGTGAAAATGTAGACGAGGGTGGAGTTACTCACATGTAGCTCCACCTGCTGGTCATTTAGAAACAGATCCTATCATCCTGAATCTAATTTATGTCATCACTAAACTCTTATTATGTCAACACTAAACTCTTTTTTTCTTTCTTTCTTTTTTTTTTTTTATCAAATGTAACAATGAATGAAGGCTTAAAGGCTGATATTTTTGATGAATAATTTAAGTTCTGGCAGTGACTAAAATGAGAAAATTAAGAGAATTTTATGTGTTCCTATGTATTTCAATGACCAAATTCTGTTTCTTATTTTATTTGTTGAAATCAGTTATAGTTCCTTTATTTTAACATTGCCTTTTTTACTGTGACCTAATTCCTTCTCAAAATAAAATAAAATAAAATCATGCATTTGACACCCTACTTCTCAGAGAACACCCATGAGGGGCCAAAACCACCTGTTTTTTTTTTTTTTTTTAATTACAGTCTGAAAGCAAAAAGAGTTGTCAGGCATGGACAAGTGGATGTTAATCTCTGAATATTCTGTCAAACATTCAGTCAAACAACCTTGATCAGGAAACAAAAGTATGCCAGACAGAATAAATGTTTTTTTTTTTTTTTTTTTTTTATTTATTACAGAATTAGTTGCAATGACAACAGCCAACAATCAGTTTAATGTATGGACACAGAGACACCGATGGAATTCCCTCTATTCATTCTTTCCAAACGTTACTATTCTGGGATCATTAGACACTTCACACTGGAGTGGCATCATCACAGAGTATCACAAAAAACACTAAGGCCTCAATATATCAATATATTTGAATTATTTTAAATTTACTAAATGTACAATCTTTGCCTTTCAGTTCAGGAAGACGGTTAAAGGTGAAATGTGTTAAGGACACAGCTATGAGTTTGAGTGTAATGAGACTTAAAAACAAAAAAAACCCCAAAACAAAACAGCTTCAACAAAATAACCACAGTCCATTAAGGCACTCCCTTTAGAAAACACAAAACCTGTGACTGACACTACTGCTTTAAGAAGGTTCTGCAAACAAGTACAGTATTGTTTAGAAGTACAGTAAAACAACATCCTTTGTTAAAAAATAAGTCTGGGTTTTCTGCACAGTTTTAAATAAAACACTATTTCTGTAGTTTTACTCACAAACAAGTGTAACACATGTAGGCATTCAGAAAATCTCCAACAAGACCTGTGTCATCTTTTGCACATGACTATTAAAACTTTCTTTAGTTATTATTTCACAACTAGACTAACTAGAATAAATAGTAAATGTATTTTCTCTATACTTTATACTTCATACAGCATGTAGGACTGGAGGTAAAGTGTCATGAGTTTTAGCTTCAGTATTATCATATCTGTGGTAATAAATTAGAAAAGAAATTAATCTGTGTTAATGAAGTCAGTTGTGGTAACTTGACAACAGCAGTTTTTTATTGAGATATCAATGAATGCATAACGGATAAGTGTGAAAATTGAATAGTTTTTGTGTGGTTTTGTATCAGCAATTACACTGGCTTAACTGATGAACTTATTCAACGTAAAAAAGGTAAGATGTTGCATGATGTATTTTGGAAGGAGATATTAAAACTATATCTTCTACAGGTTGATTATAGCCGGCTACACTAGTTTTTCCTATAATGCTTCACTTAATGTATGTCGATATCTCAAGTAGTTAACTCTACGATATTTCATATTGTCCCCAAAAAAAAATCATGCATAAGAATCAACTCAAGTATCAGGCTAAAAACACTAAAAACACATTAATTATCCACACTGTGTGGTGGCTGACATTCATGAAGATACACGTGTGCACTGTGGTTTATACACAATACACTGTTCTCACCAGAGCACCATATCTGAATTAATCCGGTATATATAATTCCCAATAAATTTAGTCCTATTTGGTTTGTGCAGAAAATAAATCAGTATTTAAAACGTAATAGCCCCAAGTACTGTGTGCATTGGGGATTTTTTTTAATGAGAAGGAACTATGTGGTGATATGCGTCACTGCCTGTCCCAAACCTATTGTGGATATTGTGTAAAATGGGGGTGTCAAACTCCTTTTAGTTCAGGGGCCACATCCTCCCAATATGACCTGAAATGAGCAGAACCAGTAAAATAATAACATAATAATATATAAATAATGTCAACTCCAAACTTTTCTCTATGTCTTAGAGTGAAAAAAGTAAAATTCCATTATGATGTTTGTTTACATCTCCAAACTATCCTTTAAAAAATGTGAATAACATGAACAAGCTGGAATTCATTAAGAAAAATAAGTGTAATTTTATCAATATTCTGCCTCAGTTTATCATTTACACGCATATTATGACTTACAGATCACAGTGGATTTACAAATACACAAAACACTTAACAGGTAGAAAATTATTAAAATTACACTTCTCTTAAGACACTTCAGGTTATTCACATTTTTCATAAAAGGGTAGTTTGTAAATGTCAATATTTTCATGTAATTTTACTTTTTGCACACTAAAACAAAGAGAAAAATTTGTGGTTGTTATTATTTATAGAATATCATGATAATGTTTTACTTGTCCAACCCACTTGGGATCAAATTGGGTTTAATGTGGAACCTGAACTAAAATAATTGTTAATATTTTCAGTGTAATTTTTCCATTTCCCAAATTCATCCCACAAGCTTAATTAGACCCTTTGATGGGCTGGTTTTGGCTCGCAGGCCATATATTTGACACCCATGGCATAAAATAACATCGTTACCATATAATGCCTTTCATAATGCGTTTCTTCACTTGTAATGAGCTAATTCTGTCTCCCACACAGTGATAATATACACCAGATCCTATTATTTTATTGTAACTTTCATGTGAAAAATGGTGCATATACATAGTCTTACACAGTGGTTTCATCCTTTCCTGTGGTTTCTCGTGGCATCCTTTCACTGCACAGCACACGAGCCGCTGGGCAGGAAGTCCTGCACGTACACTGCCACGGCCTTGGTGAGGTAGGTCATGCTCCCAAAGCGTCCACTCGGGGCGCTGTCGTACAGAAGCCGGCACACGCCGGTGGACGGGTCTTTCTCCAGGACCACCTCATCTGCTCCCAGGTCCCTCTGGAGACATGAGAGACATGGCTTCACCTGCTAAACACTGGGCCATTTGTTTCCAGTCGGAATCATTTCAACATAAGACAAAACCATGGTGTAGCATTCATATAAAACCAAGTTATGACAGAAAATGGCAAAGTTAAGGCAACATTCATAATCATCGCTTTATAATGTGACCTTTATTTTTGAGCTTCTTGAACTCGTTCAGTAAGTTTCAGTGGTAGAGACATAAAATAATAAACAGTATAATACTTCTGCTTGATGTTAGTTAAGTGGTGCAAAGTTTGTCACACTGGTCTGTTGTTTTATGAAATTATTGATGATATACTTTTGTCTGGGATTGTTGGCTTGTTTTAGATATTTATTTTAAGTGCTTGCTGTTTAAGTTGTGTGCTGTTGTCCAACAAATGTTTTTGTGTTTTTAGCTTTTAACTGACGTTCTTCAGGTTATGTGAATCTATAGCATGTGGACACCCTTAAAATTTTACACAATCTCAAATATTTTTGTTTATTATTCACAAGAAAAATAACAAAACTAAATTCTTGACAGTTTCAACATGTCCTGCCCTGGGTGTGTTTTATCTTGCTTAAACATCCAGTTCTGACCTTGATGGAGCAGAGCATGTGCAGAAGGGAGGATGTGGGAGAGTTCAGTGACTTAAGAGTGATTCTTAATGTAGTACATCACAAATGCATGGGGTGTCCAAAATCATTTTTACACCACTGTAAATGGCTACGAGCTTCGTGTACCATTACCATGGCAACACAGACACAACAGCTTAAGAGGGTACAAATCTGGCCATCCTGTGTGCTACTGACCTGATCCTTGTAGAACATGTTGTTGGCAAGGTGAACGATCTTTTCCACGTGGATGATGGAGCCGATGCTTTCGATCTCCACGTCTGCCAGCATGGTGAGCACAAGGATGGCCTCGACCAGCAGCTGTCGATACTCAGGCTGAGGGACGCGGTTCAGCACCGTCTCTACGTGGACGGAGAATTTGATCTCCCCAGGCGTCATCTGGAGGAGGAGGGGGGGGCAAATGAAAAAACACTGAAAGAACAAGGACTATACTACTGCAATTCATGATATTCCACTAGACAAGTTCATTCTTGATACAATGGGCATTTCTCAATGTCAAGTTTAGTCTTGGTAAGAACGGCCCCAGAGAATGGACTTCCAAAGAACGCCAGTCTCTCTGGCCGTTTCTCAATATGCGTTCTTGTCTGTTCTTCCGTTCTTGTGATCTCCTGAAATGTCAGCAGTCGGGCCCAAGTACTGTTCCATTTAAACGTTCACACAAACCAAGAACACATGGAATGCCCAGATGTTGTTCTTGTCTGCTAGCTTAAACCAAGGATGCACTGGTTGGTAGACTTAGTTGGCAAATATCCCAAGTTGCATTTCATACTATTCTTGAAGGCAACATAGACTTCTGTGATAACTTAATTCAGAAATGTTTTACTGAGTAGATGACTGTCTCCAGATGATGTGATACCATGTTGGAACACGCGAAAGAGGCAGGATAGCAAGAAATATATCTTTATTATTATGATATGGGATTCAACGAAATGTGTTTATCCTGTTTTGAAGAACATACAATATGTATAAAATATAAATGACATGTAAACAAATGTATGAAATCAAATCGAGTGACATATTGTGGTGGATT
The DNA here is from genome assembly GCF_902148855.1 of Sphaeramia orbicularis. Lineage (NCBI taxonomy): Eukaryota > Metazoa > Chordata > Actinopteri > Kurtiformes > Apogonidae > Sphaeramia > Sphaeramia orbicularis. The sequence goes on along the minus strand of NC_043974.1, from coordinate 8,309,296 downwards.
ACAGAAATACGTTAGGGAGCAGATGGCAGAGATACAGCAGAGCCAGAGAGGAAAGTTCCCAAGTATGCAACCATTCCAATTACAGAGAGACTGGTGTTCTCAGGAAGTCGGTTCTCTGGGGCCATTCTTACTGAGACCATACTCGCCGAGTTCGCAATACTGTACTCGGTGAACTTGATATTGAGAAACAGCCCCTGGAATTGGAACGGTTGGTGGTTGTGAACTTTCCTCCCTGGCTCTGCTGTATTTCTTTTTATCTAGTTTTAGCACTGGTCAAAAATCTGTTTTAATATAGAGTCGGTCTAAAGCTACCTCCGCCAAGGAGATTATGTTTTCATTGTGGTTTGACTGTTTGTTTGTCTGTTTGTTTGTTTGTCTGTTAGCAAGATAACTCAAAAAGTTATGGACAGATTTTGATGAAATTTTCAGGAAATGTTGATACTGGCACAAGGAACAAATTATTAAATTTTGGTGGTGATCTGGGGGGGCGGGGCTGATCTGCCTTGGTGGAGGTCTGCGAGTGCTTTTCTAGCTATCATTGTTTTACCAACAGAATCTAACGATCCATTAATTTATAGTTATAGTAAAGATCATAATTGTTCAAAGGTATAGCTTTGAGAGAGATGTGATCATTTTAGCAGCTTCAGATCTCAATATCACACTTGACATATGACAAATAACATCAAACTCTAACTGTTCTTTTCTATCATTAGGTGAGGAAAATGGAGAGTACTACTTCTTGCTCATATATGTAAGAAGTCTAACCTCTCTGGTGGTAGAAGAAGGAAGGACGAAGCCCTCTATGGACAGACCATGACACTGGAAGGAAACACATTCATGCAGTCATTAAATGTGTATTACAGGTGGAATTTAGGTAAAATTAATCTTTAGAAATTTCTTAAACACACAAGTCAACTTTCACATGTCCATACTGGTGCTGAAAATAAAATCTGGGTTTATCTGAAATGATTTCACCTTCTGCAGGATCTTCCAGACTTTCTGATAGAAACCGACGGGGACTCGGTTCAGTGCTCCATCCAGACGTCTCCTGCGCAGCCATTGTCCATGTCTGGTGTCTTTGGCAGCTGGGACACACTCCGGTACGTCCAGAGACTCAATGGATGGCAGCCTGTACCTCTGGAATGTCCAGACAACAGATAACCAATCAGAACTATGGCCTGTTACTGTTTTCAGGCAAACCATTTTCTCCTTTATATACTCTCATTTATATATATATAAAATGTCAGTAATATCTCAAATCACCCCAGACTCGATGTTGTCTATGTCCATTGAGTGTGATCTTATGCTCTGAGAATCAGAAACAGAACAAAAAAGAAGAGGGGAGGGGAAAACAGAAACAAAATTATGACACGAATGTGAAAAATATTCATGCAGGCGGAAAAAATAAAGCGTCTGCAGGGAGCTCATGATGGATGAACATGAAGCAATCTGAATTAGGCTTGGAAAAAACAGAAATGAGGTTAGAAAATAAGATGCAGAGGAGGTAAAACAGATTAATTTGAGGGCAAGAGTCGGATTATCTCAGGAAGTCAGGATCGAGTTCAAACCAAAAGCAAGTTAACAAAAAAAAAAAAAATTGCACTGGTTAGTTCTCTTTGTATATTTAGGTTTTAAAATTAACCTAAAAGTTAATTATTGCTGTATTAGATTCATCATGAACCATATTAAGTAGCTTCAAAACGTTTTGTATTAATGTATATTCCTGCAGCCTCAGTAAAATTAATCTCTGATCTACAATGTTTTGTAGATGATATTTGTATGAATTATCTCCAGTGAATTAACACCCAGAAAACCAGTTCCTTCCATAAATCCTGATCTTTGTCACCTTACGGGGAGACATCACACACTGCTCAAGCTGAAAAAAAGAAAAAAAACATTGAACACAAATTCGCACACAAATCACTTTGGACAAGTGTAGAGTTTGCATCTGAGATGGAAGCTGCCATTTCATGCCTGATAGTTTAACAACTGGTCACAGTTTCATCTACGTGACAGTGTCATTAAAAAATAGGACATGTTCTGTGTGAGTTATGTGGTCTTGATGCAGGAGATCAATCTCTCAGTAGAAGTGGGTGGTACTTTCACTGGAGGATAACTAAACTAATTAAATCAAACTCCATATGACTTCCCATCAGTGCTCAATAGTAACTATATTGATATCTCTAAACATTTCCATGTTATGTCATCAAAATATTGACCATTATAAGTAAAGGTGAATTTCAAATATTTAAAAAATTCAATCAAAATATCTCAAAACTGTGAACAAAGTTTGTTAGAATGCTCCGTCTGTCTTCCTTAATTAATTGACTTTTCCTCATCACTCCAACAATATATAACTTCCTGCAGTGCAATGTTGTCCTAATCAAAGTCAGGTTAATTTGCTTCCATTGTTGAAGGAAAGCTTTTAATTTTGCTTACATTCTTAGCTACAAGTTCTGTTCATTTTCCTTGCTCTTATTTGATACTGAAAAACCCTTATGACTCTTTTGTAATGTTCCTTTAGGCTGTAACTTTATACTTGTAGATTCAGCCAATGTAGAGTTTAAAGATTCATTCAAAATAATCCCAAATATCCTACTTTCCCTTGACCTTTCTTATATCTCTATATTTTCCAGTCTTTTTCAGGTGAACTCCAGTGAAAAACTTGAAATTAAAAAGATTACCAGATTAAATTGAAAAATAACGTAACTGTCAGCATTGAGAGAAATAAATTAAGCCTTTAAAACTGGTGCAAACAGTTCCTACACATGACTTTTGATAACTGTATGTGTGTATAAAAGCAGTGTTCCAACAGACTGTATTATTGCACCATCTGAAGCATTATTTGGACAATACTGCACTTACAAGGTTGAGAAAAACAAAACAAAGACAGACCATTCTATCCATTTGGAGTTTTAAGTCTAAGTTTTTCCTTCCTAGCAAAAATGATGTCCAAAAGCTTTTAACCATCTGTGTATCTCTTTAACACCCTTTTTGTGTTTGTAATGACTGAAAACTGTCTCCAAATCTAGAGAGATCCCATCAGCCTCGCCTGTAACAGAGAACTCTTTAACACAATATTCACTGCATATACGAGCATGTTAGCAATGTCGCAGTGAGCATGTTAGCTGCAGTTAGCATTTAGCTCAGAACACCTGGCTGTAGCCTCATATTTATACGGGTTTCATCATTATCACCTTAACCGATTCTGTCAAAGACACCCTGCGATCCATCTGCAACACAGTAGAAACAATGACATTGAAGAATATAATACTAAACCCCAGCCACTGATGACACAAAATACAAAGACAGTGTGTTCTAATGGATTCTCATCTGATGTACTGTGCATGGACATACTACACATTTAAAGAGATCACTAGTCTATCGCTACATTTTTTCAGTTTACAATTCATGTTTTTTTAATCCCAAAGACCAGATAATTAAAAAAGAAAGAGTAAGAAAGAGGTTAACAGGATCACCATCAGCACCTCAAGAACTGGATCTGTCAAAGATAGCCTGGGTTCCTGGATCAAAACAAAAAAAAACTCCATTATTCAACCAGTCCAACATTTTCATCTGTCTTCAAAGACAGGTATAAAAACAATGGTGACTGATCGATTGGTGATGTTTACATGGGAGGTGAATTAACACCCACAGTATATCACGGATTTCGACATCTAGAAATACAACAATACTGAGATGGTTAATGATCCTTCATGTGATCATCACCTTAAATGGATCCGTCAGTGACAACCTGTGCTCCGCCTGCAACACAAAAACCAAGTTATAAACAAATGGAGAACACTTTTATCTACATAACACCACGAACACGCTGTCATGAACAAGAAGCAGCCTTTATTACCCAAATAAATAATTAAGAGTGAAAGAGTTGTCACAATTTCTTCAGCAGTCATTTCCCTCCATCGATAACCAGACAGAAACAAAATCAGCACAGCATTTCATTTTCACACCGTAGATTTTCCCCTTTTAGCCTCAGCTATGTAAATTACCAGCCAATATGATCTGATAGCTCTTCAATCAACCAGTCAATCAATCAATCAATCAATCAATCAAATTATATTTATATAGTACCATATCATAACAAACATTATCTCCTGACACTTTATATTTAGAGCTGGTCTGAACCAGACTCGTAATAGACTCTTGATTAGTAACTTCACCTTACTCATATCTGCCAAAGACAACCTGTGTTCCAGCTGAAAGAAAACAAGAATCAAAGGGCTTTCATTCATCTGCCTTGTGTCACTGTTATTTTACATCATATGTTTTTGTACAGAAAGGGGACATGCTCAGAGACTATTTCATATATATATATATATATATATATATATATATACACACACACACACACACACACACATATATATACACACACACACACACACACACACATATATATACACACACACACACACACACACACATATATATCTCAGAGGTACACTTCAACTATGAGAGACAAAATGAGAAAAAAAATCCAGGAAAAAGCATTTCAAGGTCCTGGAGTGGCCTAGCCAGTCTCCAGACCTCAACCCCATAGAAAATTTGTGGAGGGAGTTGAAAGTCCGTGTTGCCCAGTGACAGCACCAAAACATCACTGCTCTAGAGGACATCTGCATGGAGGAATGGGCCAAAATACCAGCTACAGTGTGTGCAACCTGGTGAAGACATACAGGAAACTTTTGACCTCTGTCATTGCCAACAAAAGTTATGTTACGAAGTATTGAGTTGAACTTTTGTTATTGACCAAATACTTATTTTCCACCATAATTTACAAATAAATTCTTTAAAAATCCTACAATGTGATTTCCTGGATTTTTTTTCTCATTTTGTCTCTCATAGTTGAAGTGTGCCTCTAATGAAAATTACAGACCTCTCTCATCTTTCTAAGTAGGAGAACTTGCAAAATCAGTGGCTGACTAAATACTTTTTTGCCCCACTGTGTGTGTGTGTATATATACACACACACACACACACACACACACACACACACACACACACTGTGCATATTATGATGCAACATAATTACTTTTTTATTGTTACTACTTCATAATTTATTTCCACTCGTAGTTTCTAATATGCAATTGCCTGTTTATCCCTACTATTTTTATAGTTATTATTACTATTTTCTTTCCTTTTGTCTTGTAATATTTCTTCTATGTGTACATTCAGTGTTGTGCTGCTACTGGAACCTTAATTTCCTGAGGGCTCTGCCCAAGGGATTAATAAAATTCTGTCGAGGCAAATCTAATCTAATCTAATCTGGTGTTGTCAGTACTACACTGCTGTATGTTTCCACAGATCCAACATTTTAATCTCACATAGGGTCTTACCATCTTCATGTCACTCTTCAGTTTGCTGATGCCGGCTCGCTCACTCTTGGTGGCGCCCACGTTGCCAAGGTGATGGATAGAGATGGCAGGACTGACACCAGCATCCATCTCTCGCACTGTGGAGAGGGATAACAAAAATGCATTAATAAATAAGGTGATATGAGATTAAAAAAGCTACAAATGGATATAAGAAATGTTTGCTGTTTGATCATGCGACTGACCACTGCGCTGCACGCCAAACTCCTTTCCGCTGAGGATGTGATGGAGGAGGTTTTTCAGTTCAGATGGACTGAGACTCATCAAGCTCTCTGTGGCCTCTTCACCTACACAAACAAAAACACATAAAGAGGAACAAATGTTCAGTACTCCATGGTTGACACTGTAGACTGAGTCTAACATGGATTAGGTTAACCCTCTCCATCTTTGGTGTTTTGGATGTTTTACAGATGACATGGGGTGTTTTGGGTATTTTAGGACTAAGAGATGAACGTTCATATTACATTGTTTGACGTTTACTCATTGCTTCACACTGTATTTATTTAATAATTCTTTATACTTTAAACTGCTTTAACAATATAACCACCTCTATAACACAGTATGTCTTAGTTCTTTGTCTGTTTAGAATTAAGTGTCACTAGTCCATAGCACTACCTCCGCTTGGTTCAACTTGATGTTGCTCAGTTTACCCCAGTTTCCTGGTTTTAGTTGTCAAACGGATGTTCTTGGTTGTGTTTCTACACCACCATGAATAATTATTAATTGTATAATTTTCAGTGCTGTGAAAAAGTATTTGTTCCCTTCCTGATTTCTGACAATTTTGCATATTTGTCACACTTAAATGTTTCAGATAATCAAAGAAATTATTATATTACCTGTATATTATTTACCTGAGTAAATAGAAATGCACTTTTTAAATGATGATTTCATTTATTAAGAGAAAAAAAGACACTTTTTCACAGAGGTAGGAATGTTTCGTTATTATCGTTTAGAAACTGCATTTTTTATTTACTCAGGTCACCTTTGCCTAATACTATAATTTGTTTGAGGATCTGAAAGATTTAAATATGACAATTTTTTTTCCACAACACTATATTTTATAGAATATTTCCAGACTTTCCAGGCTACATTTAACATCTGAATACAGATGTTTATTATGGAACAAAATGGTTTTAAAATCCAACAACTATGATTTATTTTACATTTGCCAGTGTGTGTTACTATATTGCCAAGTAACTGACACATGACTGTAGCTAGGAACTACAGCACGACAACCCTTTTCTTGAAAAAATAAATGAATTAATTAATACATGAAAAAGCAGCTTCATAGGCAAAGTTTGTAATATGTTTTTCACTCTGTTTTTGGTTGCAAATGTGTACAAGTGAAATTCTTGCCTTCGACTACAGCTTGTTGACAATTTGACTGCAAATGCAAAAAACCCATGGGTGTTGTTTTAAATGATCTCCTTCTTTACCTGAGCAGTTCAGTGACTGAGCCAGTTCTGTGGCCATGACCTGGATGATGAGGCCGATGCGGAGCCTAAACATCTCACTGAACAGGCCGGGCTGAGTCCTAATGCTCATCGCCAGGTACACCATGATTTCCTTAAGGTAGAGGAGGAGGAGAACGGATGAAAGAGAGCAAAGCTGGAGGTGAAGTAAAGAGACGACAGTGGAGGATGTAACTGACCTGAGTGAGGATGGCGATACTGATGTTGTTGTCGCTGGCCTCGTCGATGAGAGCAGCCAACTGATCTGGAGGTATGGGAGCTGTGATGGTTTTCTCTCTGGGTTCAGGAGGTAGACCTACCGTCAAGTGCTTCTGGTGTGCCAACAAATCAGAGCAGGCCTGAAGAGAGATGATAATCAATAAGAACAAGGGTAAACGTCATATCTCTGCCAATAGTGTCCTGGACTTTATTCCTTCCAACCACAGAAGATACCAGGCCTTTAAGGGAAGGAGGTTTGGATAAGACGTAACCCTTTAGTAAGTAAATATGGTTCTATTTATGGTAAAAGTTCCCATAAGGACCCAGTGTGACTTTTGTGTCAGTTCCCAATTGAATTTATCACCATTTATTACAATATTATCCTCTGAATTTAGCATTTTCTTTCCAGTGAAAATCATCTATTTTACTATGTTTAATTAACTGATCATGTAGATGATCATACAAACTCAGATTAAAGTCTGAGGGTATTGTACCAAAAAAGAAAAAAACTGAAGAAAAAGTGACTTGTACAGTAAAATCTATCATTAACTGAACATAAAAACAAGTGTCTCCATCCACTGTCATTAATCCAACTCCATGGGTTTTTACTGGTGAATCAATGTTGTAGAAGATGACGGTGTTTCCGTGTTCACTATGGAGCCTCTGAAGATCCAAATGGGGAAATCTGGTGACCATGAAAAGATGACAATCTGTATTTTACACCAATTGTTGACATGTATTGATAGGATAAGTGGATCAACAGGTATTAAACATTTTAGATCATTAGATGCTTTTGGTCGACGGTGGATGTTTGGGTCAAAGTCACAGCCATGATGGACAGAAGCCTTTCGTTGAGCTTTTATTGTGTAAATGTTGCCACATCTGCAGCGACTGACACTGGACAATAAGATCTTTGTGAGTTGAAAAATGTTAAGTGTAATAAATAGCTACATTATATTGGTGAATGTATTGAATTAAACTTGTCCAAGGATAGATTGTGCTTAACTGACAGCATGTGACAAAAAACAGAAGACTCAGATTATCCTTTACACATCTTGTAATCAACTCCCAGTTTTAATTTGAGGAAATATGGTATTACATTAAGTACGACAAAGACCTAATGGTTAATAACTGTGGAACATTTTTTTTAATATCTATATGGTTTTAAAAGTCAAGTAAAGTAGAGTTTCTAAGCTTTTCAGTGAGCCCATTTACATTCACACTAATACTTCAATCATTATCTAATTTCTAGAGTTATCAGATTATACAAGTGAGCAGTATAATCTGATATATTCTATCAGATAACAACAGTAATCTGACACCTGGATTTCTCCACAACACTCTAATGTCTTCATGAATGTATACCTGTTAATCAGATTTATTTAGTTCTTTTACATCTGTGCATGTGTAGAAACAATTAAATTGCAGAAAAAAGAAATTACATAGACACAAACTAGAGCAGAAGACAGTAATAATGAAGTTTGAGTCTATCATCAATATGTACATACATAGTCTAAAAGAAACACAATAATGGACCGAAATGTCTAAATCAGGGTTTTTCAATTATCCCATTTCTCAAGTGCATGTAAAAATATTAGATCTGATTATTATGATTATTTGAATACTCCCTGTTTTGGATTTTTATGTGCATGTTAACAGGCTCAGTGTTATCATATGCGTCTTGTGTGAGTTGGACATTCAGAGGTAAAATAGTCAATGTGACATTCTGTAGCACTGATTTGTCCAAAAACAGGTAGTTTGTTCATCTAAGGCAGGGGTGTCAAACTCATTTTAGTTCAGGGGCCACATTCAGCCCAATATGATCTCAAGTGGGCCAGACCAGTAAAATAATAACAGTGGAAAAAGTAAATTTAACTCATGATAATGTTAACATCTACAAAAATCTGCATAACATGAACAACTGGAAATGTCTTAAGAAAAACTTACTGCAATTTTAAGAGTATTATGCCTCAGATTATCAGTTTTTCATTTATATGTGTGCATTACAATTTACATTACAATTACAAATACACAAAACATTTAATAACAGGCAGAATATTGGTACAATTGCATTAACTTATCTTAAGACATTTCAGGTTATTCACATTTTTTGTAAAATAACAGTTTTTCAATATAAACATTTTCAAGTAATTTTACTTTTTTACACTAAAACAAAGAGAAAATTTGCAGTTTTCATTATTTATACGTTTAATATTATAGTATTTTACTGGTCTGACCTACTTGATATCTAATTGGTCTGTATGTGGAATATGAATTAAAATGATTTTGACATTCTCTATTGTTAATATCTTCAGTGTAATTTTTGTATTTCACAAATCCATCCTATGGGCCAGATTGGATCCTTTGGTGAGCTGGATTTGGCCCCTGGGCCGCATGTTTGACACCTATGATCTAAGGAATTTAGATCCTCAAAAAAAGTAATTTGGATGTCTTGGATGATGAGAAGAAGAAAAAAAAAACACTTGAAGTTCTACTTACGTTTTGCTGTTGTTTTCGGACAAGGGAAATGACCTAAACTAAAAGTTAATTTTGTCACAAATCAAATGATCCATGGCACTTGATGCTGATTGGCAGACTGATTTACAAAAACAAAATGACTACAGGAGGGTAAGGTGTCCCTAAAAACTGTTTAAAATTCTGCAAAGTCTAATCATCTATGACTGAAAGTTGTTAAAGTTTCTGTTTTATGGACATCGAGCAAAAGAATCTATAAGTCCTTGAACACCAAACAATTCCAGATTAACTGTTGGCGTGTTCATGCAGTTTTGTGTCATACCGAGTCGAGCTCCTCCACCTTCTTCTTCAGCATCCCAGAGGTCATCCTGATGAGCCCCCAGAGTTTGAGCTCCCCCGCTTTCTCATAAAGGTCGATGACCAGAGACTGTACCGTGGAGCCTTTACCATGCAGATGAGTGTCCCAGTCCATACCCCTGAGACAAGGACAGACACATATGTACAAAAACAGGACTCACATCTAGACTCTTAAAGTAATGTTGGAAAATGTGAAATCTACTGTGTTCCAGAGATGTGAACACCAGCGGAGATTTCACAAGACTGCTGTCACAACAGGAATTATCCTTTAGTGGCTCTTCTATGTACACTATATGGATAAAAGTATTGGGACACATTGAATTCAGGTGTGGGGCGACACGGTGGTGCAGTGGTTAGCACTCGTGCCTCACAGCAAGAAGGTTCTGGGTTTGATTCCAACACCAGTCAATGGGGGGTGGGACCTTTCTGTGTGGAGTTTGCATGTTCTCCCCGTGCCTGCGTGGGTTCTCTCCGGGTATTCCGGCTTCCTCCCACCATCCAAAGACATGCACTGATAGGTTAATTGGTTAATCTAAATTGCCCATAGGTGTGAATGTGAGAGTGATTGTTTGTCTCTATATGTCAGCCCTACGATGAACTGGCGACTTGTCCAGGGTGTACCCTGCCTTCGCCCCTATGTAGCTGGGATAGGCTCCAAGCGACCCCCGTGACCCTAGTGAGGATAAAGCGGGTTCAGAAAATGAATGAATGAATGAATTCAGGTGTTTCTTTTCTAATAGGGGTCTGGGATACAAAAGAATAAGGACAAATGTCATAATGTAGTTTTATACTGTGATAAATATCATTGCACTGGTTAGTTTTGTTTAAATTGTTATCTTTGCTTCCAAAATGCCTCAGGGATGGTTTTTACTTAATTTCTCTCTACAGTGACTTTGTATTGTTTTATTTTTATCCCTGGCTATGACTATTTAAATGTTCTATCTCTAAATTTCTAAAATATTTTTTGTACTGTATTCTACTTTCTTCACATCTCACTTAGGAAGAAAAATCTCCCATTACACTTCAAGGAAATATTGACGTTTATATCTCAAATCAGCATGAACAGGACATCTTACCAGCTGTAGCCATGATGTACCCCAATATTTTTGTCCATATAGTTTATAAATATTAATATTTCTTTAAAGATTGTAGCTACCTCCAAAATAACATGAGCTGAACAGTAGGACATGAAAGCCCCCTTTTGTTACCTCCGCCAAGGAGGTTATGTTTTTGCCAGGGTTTGTTTGTTTGTTTGTTTGTTTGTCTGTCTGTTTGTTTGTTTGTTTGTCTGTCCGTTAGTGTGCAACATAACTCAAAAAGTTATGGACAGATTTGGATGAAATTTTCAGGGTTTGTTGGAAATGGGATAAGGAAGAAATGATTAAATTTGGTGGTGATCAGGGGTGGGGGGGCCCACGGGGGGGGCCACTGATCAGCCTTGGCGGAGGTCTGCGCTCTCCGAGTGCTTCTAGTTTTCTTTAAAATAGACATTTGTGTGATTTTTCTGTTGCAACGATTAATGCCAGAAGATGGTAAAAACCATATCACCTGAAATTATTGTTCCTTGACATTGTGAAAAAGTGTTAGTTTTACCGCTTTGAGGCTTCTCTTTTGAGCCTAAGTGTCATGAAGTGTTTGTACAAAAAAAAAGGTTAAATGTGGAAGTGCAGTTTCTGAATTTACAGAACATTCCTGTAGTGCGATACTCTTAGTATGATAGAAAATTACAATAGAGGACAGAAGCTGCTGTTTAGTGAATAAACACCTGGCCATCTGAGAATCTGATAAAAGAAATAAAAGCTAAAATTGGTATGTGTGTGTCTATGGTAGCTATAAACCTAAACTTAAGCTGGCTTCAGGTGCTGTTGGGAAGATCCTTTCCACAAGTACGTTGTGTTCAAGTGCTTTTGTTGTTGTAGTGAAATGAAAAATGGCTGACACAAAATTTATCGTGACCTGCTACTTTGGTATAACAGTTTTGGACATGTTGATTCATCTGCTACAACTTTTTTTTTGCAAATTGTATGTAAAAATCATCAGTTAACAGCAGCAGAATGTTAATAAAAGCATTCTTTTTCATTCACCATGAATCCCTTGTTGCTCTCCGCTATGTTGAAAAAGTTATTCAAATGTTATTTTCATGTTGGCAGCTTGTGGATCAAAATTTTTTCCTAGTTCTCCAGTGGAAAATACGACGTGAGGGGGGTAATTTTTGAGTTGGTAACTGGCGTTTACCATAATTCCCATAGCGCCTGAAGGCACCATAAGTGTGTGTCTCACTTGTCTTTGAAGAGGATGTAGAGGATGTCTGCCTGGTCCTGGAGGTTTTGCGTGTCTTTGAGCAACTGGACCAAAGCGTTGAAGTCGATGCCCCCACTGGCATCTCTGGGGATACCGCTCTCTACCGTTACAGTCACTTGGGGAGTCTGGAGCAGTGGAATGAAAAATCTGACCATTACAGAATAAAGTGGTGACGCATCGGAGGTAAAAATGACACAGATACACACCTGACTGTCATGTGGCGCAGGGCTCTCAGGGATATTCAGGTTGAGAGAGGGCTGTGGTGAGCGAAACAGCTTGTTCGGCAGGTACATATTAACATCTGGATATGAAAAGAAGAAATAAGTGAATTATGGGTATTTGGGGGTGTTTAATATCTTCAAGACGACAGGTGTCAGATCCACTCACTGTGTACATTGAGGTCCTGAGCCTTGCTCATCAGAGACACCATCTCTTTTGCTTTGGTGGCAGCAGCTTTGAACTTCCCGAGCCCACCCACCTGCCGCTTGGGCTTTTTGGGAGCCGAGTGGGCCAACAGGTGGTCTAGGTACTGGGCGAGGTCGTCAGCTTCTAAAAATGGGAAGAAAGAGGGGCAGATACAAGGGGTAGATGATGGAGGGACAATAAATAAACAGGAATGGGAAAACACAGGAAGGTAAAAAAAAAAAGACCAGTGAAAAGTGAAAGCTATTTTATACAAACTGTTACTACTTTACTCCCCCTTGAACTGCCACCTTATCATGGTGGGGGAGTTTGAGTGCCCGAATGATCCCAGGAGCTATGTTGTTGGGGGCTTTATGCCCCTGGTAGGGTCTCCCAAGGCAAACAGGTCCTGGGTGACGGGCCAGACTAAGAGCACTTCAGAAGCCCTTATGACTAAAAAACAACAGAAGAACATGACGTCGCCCGGTATGGCGCAGCCGGGGCCCCACCCTGGAGCCAGGCCCAGGGTTGGGGCTCGAATGCGAGTGCCTGGTGGCTGGGCCTATGCCCACGGGGTCCGGCCGGGCCCAGCCCGAAGGAGCGACGTGGGCCCGCCCTCCGGTGGACTCACCACCCACCGAGGGAATCGTAGGGGTCGGGTGCTATGTGGATTGGGTGGCAGTCAACAGCAGGGAGCCCGACAACCCGATCCCCGGATGCAGAGTCTAGCTCTTGGGACATGGAATGTCACTTCGCTGGGGGGGAAGGAGGCAGAGCTTGTGAGGGAGGTTGAGAGATGCCGTCTAGATATAGTCGGGCTCACCTCCACACACAGCTTGGGCTCTGGAACCCAACCCCTCGAAAGGGGCTGGACTCCCCACTTCTCTGGCATTGCCCGCGGTGAGAGGCGGCGGGCTGGTGTGGGCTTGCTCATAGCCCCTCAGCTCAGCCGCCATGTGTTGGAGTTCACCCCGGTCAACGAGAGGGTCGCGTCCCTGTGCCTTCAAGTCGGGGACAGGTGCCTCACTGTTGTTTTGGCTTACAGCAGTGCAGAGTACCCAGCCTTCTTGGAATCCCTGGGAGGGGTGCAGGATGGTGCTCCGACTGGGGACTCCATTGTTCTCCTGGGTGACTTCAATGTCCACGTGGGCAACAACAGTGAGACCTGGAGGGGGGTGATGGGGAGGAATGGCCTCCCCAGTCTGAACCCGAGTGGTGTTTTGTTATTGGACTTCTGTGCTAGTCACAGTTTGTCCATAACAAACACCATGTTAGAACACATGGATGTCCATAAGTGCACTTGGCACCAGGACACCCTAGGCGGGAGGTCGATGATCGACTTCGTTGTCATATCATCAGACCTCCGGCCATGTATTTTGGACACTCGGGTAAAAAGAGGGGCAGAGCTGTCAACCGATCACTACCTGGTGGTGAGTTGGATCCGCTGGCGAAGGAGGAAACCGGACCAACTCGGCAGGCCCAAAAGTGTTGTGAGGGTCTGTTGGGAACGTATGGCAGAGCCCGATGTCAGCGTGGTCTTCAACTCCCACCTCCGGGAGAGCTTCTCCCAGATCTTGGGGGAGGCTGGGGACATTGAGTCTGAGTGGACCATGTTCTCCACCTCCATTGTCAAAGCGGCTGCTCGGAACTGTGGTTGCAGGGTCTCTGGTGCCTGTCGTGGCGGCAATCCCCGAATCCAGTGGTGGACCCCGGAAGTAAGGGATGCCGTCAAGCTGAAGAAGGAGTCTTATTGGGCCTTGTTGGCCCATGGGACTCCCAAGACAGCTGATGGGTACCGGCAGGCCAGGCGTGCAGCAGCCTGAGCGGTTGTGGAGGCAAAAACTCGGGTCTGGGTGGAGTTTGGGGAGGCCATGGAGGAGGATTATCGGTCGGCCTCAAGGAAATTTTGGCAAACCCTCCGGCGCCTCAGGAGGGGAAAGCAGTGCGCCACCAACACTGTTTACAGTGGAAGTGGGGAGCTGCTGACCTCGACTGGGGATGTTGTCGGACGGTGGAAGGAATACTTCGAGTATCTCCTCAATCCCGCTGTCACACCTTCCATGGAGGAAGCAGAGGCTGAGGTCTCAGAGGTGGACTCGTCCACCACCCAAGCTGAAGTCACCTAGGTGGTTGGCAAGCTCCTCGGTGGCAGGTGGATGAGATTCGCCCTGAGTACCTTAAGTCTCTGGATGTGCAGGGACTGTCTTGGTTGACACGTCTCTGTAACATTGTGTGGCAGTTGGGGACAGTACCTCTGGACTGGCAAACTGGATTGGTGGTCCCCCTTTTTAAGAAGGGGGACTGGAGGATGTGCCCCAACTATAGGGGGATCACACTCCTCAGCCTCCCGGGGAAAGTCTGTTCCAGGGTACTGGAGAGGAGGATGCGACCAATAGTCAAACCTCAGATCCAGGAGGAACAATGCGGTTTTTGTCCCGGTCGCCGAACACTGGACCAGCTCTACACTCTCCATCGGGTGCTCGAGGGTTCATGGGAGTTCGCCCAACCAGTCCACATGTGTTTTGTGGATCTGGAGAAGGCGTTCGACTGTGTCCCTCGTGGTATCCTGTGGGGGGTGCTTTGGGAGTATGGGGTCCAGGGCCCTTTGCTAAGGGCAGTCCGGTCCTTGTATGACCGAAGCAGGAGCCTGGTTCACATTGCCGGAAGTAAGTCAGACCTGTTCCAGGTGCTTGTTGGACTCCGGCAGGGCTGCCCTTTGTCACCGGTTCTGTTCATAATTTTTATGGACAGAATTTCTAGGTGCAGCCAGGGGCCAGAGGGGGTCCGGTTTGGGTACCACAGAATTTCGTCTCTGCTTTTTGCAGATGACATTGTCTTGTTGGCATCAACAGACCTGGACCTTCAGCATGCTCTGGGGCGGTTTGCAGCCGAGTGTGAAGCGAGCAGGATGAGGATCAGCACCTCCAAATCCGAGGCCATGGTTCTCAACCGGAAAAAGGTGGTTTGCCCTCTCCGGGTCGGTGGGGAGTCTTTGCCCCAAGTGGAGGAGTTCAAGTATCTTGGGGTCTTGTTCACGAGTGAGGGAAGGATGGAGCGTGAGATTGACAAACGGATCGGTGCAGCGTCTGCAGTGATGCAGTCGCTGTACCGGCCAGTTGTGGTGAAGAAGGAGCTGAGCCGAGAGGCAAAGCTCTCGATTTACCTTGTCAGTCTACGTTCCTACCCTCACCTATGGTCATGAGCTTTGGGTCATGACCGAAAGGACAAGATCCCGGATACAAGTGGTCGAAATGAGTTTCCTCCACAGGGTGGCTGGGTGCACCCTTAGGGATAGGGTGAGAAGCTCAGTCACCAGGGAGGAGCTCAGAGTAGAGCTGCTGCTCCTCCGCATCGAGAGGGGCCAGCTGAAGTGGCTCGGGCATCTGTTTCGGATGCCTCCTGGACGCCTCCCTGGGGAGGTGTTCCGGGCATGTCCCACCGGGAGGACACCTCAGGGAAGACCCAGGACACGTTGGAGAGACTATGTCTCATAACGCCTGTAACGCCTCCGGGTCCCTCCGGAAGAGCTGGAAGAGGAGTCTGGGGAAAGGGAAGTCTGGGCATCCCTGCTTAGACTGTTACCCCCACAACCCGGCCCCGGATAAAGTGGAAGATAATGGATGGATGGATGGATGTTACTACTTTATACAAGTCAGAAATTGATGATTAAAACAATTTGTGCTCATTATTACACATAGAAATGTATATAATAATATACAAATTAGCAAAAAGGCAGAACACGGTGACTTCTAAATTGACTTTCACTTGTTTTTCATTGTAAACAGTAGGCAGACGATACAAACTGTTGACCATAAAGTTGGAATAATTTTGTTTTCAGACATATTCCTCTTTTTATTCCTATCTATACACATCAGGAATCATACTTTGACCAAGTTCAGTGAGTCCCAGTTACACTTTATCTATCAAGAATGAATTGCATTGTCCCAATCATTTCATGAGAACAAGTAAAAGTATTATACAACAAATTTATGTGCAACAGTGTATTTAATTATTTGCTTTTTTTTTAGCTTCATTTTATGTGTAAATATATACACACGTTTCTGTTATTTAGGCTCATAATACATTCCTAAAATGTTAGGAATTTAAGACTAGTAATGTGGTAAAAATCTTACTAAAGCTGCTATAGTGGCAGAACCATCAAACATCCGGGAAAACTAGAGTTGCTGAGTTATACAGTATATAATCACAAACCAGTTAAGTTTGAGTCTACGTCGATCTGCTCAGATTCATATAATTACTGCAGTGAAGAACAAATCAACATATTTAATGAAAAGGTACTAGGACATTTTTTGGTTAAATGAAGATTCTAAATATACTGACATATATGACTGCAGTAAATAATACATCAAACAATGATAAGGAACATAATTTTCCTTTTCACATTCATAAAACTAAAATTAATTAAGTCTGGATCCAAATATTTGACAATTTCTGTACTTTTTTTTCCACAGGTAGACAACTGTTTTTCACTTTTAAGATTTGAGTATCCTCTTTTTTGCCTTAAATTCTACATTGATAATTAATTTCTTTTCCTAAGTGTGTTGTAAATTGAACCAAAATCAGAGCATATTGTCATTTATCAGCAACTGTTTCCACGTGCAACTGGTTCCACTTGTGTGTGAAAGGCATCAGTAAAAGTCCATAACATCCATCACAACAGTAATGTATATTTTGATAAACTTGAGTTGAAATAAATGTAAACCGATACATATATGATAAATCACAGCCTTGTTATTTTGACCAGAACAGACAGAAACAACGATAAGGATGGAGTTACAGTTAGGAAATGAATCTCAGGAGAGTGAGAGGCTTTATCTAGAATAGAATAGAATAGAATAGAATCCGTTTAGCAGCTCTGTTCTGTTTAGCAGTGAAAACACTTAGACTGCATAAGACTGTATAAAAAAAAAAATCACACAAAATACTTAAAAATATATGCATGCGCAAAAAGCTACAGGATAAAATATTTAATGTACATATGCTACTAAAGTACAACTAAAACCGCTGAAATATACAAAAGCTAACTCTATACTACAGATGAGAGACATGTACAACATATAAGTATATATACAGACAATATAGGTTATATACAAGGTAAGGTTAAGAAAAACAAGGGGCATGTATTGTGACTATTGCACTGAGGACACACTAACACTGTGTTTTTATGTGTCCATCACATATACAGCAACAAAACCAGGAGTGCTTGTCTTTTAGAAATGTTTACATTTACCTCAACAGAGATTATGTGCAACTTCATCATACTAAGTTCTTATTCGTGATGATGGGTTTAAGACGACTGTATAAACACAACTCTACCACTGTAACTTCAGATATTCTTAACAGATCCTTCCTCCAATTGGAGAAACACAATTTGTCTAGTCTGTGCTCTATTTATTTGAAACTTAGATAAACTAAACAATTAAAAGCAGATCTTTCAAAATCAGTAAAAACTTGAGTGACAGTAGATCAAGTATGACCAATCTACTACATAAATAAAGGGTAGATAGACCGGGTGCGATCTCCCAAATAAACACATGCATGTGCATGATACAACTGTCAGGCATAATGCAACACAAATTGCAATTACAAGAGATATAAATCTGAGAATGGAATGATAAACTGCATTCAAAGAACTGAGAGGCAAAGCAGAGGCTGATCTATAAATCCCATCACCAACATCCATAACAGAGTGAAAGCAGACTCAACAGCGCCTTTCCTCCAAAGCATGGAGAACTTTGATCTGCTTCTACTCACACATTTTGGATTACTTGTTAACAAATTAGTCCTGAAGTTTCAGTTTGTAATTGACCCAGTTGTTGAGGTATTTATTTTCCATATGATCATATAGGCTCAGTATTACTTGGGCAGAACTTTATCAAGTAGTTTCATATAAGAACTTTATATGTAGTTTCATCCATCAGTACCAATTAAAACAATCTTCTGTTAACAGTGTACCCCAAAGTGCTGACCCCTCCACACCAACAGGCATCTGTGATGGACCGTCACAGTGGAAAAGGCAACAACAGCTGAGCAAGTCTGAAGCCATCTGCATATTTGCATTTGCTACTCATGCAAAAACGATAGGGCACAAATCCTACGAGACAGCAAGTTACAGCGCCAAACGCTTAAAAACAAGGACTGATAGAGAGGATAGGGACAGGGGTTAGAGGTCAAAGGTCAGTGTTGAGAATGTAATAAAGCATGAACAATGAATATTTTGAAACTGCAGAAATGTCCGCATTTTCAGACCAACTCCTACTGAGGTTTACAGAATAGCGTTATGTTGTGGTTTGAAGAACAGTTGGATTGTCCTTAGTAAATTTCGTAAAAGCGGACATTTTCACAGTGTCTTGACAGTGATTTCATTCCAAAAATGGTCAAACCACCAATGGAAACCTCATATTTTCCACTGATGGTGTCACCATTCTTCTCTATCCACCGCTCTATTGGTTTCTTACCATCGTCACAACGTAACTCATGCACGTATCCTTCGCTGTCACCCTCAAGATCATCACCATACTCTTCCTCATGGTGGCCCATGCTGCCAGAACCCTTACCATCGAGGAAGCTGAGATGAGCAAAGCAGCAAGTAGTCATGAACTCCGACAGCTTGCCCGTCTGGATCCTGGAGGTGAAAATGTAGGTAAAAATCATGAGGAAACACTTCTGGGGGAAAAAAAAGTTTTGTGTTTGTTACATTAAATAAGTCCCTTGATTGGAAAGATATTATTTATTTATTTTTGTGGATTGCACTTGGGCTGCAACTAATGACTATTTCAATAGTTAACTTGTCATCAATTACTGTAACATGTAATCGACTAGTTAAATTGTGATCTGCAAAAAAACAAACAAAAAAAAGTCCTTACTTATATTTATTGCAGCTATAAAAAACATTTTCTTTCCTTTAACAATAACTTTTGGTGCACAACAATAAAATCACCTATGGGGAAAAATACACAAAAAAACATGTGTTGTTGTAATGTTGAGTAGGAGGTACTGAAAACACACACTTCTCTTAGTCATCTTTGACTATTATTTAAATATAGCAAAAAAAATTTAAGATTTTGACACAGATGAGTTCAACGTAGTTTAAAGTATTTTTTCTGTGCAAGGATTTTAGAGAAAATCCTCAAAATATATCTATAAGAATGTGATTTCACATGAACATGAAGGGGACCAACAACGATGTATACTTTCTGTAATTAATCTGGGTGAGATTTAGTGATTATCAATTCAACTACCAAGTGCATGACATCACTAACGACCTGTCGACTACTAAATTACTCGTCAACTAATTTTGCGGACAACTATTTATCAACTAGTCGACTAGCTGTTGCAGCCCTAGCTAGGGTTTTTTTTTTTTTTTTTTTAAAGCTGTGAAAGTCTTGTCCCCTACAGAGGACAGAAATACATTGCTGGATCTGAGGAGGATCTCACTGTACAGCCCATCTATATTATAAAAGCCAAGTGGCCTCTGTGTGCGTGTGTGCCCGGGGATTCACTCAAAATCAGGAAAGAGCTAACTGCCGCAGTTTGGCATACTTATGTATTTTTGGTCAAACAAGAGACTAGTGAAAAGGACAAGTTGATAGGAACAATATTTTGGGAGATATTAGTAATTTTGGAATACAAAAGCCTTACAATCACTTTGCTGTGGCCAGAACGCTTTGACGGTGACTGCTAGACAATGCGGTCCAGCATGCACTAATACACAACAGCATAAAAAACTACCACATCTAGAAATCATGGACACCCTTTCAGTATCCACAGCCTAAATCCTGTCACTGACCCCGACCCCATTTTTCTGAACCTAAGTCTATCATTTACCATTTGTGCTGACATGCAGTTTCGACCTACGGTGCCGAAGACAGCTAAAAGTCCAATATCTTTTTTAAACAACCCCCCCACCACCACCTCATCATGAGCCTCCTACATTATTCAGGTGATCCCTTACACACAAGGGTTTCATAACTTCATTAGAAAAAACCTGCTCACAAAGCAGACACATCAGAAAATTAACATTTGTAGGCGAGGAAATAAAGCCAATGTTAATGTCTTCGACACTATACTACCTGCACTTTTCTTGCTTTCCACCATGTTGTTTGATTAAATTTCGATATTAAACTTTTTACAGGTAATTGTGCTTGTGTACATTTTGATTCGATGTAGAATTTTAACCCGTGAAGTTGGGTTCGGCTGCTGTTAGCTGTCAGGGGCCGTCAACCCCTCTCTGCCCAAAGATTGTGGAACTCAGTCAGCGCTGCATAGGAATTTGTTTAGGAGCCTGTCTATGGAGATAACATGCCAGTACTAAGAAAAAGAGAGCACCAGCAGTGTTTGTATTTCTAATCACGCCCAAAATACAAAGATTTATTTTTATTTCACGTTCAAATGAGCAAAGTTTGTTCTGATATATAACTTATATATTATGATGAATAACAGTGATTAGTATGCCCCCCATTTGTGCCTGAGTGCCCCCTCTCAGCTTTCTCATTCAAAACACACCCCTGACGTTGTCCAAATGCCCCCTGGGGGTGCGGTACCACCCCTGTTGAGAAACCCCAATACACGCCAACTCCACTTTGTGACATGACCTCAGTAACTTTAACAATAGAAACAGCCCTGACACCTTGATCCTCCATAATATCCATCTTGTAGCTTCTTCAGAGTAGCCAAAACAGCAGGGTCCAGGTCTGTGCGGTCTTCAGCTAAAAACACAAATAAAACATATGCAAGTTTTGTCAAAGACTGTAACCACCCAACATACAAATGTTTGATCTCCCATCACAGAAAAGATACAGAACCATAAGAGCCCAGACTACAACACTGGCAAACAACTTCTATCCTACAGCAATCATTACACTTAATTCTGCAATAACTACCCACATGTAATAATCAATAATGTGCAATGATGAAAAATTAACAATGTGTGATAATCATAATCAGCAATGTGTAATAATCAACAATGTGCAATAATGGAAAACCACCACTGAGTAATAATCATAATAACAATGTGCAATAATGAAAATTCAACAAAGTACGATAACTACTATACTTACCCCTTACCTGTCCTCTGCACCGAACTACTGTAGGTATGCATGTGTGACTTGACTGAGTGGGAGAGGGGTGTGTGTGTGTTTCTTTTTTTTTTTTTACTATTTAATACTACTTAAATATTTTGCATTTGACATTGTAAATTTTTTTACTCAAAAAGTACCATCTCTTGAAAGCACATCAGAATGTCATTGTGTATGCTCTGTCTCTTCACACACACTTTCCTTTTTTGCTAGTGTTTTTTCAAGAGTGTTTTTGTATGCAACTGAGCTATTGTGACCAAGTAATTTCCCCTGTGGGTCAATAAAGTTTGTCCAAGTCTGTGTATACAATGACAATAAAAGGGATCTTGAATATTACATTCCAAGTGTATTTAAGGGAAATAAAGGGCTTCAAAAACACAAAAACATTTTTTCACTCCTCATGGAATAAGTCAGACATGTTCATCTTCTCTGGGTGTGTGGTTTTATGTTTTTGTGTGGTTGCATGTGTTTGCGTGTGCTCACTTAGCATTGTCTGTGAGATGGGAAACGTCACGGTGGGTCGTCCAGTCATCCTCCATCTCGAGGCGAGGTAGGAGATTTCAGTCCTCAGCATCTCCACTATCATTTTGTTGTCCAGTGCCAAGTAGAACTGCTGGTGGTCGATGAACTGGAGAGTTATGGAGGTGAGACAAAGGGATGATTAGACGCGAAACAAAGAAACAGAGCAGGAAAAACACAGGGATGCATTGAAAATGAAATCACATTTATCAGTTATATGAGATAATCTGTCTGACAGTAACGGGAATGGTATTATTACATTGTTTATTTGTATTTTGTGTTTGCATTTTTCATGTTATTGCTGCTATTCTATTAACCTGAGGTGTAAAGGAGAACATGGTATTCCTAATGATGTAGAACTTGGAGGTTCCTAAGACTCCTATTCTCCTGTTTGGTCGCCCTGTCAGGCCCAGCCTTGGATTTCGACCTGCAAAAACACAAAAAAAACACTAAGAAAGATGTGCATTTTTAAAGTTTTGTCTGTTTTTTTGTTCATTTTTTTAAACTCATAACATTTAAGCAGAAAATATATTAAATAGAAACATTTGCTGCACAATGGGCTGATACCAAAAGGACAGCACATTGTATCCCTGTTTTAAAGTCAATGCACTAGTCACTTGTTTAGGTATTGGTTTTAAAACTACTGTATTAGTAGTAGTAGTACTGTATTAATTCTAATGATACCAAGTCTGGCATAGATGTGGCTGAGGACTCTGGCGGGCTGGACATGGATGGGATGGATGTCGGCCACAGTCTCTACATCGATACCGTTCTTCAGCAGCAGCTCTTTAATCTCCTCCGTTTCTGCCAGAATTGACACTGTAAAGGGAAAGAGAAGAATAACAAAAAAAAAAGTATGCATTGTCGTGATGAATAACCTCCGTACTCCAAGAATCAGTTAATCTTTATCCAGATTTTTCGACAGTGATATCCAGAAGCCTCATCCCATGTGCTGAAAACTCACCCTGTACGACCACATCAGGTTTGGGGATGGTGGAGAAACGTCGGTTAAGGGGGTCGACTTCTCCTGGGGCAAGAAAACCCTTGAATATAGGAGTTTAGAGAATGAGAGCTGTGAAATCCACAACAAGTGTCTCCATGAAAAAAAAAAAAAAAAATCCACTCACCTCAGCCAGAAGGTTTCCCAGGATGTAAAGCGACTGCCCCCATTTTATAGGACATTTACCCATAGGAATCCTCTCCACAGAGTGAGGGTTCATGTATTCCTCCTCCACCTGTTTAAGTGGATAAATATACAACATAGTCAAAAAACAAAGTAAAAAGACACCGAAAAGGTTAAGGTTAGATCAAAAATCATACCAAGAAACGCAGAAACACATAAAATAAACATATACATCAGGTTTACTGCCTTAAAGAAACATTATTTGACACTTTACTGAGACAATGTTTAAAGGTTGACTTTATAAAAGTGCTTGCCTTGTCTGGAGGGACACTGTAGAGCTCTGGGACGAGGCGGATCCCATCTTTCTGTTTGATCAGAATGGCCTCCAAAGCCTCCTGGTACTCCTGCACCTGGGTACAATAGAAGAGCTTCAATCTAGAGCTGCAGCTATCGATTATTTTTTTAATCGCTTAGTCTATCGATTATTTTCTTTGATAAAGGATTATTTTAGTAGGTAAAAAAAAAATACCAAAAATGTGAGACATGTCTGAAAATTACAAACAACTTGCCCTTTATTCCAGAACCAGCTGAAACAACAACCACAAAAATTATAAAAGGATATATAAAAATATCTATATAGAAATGACAACAATAACATTAAAGTATGTCTGTGTGGGAATATGCATATTTATACATGTATGTATGCATGTACAAACAATTTGTCAATATGTGCATTGCTATTTTCAACAAATTTGTATACAACTTCTTAACAATTTAAGATGTAACTAATAAAGAACATTGTGTTGGCGTCATGTGTTTCACAACAGTGGAACCAATGTTCAATGTTTTACGGCAGCGAAATTAAGGAAACAAAGTTATGATTCAGGAAAATTGTAGTCAAATAATTTTTTTAAAATCGATTCGAGTCCATTAATCATTTCAGCTCCACTTCAAACATTTTCTGTATCTGCATATTTGACTTTTTGTTTCTTTTTCTTCTATCGATTCTTTTTATTTCACTTTTGTGCCTTAGCCTCCACTAGACATGCAGCCCTGTACTGTACATACAGGTGTGGTTTACCTGCTCTGGGCTGTTGATAAAAATGCCGTCCAGTATGAGGTAGGTCCAGAACAGCGGCCACTC
Organism: Sphaeramia orbicularis; assembly: GCF_902148855.1. Classification (NCBI taxonomy): domain Eukaryota; kingdom Metazoa; phylum Chordata; class Actinopteri; order Kurtiformes; family Apogonidae; genus Sphaeramia; species Sphaeramia orbicularis. The sequence goes on along the minus strand of NC_043974.1, from coordinate 8,284,817 downwards.
GCACTCAATGTTCTCAAACAGCTTCAGCTCTGCAGACTCATAATACAGACGGTTTGGATCCTGAAGAAATATACAAGAAGAGATTGGGGAATTAAACCTTATTACCTTGTTTAAATGGATATAATAATAATAATAATGATAATCTGACACATTATTGATCCTTGGAGACAAACTTCTGCTTCTGTCTGTTCTGTGTAAATGTCTGAAACTGAACCAGACTTGATGCTGGAGCTTTTAGCGAAACTGCTGACTTTCTGGAACTGTCACAGCTCCGTTCATCATCAGTAGAAAACAAAATATCATTTCTGTGGCTACAAAGTATAGAGGGAAACAGGAACTAATCAATAAAACAGAGTTCCTACAGATTTATTAGAAAAAAATCGGAAAAATGTTCACATTTTCATGACTTTTCAATTTATTTTCCATATTATCTGAGGGATTATGAAGAATATTTTGAATATCAGCGATAGTTGATTGATACATCAGGGCAAGAAAAAAACTTTGTCACCTCAATGCATTTCCAATTTTAACCTCAAAATAGCAGATTTTTCCAAAAAGGAAAGTGTTTGCATAGTTGAAAATTAAACTTTTAAATGATTTTGACTGTTTCTACAGGCCTTGAAAATAAGATTCAGTGAGGTCTAGGGTTTTTTCATGACAATGACAAAAGCTTTGTTACAAGCAAATTTATTATCTGAGAAGTACCTTTTAATTCATTCAATTCTTTTAGGTGTGTTTTTATCATGAAAACAAATTCTTCATGATTACAGAGTCTAGTTTCTTTGTTTCTACGCTGTTCAAGTATTACAAGTCTGGCAACATGGCAAACAAAAAGAGAAGGGGGTTCCATGTGAAATACAAAGGATGAAACAAAGATAATTTCTAAATTGAAAAGCTTGATCAATGTATTCTTAGCTTTTCAGAAAAAAAGATAAAGCCTAAGACTATTCTGCGTCTGAGGAAAGACAGTGCAGACCTTTTACAACACTCCCCTCTAATTTTCCATTATGTAAGAGCTAAGAAATGCTGGCCATGATGTATGACTCTGACCAAACAGAGCACACACCCTTGGTGCTCTCTGGCCCTAATATGATGAATATATATTAAAAAAAAGGAAAAACGAGGAGGCTCAACCATGAGGATATGAACAGTTTACTTTAGCATTTTAACTCATGAGTATTATGGCAAAAACACACAGACAGAACAGAGCAGGTTCAATCTGTTAGATGAGGAAAATACTCAACAAAGATGGAAAAATACAGCATCTGTTCAGTTTACCTCTTTAGGTGTTCTATGTCCATCTCGGAGAAACCTGCAGCAGCCGTATCGACCCTGGAAAACAGAAAAAAGTCAGCGAGGAAAAACCTCAAATCAACCTTTAGTACCTTTAGACACTGCAGCTAAATCAAAATATGACACTGTACTGTTGAGAAGTCAAGTATTTTTTGTTTCCTGTAATATATAAGGATATTTATTAGATTAATTTCACTGATGTTATATGTGCAACTTTCTCATAAGTAAAGGGTTATTAGTACACAGGCCAAAACCGGCCAGCCAAAGGTTCCAATCCGACCCACGGGATCAATGTGCCAAGTGCAAAAATTACACTGAAGATATTAACAGTCAAGGATGTCGAACTGGTTTTAGTTCAGGGGCAACATACAAACCAATGTGATCTCAAGTAAAATAATAACATAATAACCTATAAATAATGACTCCAAATTTTTTTCTTGGTTAAATGTGAAAAACATATTACATTATGCCTTTGAATAATGACAACTCCAATTTTTTTCTCTTCTTTTAGTGCAAAAAAATAACATTAACTTATGAAAATATTTACATTTACAAACTATTCTTTAACAATAAAATGTGAATAACTTGAACAAATATGAACAACCTGAAATGTCTAAAGACAATTAAGTGCAATTTTAACAATATTTGCCTGTTACTAAACGTTTTGCGCCTTTGTAGATCCGATCGGTCATGCACATGTAGAAATGATAAATTGAGGCACAGTATTGTTAAAATTTCTCAAGATATTTCTTTTTTTTTTCAGGTTATTGCCATGTTTTTTGTTTGGATAGTTTGTACATGTAAATATTTTCATAATTAAACAGGGGGGCAGGCTTGCACTAAAACAAAGAGAGAAAATTGGAGTTGTCATTATTTATAGGCTATTATTGTTCTTATTTTACTGATCCGGCCCACTTGAGATTAAATTGGGCTGAATACGGAACCTGAACTAAAATGAGTTTGGCACCTCTGCATTAGTACATTTACATTTGTTTTTAATTTATTCTCTATTCTTTTGGCAAAGTTGAAAACAACACTTGGTCAATCTTTATTCTCACAAATTCAGGGCTGACTGATGTTCAAACAAAGAAAAAAACGAAGAAAGAATATATCAGTCAGACTCTCAACCTTTCATACGCTGCTAATATCGGGAGTAAAATCAGAATATTTCCATCTTCACTGATCTTTCCTGTACCTGAAGTTTAGAGATGATCTCCTCCTTGGTCAGGTTGACGATGTTCATGTCCTCAACAGCAAAGGCGGGGTAAGAAATGATGGCGAGGACTCCAGCGTCCACCTCTTTAGACATAGAGGCTCTGGGTAACATGGACGTCAGGATGGACTGAGGAAGGAGAAAACAAAAAACAAAAAGCTGGACTGGTCAAAGCCACTATCTCTAAACATTAAAAAATGAGCTGTATTGTCATGCTTCACTGTTTAATTGTGTATACCTGGCAGTGTTGTATGTCATCAGCCAAGGCGTGGACCACAGATCCAGGTCCTCCTTTCGCTCCAAACAGGTTGAGTTCATCTAAAGCCTCTAAAGCTGCCTGAAACGCAATACCGCCATTGGTTAGTTTACTCAGGACTAGGGGAAAATCACTTCAGTTTTAAGATTTATTTTGTGGCTTTGGTGAAACTGATTTGTTAAAATCCTACAATCACACGAGGAGTATAAAAAAACCCTGAGTGAGCCTGTTTACATGACCATAAAAATGTGATAACTGGGAGTAATCACATGATTGTAATAATCAAATCTGACATGCTGACATACACTTAACACTTTATAGGGCACTCATAGAAATATTCTGAAAATCCACATTTCAACCTTGGTGTGTTATTGGAGGACATAAAACAGTTTTATTACTGTTGTAAAATGTTTCAAATTTTTTTATTGTCATGTAGAAAATCAAGGTCAGTAAAATTACCATATTTGGTTCCTTGCCCATGAATGGCCAAAAAAAAAAATCCAAAAAGTATAAATACAAAATACAAGAAAAACCATAATAAGGTGAAAGGAACATGTATTTTAGAACATTAGAACATCACTTTTAGAGCATTCCAACAACATAAGTGCTGATCCAGATACCTGTCAACAAACACATTATCCATTTGAACATCATTCCTTACATTAGTACCATTACTTCATGGTAACTAACAAAGCAGTTACACTCACTGTTCATGCAGAGGTGGATCTTACAGACCCTGTAGACCACATTGGACCAGAGATTGTTGACTCACTGTCCTCACTGTAACTGGTGCTGTTACAGTCTTGTAATGGGTGCGGAAATTACCAAAAATAGTCACTTGCCCGATAAAGGGTTAAGAAATGCGATAATCGAAAAACCCCAGTTTGCATGTTTCAGCCCATTATTAGAGTTTTTTCAGAGTATGTGGTGGTAAACTCAAACTTACTGTTATTGTCTTCTGCTCACATTTAACTATGTCACTTCTGTTTTGCAAGATTTAATTGTTTTTACACATGCTCAGGTAAAAGAATGAAATAAATCAGATTAACGGGTATACATGTACAAAGACATCAGAGCACTAGGGAGAAATCCGGGTGTGGTAATCCAATTTCTCATAATCAGATTAGTGCTGTTATCTGATAAAACATATGAGATTATGCTGTTTACATGATCACTTGAATAATCAGATAACTCCAGAAATCTGAAAATGATTTGATGTTTAGTGAGCATGAAAATGGGCTCAATGTCTCACATCTACTTTTTTTTTCCATTGTTTTGTCTCTCAGTTCTTGATTTCACTTTCATATGGACTCTAATTAAAATTTTTATGTACTGTACATTAAGTTCCAATTTACTTTTACTGTTGGTTAATCAGATATTATGAGGAGCAGCTGAATAAAAGAGGGCACAACCAATGACATGAAACTACTGCAGTGTAGTGCATCATACTTCAGTCCATGCTAATCACTGAAAATTATGTGTAATAACAAAGCAGAGAATGTCCTGAATCAGTGCCCATTTCCTGAGTCTTAAAGGATCCTGTGCGTGTACACTGGGCTGAGCACTGTGGGTACAGTGTTATTTCTGACTGCAAAGCCATTCCTGGAAGATCACGTTGAACCTGATACCTCCTGTGGACCGTGGGACTATGAACGGAGCTGGGTCGAGCACAACCAGAGAGCGAGAACACATCCTGTTTTGTAAATATGTCAAAAGTGCAAAAGGTTTCCTGGAATTGTTTGCGTTCTTGCAATAAAAAGATTAGAATTTAAATGGGATAAAATGGACAAAACTTCCACAAACATAACCCCCGTCATTAACTTCCCATCGTAAGTTCTTGAAAAAAGGTGTTATTTCTGTGATTTGTGACATTCAGTGCCCAGACATAGACCTTAAACATGAATGCAAAACACTTTCAGATTGTCAGGGTCGTCTAAAGGTCAGCATAAAGGCCGCTGGAGTGACTAGAGACCTTCCGCCGTGCCAAAGATATTTACTGGAGCACCTGTTGTGTTGCCTCTGTAGCGGAAAGCCCTGCTCTCACTCGGTCTAGATCACATTTAGCATGGCACAGAGCCACCACTTAGCATTTTGTAGATGAAAAAAAAAATCTGTCAAGTACAACTGAACATTTTCATGGGTTGCACATCTGACATTTAGCAAGTCTCTTTCTAGTGCATTGTAATTTAGTCCCACCTACTTTCTCTGAACACCCCGGCCTCTGATTGGCTCTGACTGTTCCTGACTTGTCTTGCAAAAGTCTTCAGCCACCTCTATGTTTGTTGTTTTTGCAGGGTTGAAATAAGTATGTATTCTTTTCTCATTCTTGTTTCTTTAGATACAACAAGAAAATACAGGATATATGTGCACAGCCTTAAAAGACACACAATAAAATTGAAATAAATGGGTTCTAAAGGTGTGATCTCTGACTCCATGACAAGAAGCAGCACAAACAGTTAGAATCATCTGACGTGTTGAATGAAACCTGGTATAAAATATCAGAAATTAATTCAGTAAATCTCATATTGTCTGAACAAAAGGGTTAAAGACATGTTAAGTGCAAAGGGAGGTCACACTAAATATTACCACTTTAGTTTGTAGAAGCTATTTTTTTTCCCTTTGTTTTTCCTGCTGTACATATTTCACATATATCCAGATTGGATCTTAATACAGAAAATTTGGACCTTGGCTTAGGACTTTTGCTGTAGATGAGAGAAAAATGAGCTATATGTGTATATATATGAAATATGTTGCTGATCTTAAACTAAACATATAATTCTCAACTATTGGATAGCACAGCGTTTATCGTTTACTCAGTGATCCTCATTCTAGTAATAATAAATCCAGGATCATTACACATTTCTTGTTTTTTTTTATTATATTTAATTTAACTGATATGATGAACATGAACGTTATCTAACATGAATTTTACATGAACGTAACATGAATGTTACTAAATAAGTTATATATAATAAACACACATAAAAGGCTGTATCAAATCATTAAATTAGAAAATATGATGTGAAATTTTAAAGATGATGAATTCCCCCTCTTTATTCTCAGAAACAAAAACCATAATTTCAGTTTTGAGCAACATTTTCACAAAAATGTCAAGTATTTCACAAACTGCAATGTAATGCAACTGACACAAAGTTAACCTATAAAATGCATTATTGAGGTAGAAGATGGAAGGAAAATTGTGGTTGCACCTAAAGTACAGTACTGCGCAAATGTTTTAGGCCATAAGTAGGTTTGATGTTTTAGTAAGAGTATCATGATATATTATAATTCATGAATGCATTTCTCCCTCTGTAACAAGATACAACTGAAATATAGAACAGCATTAAAAACAAGAAGTTAAGAAAATAACTGACTGAAGTATCAATAATTTAGTGTGACCTTAACATGTCCTGAACTCTTCTGCATAGAATTGAGATTTAGTGAAGTAATCTTCTAGTGTTTTACACCAGGTTCTGAATTCTGCTGTGAATATAGTGGCTACTACTGTGTCTGTGTCTGTGTGTGTGTGTGTGTGCATGCACTAACCTTGGCCATGCCTATGGAGCTGGCATTAATCTCAGTGATGCCCTGGTTCGTTTTGTCTCCCCTTTCCCACATCCCATAATCCTGTGAAACACCAAGAAATGTAAGAGCGTCAGTTTTACATCAGTGCATGGATGTAAAGGAATGGATTGTGTCAACACTTACAGCCACTTTATAAGCTGCCTCAATGTAGAACATGAGATTCTGGACAACATCTACTTCATCCTGGGTGTAGACAATATGAAGACCTGCACACATGCAGACAGACGACTGATTGTGAAAAGTATAGTAATCATACATCAGTGTAAATATACAGCTGACACAGCAATGATAAACACAGGCATAACAAGGCTGTATTGGGAAAACAAAATGGTTTTGAAGTGCAACATATATCATAAAAGCCAACAAAAGATTCTTGTTTTCATGACTAACTTCTTAAAAAAGCTGTTTCCAAATGCTATGTATGTAAACATTTAAAAACTGACAAAAAAGTACATTATTTTAGAGTAATACCACTACAGGGATTTCTTTTCTCTTTTGGATTTTTTTATGAATCTTGACTCTTACAATTACAAGAAATTTCTAAACTGGGCTTTTTACTTTAACATCTCTGAGCCCATTTACATGACCCTAAAAATCAGATAACTGAGACTAATTAGATAATTATAATAATCAGATCTGACGTGTTTACATGCACTTCAGAAATGTGATAAACAAAAAAAAAAACAAAAAAAAAAATCCTGTTTGACAATAAAGTCAAACTTCCTGTTATTGTCCCCTAACATCATTTCTGTTATTTACAATTGCACTGTTTTTCCAAATGCTCAGATAAATGGAAATTAATAAATCAGATTAACCTGTATACATGCAGATGTATACATGTATACATCAGTGTTGAGGAAAAATCCAGTTGTGTTAATCTGAGTTCTCATAATCAGATTACTGCTGATGTCTGATAAAGAATATCAGATTATCTTGTTTCTATGATCACTAAAATAATCTGCTAATTCCAGAAATTGGATAATAATCAGAGTATTGATGTCCATGTAAATGGGCTCACTGTCGCGCGCTTACCGGAGGCAGTCATCTGAGCGAGGAAGAGGAGGAAGAGTGACGTAGCGTCGACCTGAAGATGACCCCACTCGTCATCTCCCACCACGGGGGCACAGGTCCTGGTGTTGTATTTGGCATGGAGGGAGTCAGAGGTACTTCTGCTGTATTTAAACTTTTCCACTTTGTCCAGCTGAGGGAGGGGGGGACAGAGCAGCAGGTTGATTTCTTAACTGTCGTATAAATGATAAACGTGGTTATCTCATCATGATAGGGGACTAGGGGAAACTGGATTGCTCATGGAGAAAGCGACATTTCTCAAAACTGTGAAAGAAATGTGTAGACACTGTCCCAAGGAAGCTACAAAAATAATTTGAAATGAATCCAATCAGTAGTTTTGTCGGAGAACATGTCTGAATAAATTGCTAACAAAGACAACGATGACACCAGACACAGCGCCTTCACAGTAGCCCATGGCAAATCGGCTGGTGAGATAAAAACTGTATCTAATGATGTTCCTGGTACAACATGTGTGTTTCCGCTTCAGCCTGTCATCTTTGTGTGTTTATACGTACATAAGAGAAACAAGGGGAAGCTGGGAACAATGTAGATGGCAAGATGTGTAACAAAAAGGCAGCGGAAAGGGCACTAAAGTGAAAAAAAGCAGTAGGTGTACGTGTGTTTTTTGCGACATCATACCTGCCTCATTGTGCACTGTAGGATTCCTCTCATGCACTTCACCACACTCTGCAGAAAAACAAGACACACACACACACACACACACACACAGAGAGACCGTTAAATGTTGACATTTTTAACTCATCACTGCTGGGGTTCAAGCGGGGAAACATGAGACCAAATGGGGTCTTCAGCAGGAGGCCTTTGCACCAGGACAGGCAGACACACAAATACAGTGGAACCTCGCAGTACGAGTACATCATAGTACGAGAAATTGGCTTTATGAGCCATGGCTCTAGAGAACTTTCATCTGGAAATACGAGTATAAATCTGCAGTATGAGCATGTGTTCCACCAACAGATGCAGCCTCCGCAGGCTCAGTTCACCTTCAGGAGATGCAGGATTCAGATGGAGGAGGAGATTAGGAAACTTCCCATGGAGGACAGTGTAGTGGAGGAGAAGATCTCCACTAGGAAATTAAAACAAGCGCTGGCAAAGTGGACAGAGGTTTCTGATTTAGTTGAAAAAAAATCATCCAGACAAATTGAGTTCAGGTTGTGCAGCTGCTTTCTTTAATGCCAATGGTGTGGAGCCTTTTTGGAACATTTTAAAAAGTTGAACAAAGCAGATTTCTGTGGATAGGTTTATAATGAAATGACCCTCCTCCTCCTCCTCCTAATATTTTAATAAAACCAGTTTGTTTTTATAATTGCCATTTTCTTTCTAACTGCACTTCTTCTGTTTTAAAACCCTTTAAAAAGGATTTTTGGGTGGTTTTTGGGAGCTGGAACAGATTAATTATATTTCGGTTCATTACAATGGGGAAATCTGATTCATAAAAACAAGTACATCACAAAACGAGTATGGTCATGGAACAAATTAAATTTGTACTGTGAAGTTCCACTGAACTGAACATCATGTATAAACCGTTTCCTTCCTCTGGTTTTCTTTGATTATCAGGCATTTGGAGATATTTTACCCCTGATACATAAGCACACAGTAACTGACATTAGCATTAGCACTTTCCACACATCAGGAGCAATGAGCTGCCATTGAAGGCACTTGGGAACCAACACTACATCTTCATGAGCACCGCAGTCAATGGCACTGACAGGACAATTAACATGAGAAGCAGACCTGAAGTCAGTTTGTTAATGTAGCTGCAGTCATATCGCCACTGGATTATTGAACACTATCATCACACACTGCATATTTCTCTCATATCATTCCGGCCTAGGATCTGTACACTGGGTTCTGCTGAAAAATTAACTAAATATGACACAAACGACAGAAAAATATTGTTTTATTTGTATGTATTGCTCCATTGTTTCCTTGCAGAGGTGAGAAAGGTGCCTTAACAGTGGGTGATATGATAATCAACATTTTTACCACATACATACATTTCACTCCTGAATATTTTGATGTTTGTTGTTAATGATTGGCATAGTTGTTGTACACTCCCACTCAGGCCCAAAACCCAGTCTTTAACCTTGAAAGAAACACTGATTTTTCCATAATGACATAGTGGAATATATCGCCCAACCCTACATAGATTCAATGAAAATTTCCTCAAATTGGTTGAGATATTGATATACTGGTTGAGACTATACTTTGAGCAACAGATTAAGCCACATTTGATGGCATAGTGACCTCTGTTTGTGTGTCTGCCAGTAGGATTATGCAAAAAAAACTACTGCACTGATCATCATGAAACATGGTGGAAATCTTGGGCATGAGCTAAAGATGAAGACTGCTAATTTTAGAATGAAAAGAGGTGAGTTTGGGTTTATTTCTGGCTTTGAGATTATGCATTTGATTGAATTACCGGGCTGCTGAACCTTTGGAGGAGGTAGTTCCCTTCTAGGTATGTGGTGCTGAGTATTTTTGGCTGCAGGACAGTGTATGTGGGACTGGATCCAAATAAATGACAGTATATGTATTCATGGTAATGAAGGAACATGTGACCTGGTGCAACAATGGAGCTCTGTGGCCCCAGAGGAACAAGAAATATCAGGGTTTTTGATTACCAGGCATATAAGAAAGATGTATCCTCTGCTAACAGAATCTGTCAAGGGACTTAAAACATAAATACTTTGCTCAAATACTGAGTTTTTTCTCAGAACACACACACACACACAGACCTGCTCCAGTTCGTAGGCCTTGGCCTTGTCTTCATCCCGGTCGGCGTTCTTCCTGTAGGCCAGGCTGAGGGCCCACACTGACACGATGCTGTAAACATTGTCTCTGACCCAAGCATCAGGCATCTCAGTGCTGCCTGGCAGAAGACCTGTTACTGGATCCTGTCGGCCACAGAGGAGAAAGGTCAGAGGTCAGAAATTAAGATGGATGGAGCGAAATGGAGGTAAACACCTACTGTGTACATAGAATAAAGGTTCCTTTTCTTGGTCATTCAATGCAGTGGAAGACTTTTGGGGTTTTATTTTGAAGAAATAGTGAATATCAATCTAAATAATGAAATATAATCCTTTCATAAATCTGGTAATATTTAATAGAAACTGGAAAAAGCTGACAACAAGGAATTTCAAAGCAACATGAACAATCATGAAGTGAAGCTACGCACAGATCATGTACTTAAGTGACAATAATAACAGCACACAGTGACAATACTCCACTACAAGTAAAACGTCTGCATTAAAACCTTAAGTAAAAGGAAGTATTATGAACGACATATACTTTGATGTATAGAATTCTAAGTGTTTATTGTGCAATGGTCCTAGACAGTGTTTTACTTGTATATAGAAGTTTCAGATTCATTTTCCTGCTGTGTTAAAATATATGTTATATTTTATTGCTGTACATTTAAGGGTGGTCTACATGGTATGTTAAAAGACCATCGTGTGTTTATAGCATCTCTGTCCTGTGAGAACCTTGTGTCACCAAAAAGTCCATAGGCCTTAGAAAAACAGGCATGTTTTCAGCTTAATGACGATGCATTTTCCAGTGAATCCAGGAGGGTTTGTGCGAGTTTATTTATCTTAAGGAGAATTTTTCACCCAACCCTTGAAAGAACACTCCATGATTCAGTTTGTAACAGAACAGAAGTATGCAGCTGGAGACATAGAGATACTCAAGCGAAGCAAAAGTACTTTAGGCACTAGAACTTTAGCTGAGTGCTTCCTTTCTTGAGAACTGCATTACCTGTAGCCCTGCCTCCTCTTCTCATTTGCAAATGTGGGTAATGTGATAACAGTAAAGCGCAAATCCAGATGAGGCAACGACAGCAGGAACAATGCAAATGAAACTAGAACTGGAACTGGTTTCCTGCCTGTATGTAAAACAGCTTTGTTACCTTGCTATTGCTATTGGAGGCTTAAAAATTGTTATGTCAAGATACTGGAAAGCATAAAATGCTTTATTGTGATCAACCGGAGCCCCACACGTGAGCTGTTTCAAAACCAAATTTCACCACAAAAAGGAAGAAATTGCATCAACCGAGCAGTGAAACAGTCAACACATTCAACCTTATCTGAGACCCAGCCTTCACCTCTTAAACACAGTTTATTCACACACTTATCTTGAGTCAGTTTTACTAATTAAATGGTTTATTGAGCTACTCTATACGCTGTCCCTGGGGTCAAATCACTATGATTTACTGCTATACTCCACAAACACTCTGTGGCTGCCGGCCTGCAGATCTGTCCATTAGTGCAGTGATCCATCTAACCAGTGAGCTGTACACAACGGCAAGATGGCCAGCTGCCATTTGGGACCAATTCAGAGGTGACTTCACACACCGTTTATCCACTTCCGTGTTTGTCTGAAGTTTCTCCTGGTTTCCACACAAGGATAGATGAAGTACAGAGGCCGGACCACCTCTGGATAACACATTCCTTCTTCTACCTCTTCTTCTCTGCACTTCTAGCAACACAATTTAAACCTGATACACAGCAACAACAATAAGGCAGAAAATCTATAACTTTCTTGCACTGCACAAAAGACAAAACAGGCATTGTAGACCTCCCTGTGTTTTATGGAGTACCCATTTCATAACCATCTTACTATCTAAGTATCAAGCTTTAGAAATGACTGAAAAATACTCCTGGAATTTACAACACTGACTACGTGCATACTAACATTCTTAAATAATCTGGATTTTACATAAGTGATGTCAGCAGCGTATTCTGTTTGTTTGGATATTTGTAATTTGGCCTTATTCTGATAATCCTCTTATCAAGACATGTGGGATGTATTGATATTATTTATGCATTAGAAGCATTCTTTGAACTTGTATACAGTGCATTCAGAATATGCATCTCACTTGGGTACTAGGTTATGTGTTGCAGTATTCTGCAACACATAACCTAGTCGTAAAAATGAAAAGAGGTGAGTGGAAATACTGCAAGAGCAAAACACTGAATATTTGTGCATGTAAACATAGTGACTGTAATGTAAGAGATTACACTATACAGTAAATATTAGCAGTTCAGTTTCATTGTTTGCAACCTGCTGCAGACAAGTGAAAACTAGTACTTTGGTTTTGATTCTAGAAGTCTGTGAACTCTACGGGAGGAATTAACACCATCCTAAGAAAATATATTATTTAATTTGGTGTTTTGGTGATTCTGCTAATAATACCACATGATTCACATACTTTTTGTCACACCATTGGGATCAATATCATCCTGGAAGAGACCCCTCCCTTCAGATTTTTCCTGTAATGTGGAATAATCTGTGGCATAATCTGGAGCAAAATTTAAAAATGTCTTCTTCAATTTGTGCATTTAAAAGGATGTATAAATCCACTATAATAACAAAATATAGAACATTATAAAAGTACGCATAAAATAAGATACTATTGTAGTTAATTGGTTATCATGATAAGAAGATACTATCATATTTATTGATCATTGTATTTGGAGTAAATATTTAAAGTGCATATAAACATTATAGTTTATATTAAAAATGGTTGATTATCGAAATCTGATTATGTGTGAGGTGACTAAAAAGTGTATATGAATGGTTTGTATGGATGTTTTGTGTTATTGTAAAAAATATATAGAGGAAAATGTGTGTTAAGAAAGCAAAGGAAGCTGATCTACTGTAGTTCGATTATTAGTTTGTAAAAAGGGGGTGGGAGTCAATAAGTTATACTTCTTCCCACTCCTTTTCGAGTGCAGAAAAATTGTATTGATTTATTTTTTTTGACCATGTTGTATGATTCTTTGTTTTCTGATGACTGTATGTCCTCGAAATAAACTATTACTACTACTACTACTATTAATTTGTCACCTGTCTGTAGCTGTAACAAATGACATGAAGTCATAACAAACTTACAAACACGTGGCTGATTGGATCTACATTGAAACACAAAAATCTGTACAAAGGTGTGTCAGTCAACATAATAATAAACACTGTTTCCTCTGGCATGCTGAGTCATTACACATTTCACAGGTGTAATCTTCTGAAGTTAATTTTATATGTCAATATCATCAATCAAACTAAAATAGTTCTCACTATTTTATATTATTGTTCTTGTACAGTCTTAGGTACTTTCTATTTGAGACAAGGTACTTTTTTCATCTGACTCCAACAGGAAGAAGAATTCCTATGTGCCGGGACTGTTTTTTTTTTTTTTTTTTTTGTGCACAAATGGCAGATAAATTAACTGAATCTCTTCACACGCAGTTGAGTTACCTAGTGTTAAGTTAAAAGGTCCTTATATGCAAAACACAATACTAGAAATTCTGACCTAACATTAAACACTGACCACATACACCAGTACAGGAATGTGTGTGTGGATGCACCTTGTGTGTTTTAACGTTGCGCAAGTGCATTTGACTTCACCTCCTGCATGCATGAAAACACTCGAGTTCAGACTCGTACTGCAGGCTCAACATGACCTGCACACATTTCAAAAGCCCGTCAAAGTGACTTATTTCACTGTTACGTCCATTAAATGTAAGTAAACAGACGTCTGAATACTCACTTGGTGCCTCAGGATAGTTTGCTGCACTATCCGGGCATAGTTGTCCAGTTTAACGCCGGAGTTGCTCCTGCTTCTCATGGTTGTAGATCAGTTCAGATGGACTCAAACACGGACTAAAAGGCTAAATATTGGGCTGTAGAGTCATGTCGCTCTTCGAAAGGACAACCAGCCGAACGGGAAACCCGCTGTCAAGGAAAACAGAAAGGCTGCTGTCACAGCTAGTAGGGCGGAGGAGCCTCCGGAGACCCAGCAGCGACTGGCGGCCGGTTGTAGTCGGAGGAGGCTGCGGTAAAGCTGTGCACGGGGAAACCGGAACAGCACAGGGACCCGGAAGTGCCACCTTCAGAGTAAAAGACTACAGAGAGGATGGAGAAAAAGAGAGACTATGAACAAAGAACAGAGAAATTAATTAGTGAAAACAAAAAAGAAGGTATTTATCTATAAGGTATTAATAATAATAATAATAATAATAATAATAATAATAATAATAATAATAATAATAATAATAATAATAATATTGAGTGTAGGCATTACACAAAAAGTAAACCTGTGGTTAAAGTAAAAAATAAATAATACATAATGGGAAAAATTACAGTGTGCACAAGATGACAATAACTAACTAACTTAATAAATTAAATAAATAAATATATAAAAATGTAAGCTCAAATGCAAAAACTGAAATTATCATAAAATAAAATGAGAGTCCCACCATCCAAAGACATGCACTGATAGGCTAACCCAGGGGTAAGGCAACTCCAGTCCTCGAGACCCGGTATCCTGCATATTTTAGATATTTCCCTCTTCCAGCACACCTGGTTCAATTAATGATCCGCTCATCATCAAGCTCTGCAGAAGCCTGATAACAATGTAAAGGCTTCCAGGTGTGCTTGAAGAGGGAAATATCTAAAACATGCAGGATACTGGCCCTCGAGGACCGGACTTGCCTACCCCAGGGTTAACCGGTTAACCTAAACTGCCAATAGGTGTGAATGTGAGAGTGATTGTTCATCTCTACATGTCAGCCCTGTGATGAACTGGCGACATGTCCACGGTGTATCCCACCTTCGCCCATTCGTAGCTGGGATAGGTTCCAGCAACCCCCACAACCCTAGTGAGGATAAAGCGGGTTCAGATAATGAATGAATGAGTGAATGATTAAATTAGAGTAAAGCAGAACTACTTGGTAAGTCGTTCCCCTTGGTAAGCAGAATTACTTACCAAGGGGATAAATGAGAAATATATAAATAGCTATACCGAAAAACAAAATTAGGTTAGAAATTACGCAATTATGGCCATATGTAAAAACAAAACAAACAAAAAAAACAAGCAAGCAAAAACAAATAATGAAATACATACATACATTAGCACACAACTTAAGTACATAATATGGAAGGATAGTTTTAGTACATGGTGTGAGTTTGCATTGTGATAATATAATATTGACTTTTATATTTTCATTTCATCTTTTTATTTGTATCATATTTGAGGTTGTAACAGTTTTTGTATTTTGCAGAGTACTAAAATCAGTGGCATTATAATGTTAAATACTTTTATACTATATTAAATACCTAAGTGAAACAAGGCAAAGTGGCACCTCTGTGTCCTCAATAAAGAGACAAAGCTCAATTTAAGAATACACTGGCTCAAAAGACATTTTATTTTTATTTCATAACCGGAAGTATTACTCTTCAATTTAAAAAGCTTTATAGGAGCGTGATGTGTAAAGTTTACAGAGTGAAACTGGATAGCAGCTGCAGTACAACTACATTTATAAGTTAATAAACCAACATTGTTAGTTAGTTAGTTAGTTAGTTAGTTAGTTAGTTAGTTAGTACCTTACTTACTTACTTACATACTTACTTAGATTGGTAAATAAATAAATAAATAAATAAATAAATAACTGAGTGGCTCAATGGGACGAGGAATACAAATGTTGTGCAGTACTACAGAAATGTGCAGCCTGTTATGTGCAGCCTTTTATGGGATACTAAACTTTCTAGTATTGTGATTTTTTTGTCAATTGTGTCTAAGCCATGTGGCCATGTCATTTGAAGTTGGTTTATATTTATTTTAATCATAACTCGTAATTTTTTGTAAATATGATTAAACCACATGACCTGGTTGCCTCTTTAAATATGATGATACAGATTGTGAATTTAATATTAACATAATAATAAAATACAAATAATAGATAAATTCAGTCTGCCTTCAGTCTGCAAAGCCCCATGACACATAATATGATATACTAAATATTCTAACATGGGGTTAAGCATTTCAGAAGAGATTTTGAACCAATAAATTACGTACCTTGGATGC
The DNA here is from genome assembly GCF_902148855.1 of Sphaeramia orbicularis. Classification (NCBI taxonomy): domain Eukaryota; kingdom Metazoa; phylum Chordata; class Actinopteri; order Kurtiformes; family Apogonidae; genus Sphaeramia; species Sphaeramia orbicularis. Next base: position 8,268,521 of record NC_043974.1, on the reverse strand, counting down.
TGCTGAAAAATTATTATTATTATTATTATTATTATTATTATTATTATTATTATTATTATTATTATTATTATTATTATTATTATTATTATTTGAACGTACAAGACATAAGTCTGGGAAATGGCAAAAGAAAAAGGAAATGCAGGAAAAGACTACAGGAAATCCCAGCATTCTTTGTTGCTCGCGTGTGTACTTCCTTAAAAAACTTCCGCTTGAGAGCCGTTAAATTCAAAGAAGTTTGATCTTTGAAGCCTTGTCTCTGCCTTCTGTGTTACAAAAACGTCAAACATTATATTCAATAAAATCAGTTAGAGGTAATTTTTACATTTTTTTTGCCGGTAAACACTGAGGAAGGACGTCACCAGGAGCGGTCAGACCGCGTTGACCGGGGGAATGTTAAAGCCGTAACACCACAGCTGCTTGCATCTTTTTCATTATTTTCTTACATCTCTGATAAGCTGTTTTTAGTTTTTATCAAACGTAAATGAGTTGCAGAAGAGACAGTGAAGATGACAGCTGCAGCAAACGGAGGGTGGCGTATATTTTCAGTCCAGAATACATTGAGACCTGCGATACTTTATCTAAAGTACCAAACCGGGTGAGTGAATGGAATTAGTCAGTGTATAGTGCATGATCTACTGCTCAGCTGTGTTTCATTGAGTGTTTTTCGTGTGTTTCTGTTTCCAGGCGAGTATGGTACATTCACTGATAGAAGCTTATGGACTACTTCAACATATGAGGTGAGTTACTGATGTTAATGGTAGTTTTAGCCTAAATAGAGCGAACCAGGATGCATAAACATATTAGCTTCAAGGTGTTTTATCACTATGTTTAATTGTAAACCAAATAATTTACATTCAGTACAAAAGGTGTCGGTTAAAGCTACATTTTAGATATTTAACCCACCCAATTTCAATCTTCAAAAATGCTCTGAGCTCAGTGAGTGTTTGGAATTTTATGAGGATTACATTCTTTCTGGCTGCAGTATTTGTACGTATTTTTTTTTCCATAAAGAAAGTGTTGGAGTTCTTATTTGGAAGATACAAAGCAGGATCCATTAGTAATTATTCTCCCATTTGTTCCAATTCTCCTTCATCCTAAAAATTTGTGGATAATCATATACAAAATATGGGATTCGATTCTGTAGGGGCAGTCACTTTTAATTCTTTGTTAGATATGTTCTTTGACAAAGTTTGAAGTACATATACAAATGATTTGTTTTCAAAGCATCAGCAATATAATGAACATCTTTAGAAGAAATAGTTTTGTTATTTTCACCAGTCACGACTGATTATTGTCAGAGTATTTTGCAGTGGAAGAAGTGTTTTTACTCAAGTACTCTATTTCAATGTTGAAATACTATAGTATCTCCATTTTATGCTACTTTATGCTCATATTTGACTTCATGTAAGCCTTTAAAAGTATTGCTACATTTAAGGATGTGTTTAAATAGTTGTTTTTTACTCATAAGGTTCCCAACTGAGTATATCAAGAGTGGTTTGAGTTCTTTAAATGCAAAGGGATGGAGCTTCAGTACTCCATTCATCATCTTCTTAAGCAAAGGTTCATGAAAGGAGAGGGTTAAATGCCATATCATTATTTACTGGAGCAGTAACATCGATCGCCCTGACTGTGCACAGGAAAAATGATCAACCTGACGGACAGGATGTGTATTTACCATCTTATTCCACAACTGTCCACTGATAGGTTTTGAATTTTAATTGATTTTGAACCATAGTTGAATGTGAATTATTACTTATATATATATATATATATATATATATATATATATATATATATATATATATATATATATATATATATGGATAGATAGATAGATAGATAGATAGATATTACTGTTACGACTTCTGTTACTGTTATCATCACTTTGTTATAACTTTCATCCTGTGATTGTTGTTAAACTATATACATAGTACATAATAAGCTATTATTATTACTACTATTACTGTATTATACTGCTTTGCTACTTGTTGTTTCTAGTAGTACCTTCCAATGTGCAATTGCAATTTTTCACTATTGTTTTTTTTTAATAGTTATTTTATTGTTCTTTTCTTGTGGTATTTCTAGTGTGTATATTTTGTGTTGTGCTGCTTTTGGAACTTCAGTTTCCTAAGGGCTCTGCCCAAAGTGTCATTAAAGTTCTATCTAATCTAATCTAATGAAACTAAAGTGTAAATAAAACTGTGAACTGAATCTTCAGCAGGAAGAGAAATGCTGTGAAATCAGGCTGGTGTAAGCATATTTTTTGGATCATTATAAATGTAGGCAGAAAATGAGAATGGCTCATGTAGATTAGACCACCATAATGTGCTGTTAACATTTTCCTCTTTTGTTCCAGAATCGTGAAACCTACTGTGGCCAGAATAGAGGAAATGGCAATGTTTCACACAGACTCCTATCTGGAGCATCTCCACAGGATCAGCCAGGATGGAGACAATGACGACCCCCAGTCAGGGGAGTATGGGCTTGGTGAGTAGTATGAAGAGAGTCTCTTCACTGCAATAGAGCTTTGCCAGCACTGGAAACAGGTCTAGGTCAATTCACTATCTTTTTGGAATTGAAAAACTCTAAGTGGTTTGGCTTATTTGTGTTGCTCAGGCTAAGTGCAGGATGTAGCAGCAGTGGCATTAAAAGCTTGTGTTGGGGAGAGCTTGTATTTGGGGAGGCCACTTGGGGAAGTGAACCATGGTGATAACATGGGTAAAAATGAACAACTTAATGGAAAAAAATACCATATAAAGACGCATATGTCAAAACTTTCTGTTGCTATTGTTAGCAAATAGTTGCTGGTCAGAAATTTATGTTCTTTTGTATGATGAGGATCACTTTGAAAACTATGATGCATGTATAGGGAAAAGGAAGATAACTGAAATATGCTGTTTTGGAAAATCAAGGATCCTTTTTTTATACTCACTTCATTATTGTGGGTGGCACAGGGTGTGCAGTGGTTATTGCTATCACCTCACAGCAAGAAGGTCCTGAAGGCCTTTTTGTTTGGAGGTTGCATGTTCTCCCCATGCCTGAGTGGGTTCTCTCAAGGCACTCTGACTTCCTCCCAGGATCCAAAGACATGCACCATGATAGGTTAACTGGTCAATCTAATCTGCCCGAAGATGTGAGTGAATATTTACTTGTTTGTATATGTCAACTCTATGACGAACTGGGTGTACCCCACCCATGCCCATCATAGCTGAGATAGGCTCCAGCACCCCCACAACTCTCACAAGGATTAAGTTAAGTGGGTTGGAAATTGAATGAATGAACCTCATTATTAGGTGAAGGAGGTGCCCGATATCCTGATCAGTACTCTTGGGAATTTTACAGACTATTAAAGCAGAAGAGTTCCCTCCTCAAAATCATATGATCAATAACACATTGACACACATGATAGTTGTACTTAGTAAAGAAGAACTAATAAATTAATTAACAAGGGTACTAGTAAAGGTGATCTCTTCTGCCGCTAAATGGAACAAACGGAGTGAGATTAACTATAACGCTTATTTTCTTTAAATTCAGTGAAAACTTTTCTCTTTTCACATTCCTATGATTGGGTTCCTTATTCATTTTACAGCAGTGATCAACTCTTTTTCATTTAGCTACATGTTTCATAGACTTCCAAGGACTGTATGAGTCAAAGATTCTGAACATTGGAACAGTCTTCTGGCGAAACATAATTATGTAGACTTATGTAAATGAATCCTTAAAGGATATTTCCTTGACTTTGAGAAACACACAGAGTCACCCATTTGCAGGATTATTCTCCTACCTCCAGTGAGTCAGACAAAAATGAAACTTTAACCAATCTACAATGCTCTCCCTCCTAAATTGGGTTTCACAGCATCTGATACAAAGTGGTCTCTCACCCCAGTTTACCAAACGGGCTTTTGAGTGTTGATGTCATTTACACCAACAAATTTTGCATTTATTAATTATTTTAGTATTGTTTTTTGCTTTTATTGCAATGCTACATGAGACAGTGAACATAGTCAATGGGAAGACTTAGGCGTACATGCAGTGTATGTCTAGCGGCACCAGAGGGCAGTGTAACACTGAATTCATGTCACCCAGAATGGAAACGACACCATAAAGGTTGTAAATGTAATGTGTATATATTTTTATTTTGTTATTTTGAGATTTCATTATTAGTGTACATCTGTGCTGCTGTTTAGTGGTGCTTATTCTTTATTGTAATCTGTTAGGCTACATTGAATTGAAAATGTGACCGTACCTCACTCAAAATTGTGTTCACCCTCGTCATCATTACTCAACCTTCTTGTTTTTGTATCCTTGACTCCTTCCCTCTCCCTCTTCCACTCGTGACTTTTTTTAAACATCTCATCCATCATTTCCTCCCTTTGTATTCTCTGCACCTCTTTCTCGTTCATCCTTCCTTCTTATTGTGATAGCAAAGCACTACACGTTTCCAGGAATAACACTTTTTTTTCCGTCTCTATTTTTTTAACCATTTCATTTATACCTCATCTATCACAGCAGCGTCTTCCCCTTGTCTCTTTATTTTCTTTCTTTCTCTATAATTTTGGGTGGATTGTTAATATTTAGAATCACAAAATCCCAACATTTTAAGATTCCTTCACAGAATAAGATTTCCTCAAATAGACAAGGTCTATTTTGTCAAAAAGGTTTAGCTTAAACCTTTTGTTTGTTCAGACAGACATGCTCAGTATTCCATGTTTGTATTTTTATTTAACATTTCTGGATGCTGAGATGCTGGAAGCCCAAAAGAGAGTTAAGGGCAAGTCATTGTAACTGTTATCCTGAATGTCATCACTAATTCTGCATAAATCCTGTGCCAAAAAGTATTTACTTTTGGACAGAACCAAACCAAGGAGATGGTAATGGGGTTCGTGGGAGCCACAATTCCCCCAGCAGCTGGGAGAGTCAGAGCAGTCAGATTTCTGAACAGATGTGATGAAGTAGTATCTACTACAACTCTTTCAGCTGCTATACTCTAGTTAATGTTGAGCTTGATATTAGGGATGCACGGATGCTGATACCAGTCTCAGGTATTGGTCCGATACTGAGCGCATGTACTCGTAAAAGTGATCCAATACAAACGCACCAATACCACTTTACGGCAGCGTGACATTCACAGTTAAGTGCAGCAAGTACGTGGCGGAGGAGTAATGTCAACAGTGTGGAGGTTTTTCAAAATAAATGATGGTGACAAAAGTAACGGTGACTGAAAGTTACGATAAAGACGCAGATGGATACGGACAGAGCCTTCTGTCCGTCCTCTTCCTTCATTCTGTACATAATTCTGTCAGTTTTCCAGGTTCTCAAGAATGTGTACCCAGATAGAGAATACGGAGCAGTACCACCAGAAACTGTGGAGGTAGCGAATATTTTCAACGAGCGACTGTGCAAGTTACTGAAAAACTACTGACATATTTATGCCAACTACCTTCATCAATATCATACGGTGGCCCAGAGGTGCAACAGCCCAAAAAAATTATCCATATAAGAAAAAAAAAAGAGAACGGCCCAAAAAATTATCCACTGTAAGAAAAAAAGAAAGCAGCCCAAATAATTATCCTTTTTAAGAAAAAAAAGAGAACAGCCCAAAAAATTATCCACTGTAAGAAAAAAAGAGAACAGCCCAAAAAATGATCCACTAGTCCAAAAAATGATCCACTATAAGAAAAAAAAGAGAACAGCCCAAAAAATGATCCACTATAAGAAAAAAAAACAAAACATCATCCACCTTTTCAATTAAGGGCTGAAGGCCTTAAAATTTTTCAGCCAATGCTTTTATTTTTTTTTGCAGTGGCCTTAATTTTAAAGCAAGAGACCTTTTGGGTAAACAGCACCCCCTGAATTGAAAAGGTGGATGATGTTTTTTTTTGTCTTATAGTGGATGATTTTTTTGGCTGTTCTCTTTTTTTTTCTTATAGTGGATAATTTTTTGGGCTAGTGGATAATTTTTTGGGCTGTTGCACCTCTGGGCCACCGTAATATCAACATTAGCATCCACATTAGTATTACCTCCTCTGTCGTCGCCATGTTTGTAATAATAGACTTTCCTCTCCTTCGTCTAGAAAAAAACATTACTCTTCATTGTGATATTTGGCAAGTATTGTTAATTAAGAGTGGCGCCCTCTGGTGGATTGATTGAGAAACGCTCATTTTAATGCATTAAATGTCAGTAGCAGCACTTTGTTACAGTCAGACTAATGACAACGACAATAAAGCACATTTTCAAAAGTAACTAAGAACTGTAATGGTATTCTTAAGTACTCATATCGGTACTCGGTATCGGCAAGTAATCAAATGTAAGCGATTGTACTTGAACTCGGTCAGGGAAAAAGTGGTATTAGTGCATCCCTACTTGATATCCTTTCTTTATTTTCTAGTACTGCAGTTTTTCCAGCCGTGGTCCTTATGCTCTCCCTTCCTTTTGTTATTTGTTATTCTATCCTCCCTTTCTATTTGTATTATTGAGAATTGCCTTCATCAAGGTGGTGTAGTCCCCTTAAAACCAAAGTATTTCATACATTTTATGCCATACTTATCATGTGCAACCCTTTCTGTACTTCCTTAAGGTTATGACTGTCCTATAGTGGAAGGGATATTTGACTATGCAGCAGCAGTGGGGGGCGCTACACTGACAGCAGCCCAGTCCCTCCTGGACCAAAACTGTGAAGTGGCCATCAACTGGGCTGGAGGATGGCACCACGCAAAGAAGTAAGACAACCTCTTTAATGCATAAACACAGTGTTTTAAATGGAGCTGTCAGCTATCCTCCTCACATATGCTGCTCAGCCTTGTGGGGGTGCTTGAATTAAAGCTGATTCCCTCTCTGTCCTGCAGGGATGAGGCGTCAGGTTTCTGTTATGTGAATGATGCTGTGTTAGGAATCCTCAAACTGAGAGAGAAATACGAGAGAGTCCTTTACGTGGACGTTGACCTGCATCACGGAGACGGTACTGCGCACAAACAGCTGTCTCAGATCTACAACCATAAAAATAATTGGACGGGTTCTAAACTCTTTCACTTTTCTCTGCAGGTGTGGAGGACGCCTTCAGCTTCACCTCCAAAGTCATGACAGTCTCTCTGCACAAGTTCTCCCCTGGATTCTTCCCAGGTCCTTCAAAGTTGATGTTAAAACCCAGTTCAAACCACAGATTCATGACAACGTCAGAGAGTTTTAGGACGTTGCAGGGTGAAGTTGCAGACATGGGATCTCAAGGCTGATGATGCTGTTGTCTGAGACGTGGATTGTCAAGTTGCCAGTGGAAGGCTTAGAACTTTCGGCACATCAGCTGTTTCAAGAGCCAATCGGCTTGTAGGGCACTAATGAAATTCAAGCTAGGAACTTTAGACAAGATCTGTGCTGTTTTGTTGGTTTCTCTCCTTATCTGTTATTGGGACAGTTTGGTCATGTAAGGCAGTTGAGTCACTTCTAATTAGCAGAGAAAACACAGACTGTCAACACCATATCACCAGGGGAACGGCTGATGATAACACTGTAAGGGTCATCAGCCCATAAATAATAAGGAATAACATACTTGACTGTACTCTCTATATGGCTGTTGAAGTGAATGCTTCAAATTATTGACTGAGATTTAATGTTTTTGCTGTTTTATCAGTATTATTTTGTTTTATCAGGTTTCTCATTCATATTTTATTATGTCGTAAGTTATATCCAGCAGCCCAAAGGAACGTAAAGATGGTTGTTTCTATGGAAACAATACACCACCAACCTGCCGTAATCACATTGCAGACTGCTGCATTGCATGTAGTTTCTACTTGTCATTAAATTTTGGTCTGAATAATTCACATTTTGGATAAACTATCAGTAATACAACATAAATGGCCTGGCCAAAAAATTCTGGATTTAACTTAGCAAATAGTTAAGATCCTTCCATTGGATAATTAGTCCAGTGATTGTGTTATTTTTCTTTATTCCTAACTGATGCACTTGCGTCTTATTTCTTAAACAACCAGTTTGATAGACAGATTATGACACATGTGGTCTGAGTCCAGACTGACCCTGTTCCAGAGCGTTGGATGCATCACCCTATCCAACCTGTGACATGATCAGCATGTGCACGGCTGTAGATATTACCGTATTTTCCGGACTATAGAGCACACCTGAATATAAGCCGCACCCATCAAATTTTAAAAGAAAAAAATATTTGTACATATATAGGCCGCACCTGACTAAAAGCCGCAGGTGTCCATGTTGTAACATGAGATATTTACACAGAAAGATGGTAAACAGAAAGATTATTTAAATATTTATTTACATACCTTAACTGCTTTTCTCCAAACAGTGCCTGTAACACCGCAGTAAAATGGCAGTAACATGCCTGCTTACAAAACCCAGAAAAGTCATTGATCGCTATCTTCATCTTCCTTCTGCGCATTGAAACCACTGAAGTCATCTTCTTCAGTATTGGAGTTGAACAGCCTCAGATTGATTGCTTTTAACTTAACAGCTGCATCATATTCATTTCTTCACGTGTTTTCCATGATGAGGGTTGAATGTGTGCTGTAAATCAAAGCTTAAGGCAAAATATTAGAGCCTGGGAAGCTTTTGGACCATGTTGTGTGTACTCTGACCCTGTCTAAAACAAGTCTGTATTTATTTGTACAGGTACAGGTGATCTGCGTGATACAGGGCTTGGCAAGGGTCGCTGGTATGCTGTCAACGTCCCACTAGAGGATGGCATCAAGGATGACAGATACTACCAGCTTTTTACCAGGTACACACTCACACACACAGATGTGTTAAGGAGTCCATGACAGCTCATACATAATGGGAGGCCCTTGGGAGGTTTTGTATCGTTCAGTCAACTGTTCTATGAAGAAATACTTTTTTCCCCTTATCTATTTTGATAACTCATACTAGGAGGATGTGTTTGCAGGCTACTGGAAAGAATGTCAGGGCTACAGTAACTTGCTCAAGGACACTCAAGTAGGAATTATCCTTCAGACATTAGAAGTTTCCAGATGAATGTTTTATTCCATATTAAACATGAGGAAAAGATTGACAATGAGTGTTAGCACCAGTTAGTTTGACAGTCATCAGCAGTATTATTCCTGCTGTTTTGTTTTGCAGTGTGATGCAGGAAGTGCGGGCGCAGTTCAACCCGGAGGCGGTGGTGATGCAGCTGGGTGCTGACACGATGGCGGGCGACCCCATGTGCTCCTTTAACATGACCCCAGTGGGGGTGGGCAAGTGTCTGCACTATGTCCTGCAATGGCAGCTACCTACACTGCTGCTGGGCGGAGGTATGTTGTGTGTTTGTTATTCTGTCCAATACTCTGTTTGTGTGTGTTTGTCAGTGTTAATGTATATGCACCTGTGAATTATGTGTCTGTTTGTACATAAGCATAGATGCACATGGTAGATAAAATACTCCCATTGAAAGGCAGAAAATGTGTGTGTTTGTGTTTGCTTTGAATCTCACTTATTCACTCACTAGTGCACAATTACACACACACAAAGGTCTATCTACACACACACACCGTACTCTGTTCCAGACCCTTCAGCCCTTGGCCAGATGATAGCTACTAATTATACGACACAATGAAGCCATTTTACTCAACTACAATCCCACCTCTCTTCCTTTCTCTCCCTCCCTCTCTCTGTCCTACATACTTTCTTTTTGGTATATCCTCCTCTCTTTCTTGGTTGCTGTCATTCCCTTGATTCAACTCAAATCCACCCTCTTCACCACTGACTTTTTCAATTTGTCTTTGCAGAGAGGATAACTGTTCTAACTTTGCTTTTGTTTTGTTTTGTTTTGTTTTGGTTTTTTTTCATCCAGTTTTTTTTTTTTTTTTTTTTACTACATCTGTGCTAAGTTTGCCAAATTTGAAGATGCTTTAAACAGGCACTCAAAAAACATTCTTAGGGGTGAATACATATGAAACAGATGTCTAAAGAGTTCTACATTATTTTACTAAAGCGCTGTGAGGTGAAACTGTGTTAAGTTAAGGTCAAAATAACTGGTGGAAAAATCTCTTCAAACAAAAGTAAAACATAGCTTATTTAAAATTTACTCTTTAAATCTTTTAACTTTATTTCTTTAATTATGTTAAAAGGTTCACTTCCATCATTTATAGTTCTATACAACCTCAAGTGTAAGATCTGATAAATGTGGAATTAACCATACTAGAATGCTTAGATTTCTGGTATGGATGTAGGTTAATGTTAAGTAAGTGAAACTAGTCGGCTAACATTTAGTTGACCACCAGTTTTAACACAAATCCTAAACATCCACTTGTTCCCAGTGCTTTGTGAACCAAAATCAGCAATGCTACTGCCTGTGAAAACAAATACAGATGAAATTCACTAATGCAAATAAGCCCTTTCTGGGAAATGTGTCTCTTTTATATATGTTATGTCCTCTTAACCATTTCATGTGGAATGAGAAGCTGATTTGCTATCTTGACTTAGGTGGTCACGTCATTTCCCGGGCCCTGTTCCAGGAAGCAGGTTCATCAAACCTAAAGTCTAAACCTGAACTGAGTTACTTAACACTGAGATGTGAACCTGAGTTTTTGGTTTCAGAACAGCAGATCGGAGCTAGTTCAGCCAACTCTGAGTAGGTTTAAGTCAAGTACGTGTAAGTAAGAGTGTGTCTGCTGAATGAAAAAAGCCATTATCATTGGAGTTACGATAACAATGATGATTCACCATGGCAACATGTTGTCAAATAACAGTGTTGCCATGATAATTCAATGTAAACAAATCCACTTGATTCCACTTGAATATGATAGGGGGGAAAATCCATTTGCAAAATGAAAATATACAGATTTCATTCTTAGCTGAGAGTGAATCAGTGATGAGTAATTTGTGAACATGAAGGCAGAAATTGTGGTTTATATTAATCACTGCAGAACATTTACATTGGTAGTAACTTAGGAAAAAAAACTAACTAAAAAATAAAACAGACTAAAAAAGCCATATGACATTTAAGTCTCGTGAATATGAGGATAATGGATGCATTTGTGGTTTAGATATGCACTTTCATTTCGACTCTGAGTGAGGAAATGAGGCAGCCAATCACACAGCTCCTTCAGACAGCAGAAGGAGGGGACATATAGCGAAAGCCTACCAACAAAGCTACCTTCACTTTAGTAAGTTGCTGCAGTAACTGACTCGGAGATAAACTAAACCTGCTTTCACTGAACTGAAATCCCAAAGGTTACCCCATTTCAGGGTTAACAAACTGAGATTAAACTTAACCTGCTTTGTAAAACAAGGCCCTGAAAACCTTTTGGGTATTTTACTCCACAAGAGTCAATTGAAATTATAGGGAAGTAACATAATCGCAAAAGTAAAGTTTTGGTTTTTTTTTTTTTTTTTTAAACAAAAATAGTCAAAAATCTAAGTTTCAGTAAAGAGAAACTACAATCCAAGTAGCAGCCAATGAGACTAAAAATCATAACACGCGTATGAGTTGTCAATAAACAATAAGTATTGCAATACTTAATAAAGCTCTGTATTACATTTAATACATGTTTTAAATTTATTAAAGCTTCGATCATGGAGGACGCAAAGGCAAAGTGTATATCTGGTAGTCGGCCAAACTTTTTCAGATGAAAATGATCATGCTCACAGTTCAGTGGATGCATAATGTGGATGTAGCTTATTTCAAAAGTGCAAAAATGTTGTTATCTTGACTCAATCCAAGTGACAAGTTAAGTTAATGATAAATTTTTGCACAGTCGCATATTAAAGTTTTGGGTGTCAAATCCAGGATGTATCTAAACAAAAAGATTTACTCTTGCTGCATGTCTGTGTCTTTGTGTTCCTCTCACCAGGAGGTTACAATCTGGCCAACACAGCTCGCTGTTGGACCTACCTGACGGCGACGGTGCTGGGAAAGACTCTTTCCTCTGAGATACCAGACCACAAGGTACGACAACACACACACAGTCTTACAGCTACAGTCACACATATTTCCATATTCCCACATGAACACAAATGCGCTCATTCATTGTAGCGTTCACAGACGCACACACATGAAAACACAAGCACACCCCCTGTGTTCACTGTCTGCTGAGTCACTCCATCTAATCAAAGATGGCCGCCTGCTTCTCAATAAAGGGGTTTTTCAACAGGTGACTCGACCGTGTGTGTGTGTGTGTGTGTGTGCGCGCGCGTGCAAAAAAAATGGTAGTAGTGTTGACAGTTCCTCTCTGTCTTACTTATCAAACAGACTCCTGTCTTTATGTCTTGTTTGGCAGGAATATGTATTAAATCTGTTTAAGAGTATAAAAAAGGTTTGCTACATTGCAGCAAATTAGAGCCGTGACCTTAGAGTTCAAAGTCCACATAAAGTCTGTATTTAGTCGTGGAACACAATGCTTTTTCTTCACTATCATGTTGAAGTTGCTTTTGGATATTTTGGCACAAACACTTTTGCATCTTCAAAGTTTGCATATCATTAGCCTCATAGCATAACTGCCTAAGTCTTTTTTTTTTTCAGGTTATAGCCAGTGATGAAAAATGAATCAGTAGTGTTAGGAGAGTAACGTTATGCAGATATCTCAATTTGGCCAAAAAATATGACTGAGGCTATTACGCTATGAGGCTAACAATATGACTGAGATCTTTGGGTTGTATTTTGGGTTGTTTTATAAAATTTACCACATTAAACCTTAACACTAAGTTGATGTCAAGCCCAAATGGAAGAGAGATTGTGCAGACTTACACTGGCTTTATTATATCACTGAAATCAAATTTTGGGGATATAATGGTTTTACGCAGGATCTGCCGGATCTGCCAGCGCCAGTTATCCTTTGTGTGAACGTGATAACTAGGAGAGATTTGGTTAGATTTCTTATCTCTTGATATAGCCTTGCTGTTGGCCCCCAACAGTGTAAGCCTCTTTGACTAGTGAACCTTTAATGGCTTTAAAAACAAATTGGTCCACTAATAACTCAAGACATACTATATATTTTAGTATAGCAGAAAATGGGAAGAATTGATAAAATGAAAATTTTAGATTTGTTTATGCATTACAAAACTATATTTTTAGCCTCATAGCCTAAGTCATATTTTTGGCCAAATTGTGATTTCTGCATAAAATGAAGCAGCAGTGTTAGGTGAGTAAAGTTATACAGATATACAAATATATAATTATGACTTAGGCAGTTATGCTATGAGGTTAACAATATTTTTTATTTTTAATGAAATAAGACATCAGGCATAAGCTGTAGAGACTGGAATTGATAAGATTTTATTGATACCAGTGCCTTTCCAGTCCAAAATGTTTTACTGATTCCTGATCAGTTTTCTTTTTGAGATGGAAAAAAACAATAGACCAAAAAAAAAGTTTTCAACATCAGGCCAAATATTGTTTTGTCTCTGAATCCAAACACTGAAAACTTGAACAAGCTGAAATTTGTGAGTGGTGTTGAAAGATGTTTCAGCATATTTCACTTACTTCAACCCTTGTCTGAAATGATTATTACACAGACAAGTATCACTGTTGTCATCTTTATTTGATTCTTTGTCATGGTTGTGGCTCCTTGTTACAAGTTTCCAGCACTGGAGATCCATAAGTTTGTTGTGTAGCTGTCAGAGAAATGGAATTGACAAAGTTGGAATTTTTATTTTCTAGTTTCCTCTTAAATTCCAAAACTTCACAAGGCTGCCACTTAAATCTTATTATTAAGCACATCATTCACAATTTTAGCTATTTAAATCTAGTTTTACAAAGAAATCAGGTTATAGAGTTCATCTAACAGTTGTCTGAGTTGTAACATTCTCCATCTCCCTGTAACTTCTGTTTGTCAAAGTAGAGATGTGTGACCACTTACACTCATCTTCTCATTATAACGAATAAATCAAATAGTCATCCTCTCACCAAACAGAAATAAGTTGACCTATCTGTCTCGGACATACACACAAAGAGTCTCTTTCTCCAGTAACTGATTTTTGGACCTTGTCTTGGTCAAATGTAATGAATAGCTGTGAGTACCCGTGTGTGTGTGTGTGTGTGTGTGTGTGTGTGTGTGTGTGTGTGCGCGTGTGCACATGTGCGTGTGCTGGCCATGATGAAGGTACCTCTTGTTTCTCCTCGTCAGCTTCCAGTGGCCTTACATGACCTTTGACCTCATTAAGGAGCACTCACTGAAAACAAAGCAACTATCAGAGCGGGGCAGCTGCCACAGATGATGAAGATGAAAAGACCCACATACGCGCACGCACACAGATCTTTTTTCCCAAAAAGCACAATTTGATTCTAAAAATGCTCAATTTGAACATCATGATACACATTGTGTCATTATTACAGTTTAGGTTTTATTAATGCTTACTTGCTGCTTAGGTGGTAGCAGTGTACAACTACAGAGGTGTGTGTGTATGTGTGTGTCTGTGTGTCTGTGCCCGTTGTGCTCGATAAGAGGGGCATTTATCCATGATGACCAAGCAAAGCTGAAGTTCCAGCGACACTGGGAACAAAAACTACCTTTGTACCCCTCTGTGTGTGTCTGTGTGAGTGTGTTCACCCTTTTGCTCTACTGTAGGAAAAAAAAAAATCCATGAATACACACATTCATTACAGTTATATCATGTACGGGCTTGTTTCGTAAGTTTTTCTATTTCAGCCTTATGATTAAGAGGAAACAGCTCTTACTCTTATGACAAATTGTCAGCCAAGAAGTCGTACAAACATAAGTGTTTTCTTTTCTCTTTTTTCTCTTGAATAAATTAAAGCTGAGCTTCACATTTTCTGACTGATAAATGTCTGTCAAACTGAGATAATAAGCTATCAGCATCGTAGTTTTATCCCCTAGAAAACAACCAGACTCTTCAAACAGTTGCATTTTGACACTAGGCTCAGATTGTACTTATTTTTCATGAATCCAGTCTTATCTTTTTCCTCAGTACCCATGAGAGTTAGTATTTCATGTTTTTGGCATGTACAAATTATTAAAAATAGTAGTCTAAAGAACACAAACATTTGACAGTGTGGGCCAGTCACATCAACAATAGCGTCATAATATTCGCTGATTACCAGACAAAATATTACACTGCAGATAACCCAAACAATAGCCCTTTGCCTGTCACTCTTATTATACTCCAGTATCTTATGATAACACCAGTAAAGGTGCTTTTTGTGGTTCAGAGCAGGATTTGAGCTGCCAGGTTGAATGTCATTAACCCTCCATGTTGACTTGTATTGTCTGTTTAGTGGGCAGCTAATCCTCAGTGACCTCCCCATATTGTGTGATAGCAGTGGAGCCAATCTGTGTGTGAATCAGAGGGCAACAATACAGGAGCTGCTGAAAATAACTGCAGAGGTCAGGTGTGAGTGTCACTGATTAGATTTCCACTGGATTGTCTTTGTGGACAATTTTTATTTCATCTTACATCTGGGATTGCTTCATATGGGTTCTGAATCCTATCTCTTCCTAGTTCAGAATTTAAAGAGGTTGTTATCTAATGTTATGAGAAGGAAACTAACTGATCTTCTGAGGTCAGATTAAATGGGAACATCCTACTCTGGTTGTCAAATTTGCCATTTGTCTTTCTGAGACCCATTCACTGGCTTTATTTATCTTCTGCATGTGGTACACCACAGTAATCATGTGGTCACCCTTCAACCTTTAGCGCTCAACTCAGATTTATTGCTAGAATCCAGTTTTTTGTTTGGTCGTTTTTTGTGTGTGCGTGTGTTTTTGTTTTTTTTAATCTGGTCACACATGCTACTGAAGTAGATCAAGAAATGAAATTATCCCCAAGAGGCAAATTTTTGTGCAGACAAGAACAAACCAACATTTTGTTCAACAGTATGAAAAAGCAAATAAATAACATTTAAAATCACATTTAGTCTAGCCTCAAGAGGCTAAGGTCCAATTGTGGCAAAGAGATCTCAGTGTGGAGTGGAAGGTTTGGGTCACCCAGTACTGACTGACTGACCCAAAGGTCACTGAGTCCACAGCTTCATTTATGACTTAGTTTTCTGTACACGCCAGGGAATTTGAGGGATAATTAGAACAGGGATGAGGAGAAAGAGAGCCAGTTGTTAATTATGACTTATTATAGAGCAGTACATCTGTATGGAGGATTGTGTGGGTCATCATAGTTCTCTCCCACTGCAGCCACGTTCTTTTGTGGACGCGTCCAGCACGGCCTGGTTACGATAAGCAGCTTCAAGTTTTACTCGTACAGAACTGTCATCCACCTCACTATGGTAGTCACTCATGTCAGTGCACAAATATAATGAATGTCAATACAAAGTGGCATAAAGGTTTTTCGAAATCTGATACGACTGTGCAAAAAGGTGATCTGTGTGATTTAGTACCATGTAGGGAAATCACCTATGTCAGAATTGACAAGTTTAGGTTCCATAAATTTGTGCTATTCTCACTATGTGCCCTTAACACCATCTTCTTCATCCTCTCTGTCAATCAAAAAATGCTGACTGTGGTAACAGTTTTAGAATTCTGATGTCCTACCCAGTTTTACATGAGATATTACTTACATTAAAAAACGAACAGTAAGCCCACACCAATACTCTGATCATTATCCGATTTCTGGAGTTGTCAGATTATGTAAGTGACCATGTAAACAGGATAATCTGATATGCTTTATCGGATAACAGCTGTAATCTGAATATGAAAAACTGGATTAACACACCTGGATTTCTCTCCAATACTCTGATGTTTTCCTGCATGTATACAGATGAATTGGATTTAGTTCATTCTTTACGTCTGCACATTTGTGAACACAATTAAAATCGTAGAGAATGAAATTTATGTAGTCAAACATGAGCAGAAGACAACAGGAAGTTTAAGTCTAGTATCACTACATACATTTATTCTGAAAGAAATCTTATAATAGACTGGAGCGCCTAAGCCAGGGTTTTTCAATTATCTCATATACTGCATGTAAATGCGTGAGATCTGATTATTACAATTATCCGGTTACTCCCAGGTATCGGACTTTTATGGTCATGTAAATAGGCTCACTGATATGCCTTCTTAATGAGAGAAACCTTTAATAGCATACAACATTTAGTTGAAATTATGGATTATATTACCTACATCATCTGGCAGCATCAGAAAATGTACAAACACAAAGTGTAGTGAAAACTGAATGTAATGTTACTCAACCATAAATGTTATCTAACCTATGGTCTAGTCAGTGTGCCACAATCCAGTGGTGATGTTTAATAGAGAAGTGTTTGATGAACAGTTTCGCTGTCCATCTACCTGTTCTTAATAATTTAACCTGCACCTCCACCTCCTCGTCTTCTCACATTTTCCACCGGGTGAGTTCCTCTCACCCGTGGTGCTCCTATTAAAAACAAACCACAGATGCAAACTTCCTGTGCTGCGTCAGCAGGAGAACACATACAGCCTGTATATATACTTGACACATATTGTACTTTGCCCTCCCTCTGTCACCTTTCTCTTTCCGGTCTCCCCTTCACTGTTTGCCAAGGAAATACATAAATGTTCTTAATTCAATCTAAAAATGTCTTAAAATAGAGCAGAATGAATAATTGTGTCTGTGTTGTTCTGTTTTATCTGACTGATATTTTATATCCTGATGATGTCTGCTTCCATTTGACTAGAGTGCATGATGATGTACTAGTAGTACGTGATTTGTCTACCGCCGATATGTCCACTTCGACAAAGCCTTCAGGCCCAACCAGCCATCAGACTGCGTTCAGCACGTTGATGCCAGAAGAGTTGTGATGCTTTAATACAAGATGAGGACACTTGTCCACTTCAGAAGTACAAGTCAGTATAAGCACAACCTTTAGAAATCCTTTCCTCTAGTTGAGTTTTACAAATTTGTTTGCTTCAATAAATGTAATAGTTTTTTTTAGAGATATTAAACAAGTCTTCAAATCATCAAATCATGTTCAGACAACCCAATCACATTTTAAGAATGTAATGACTGGGAGCAGACGTAGTGTCTTTGACATCAAAAATGACTTTCTCTATTTGTAATTCTTAGGTGAAAGATGTTGCATGATTAGCATTCCTTCTTCAATTCAAATCAGTTTTATGTATGCAGCACCAAATCACAAAATATATCCCACCAAGACACTTAACATATTAAGGTAAAATGGCTCAACAAACTCTTCCACCTTTGATGAAAAATGAAAATGTAGACATGTAGATGAGTGTCTACCCTGTTTGTGTGGTAACTATAAGTGCCTCTATATGAGACACCCTCCGTGAATCCTTCCAGTATGTGCCCACCTGGTTGTGAGGTTTGCGTACATCGCTGCCATTTCATCAAATTGTTAAGCTGTGCTCGTCAGAAAACTCTAGCTAATTTAGGATTTTTCATGCTTCAGTTCTTTCTACATTTGGTTCATTAGGCAGCATTAAGTTTATGGTGTGGTCTTGGAGTTCTAGTATTATTCCTCATCTTCCTCTTTTTTTGACTGCTTGAATTGGGTCTACATTCAGTGACTGGTATCCTGTTCCCTCTGTTACTGTGCAGATAATCTTAATTACAGGTACACAAACGCACACACATACTGATTTCTGGCTTTTCGCCTCCTTGTCCACTGAAGTAAATACAAATCTGTGTCTGTCACAGACACACACAGGAAGGGAGGACGTCTCTGGTCCCAGATTGGTAGTGGGGGAAGCGTCCCGCCCCTTTATTTCCTACTTCCTCTTTTCCTGTCTGCAGCCACTTCCTGTCCTGCCCCTTGCTGCCGTCAGGGATGTGTCGGCTCCCAGAGTCACAGGCTCAATCACCGGAAACAAGGCTGTTGAAGCGTGTATGGCGGAGAGAAACGTGTCTGTTTGCACCATGACATTCAGGAATTTGAAGACACCAATTTTATACCCCCCACCCCACCCCCTCAATTAATTTCTCATTAATTATTTTATAACCAAAAATCCTGCCTCCTATAGATGAGTTTACCGGTTGTCATGTCAGGGATGTGCCCGGTGAATGCAAGGATGTACCAACAATGAATTGAAAGCTTTCCTGTCTTGTTTCCTTATGGAGAATCAGGTCTCTGTTGCATTTTTTCTTCTTAGTGTCTCTTTGTGTTTCAAGTTCATGGACAGTCCTGATCCTAGAAGGGAAGATCACTTGGTTGTCTTGACTTTGACTTTCCTTTTTGGTGAAGTGTTTTTATAATCTGTCTGTCTCTATAATTATAATAGCAGAATTTTCATTCACACTTTATTGTGCTTTAATTCTTTAATCAAACTAAACGCTGAGGTGAGCCATAGTGGCAGGTACTATTAGCACTTAGATAAGTGACTTACTTTTATACACAATTAATTTTCAGGGCTATTAATTAGCATATTGTAGCATGGTTTCATTTAAGATGTATCACTACAAAAAGGTTACTTTATTATTTTTCAGTGCTTTTGAATAAGACACAAGTGTATTATTGAATTTGTTCGTTTTTGAGGGGTAAGATGCCATAAAAGGAAAAATAACAGATGAATCTAAAAAAAGATGGATTGATTGGAGAGGTAGGGTAGAGTACAGACAGAAAAACAGAGGGAGATGTGTACGTGCGCTATGTGACTTTTGATTTTGGGCATCTGGCCGCGTTTCTTTCCCTGTTGAAAACATTTATTAGATAGCAGCTTGATAGCAGAGTCCATTTGTTTTCCCCGAGACGTCTTTTCCCCTCCGCTGTGCAGCTCAGCATCCTTCATAGCTGGAGATCCTGCCGATGACTGTAAAAACAAACATGCTCGCTCACATATGGACACATTGATTTTCACAGAAGATGAACGGCATAGGAACATGTACTCAAATTTTCTCACAAACATTAATGCATGCTTTGACTTTTTATTAAAAGTAGTCTTTGTGCAGCAAAATAGTTTCTGTTTTAGTGTTACATATAAATATGGTGTTTTTGGTTTCATATTACTGCTGCATTCATTTGGATATGGCTTTTTACTGCTGTACAGGGTGGGGAAGCAAAATTTACAATGAACATTTAGTTGTTTTTTTCTCAGCAGGCACTACGTCAATTGTTTTGAAACCTTTTCAGAAACTTTTGCCCATATGAGTAATCAGGAAAGCAAACGTCAAAGAGTGTGTGATTTGCTGAATGCACTCGTCACACCAAAGGAGATTTCAAAAATAGTTGGAGTGTCCATAAAGACTGTTTATAATGGAAAGAAGAGAATGACTATGAGCAAAACTATTACGAGAAAGTCTGGAAGATACTATTAAAGAAGAATGGGAGAAGTTGTCACCCGAATATTTGAGGAACACTTGCGCAAGTTTCAGGAAGCGTGTGAAGGCAGTTATTGAGAAAAAAGGAGGACACATAGAATAAAAACATTTTCTATAATGTAAATTTTCTTGTGGCAAATAAATTCTCATGACTTTCAATAAAGTAATTGGTCATACACTGTCTTTCAATCCCTACCTCAAAATATTGTAAATTTTGCTTCCCCACCCTGTACATGATTAAGATTTACCTCAAGCTTCATATATATTGTAGGTAGTTTAATCTACAGCAGTGTATCACAGTCTGTAAGATCATCATGTGTTTGTACTGACACTGTTCTATGAGGTCCATGTGCTACTAAAAAGACAACTTTTAATAAACTCTGAAAAATGGGCCTATTTTAAGCTTTAGTTTGTGAATCCAAGAGGGTTTTTAAAGAGTTTATTTGGCTTAAGAAGAAAAATTTTCTCAGCCCATAAAAGAGCATCAGATTTTCACAAATATTCAAAACCAACACGTTTGGAAATAACTAGTTTTCACTAGACAGGGAGGGGATGGATAATAGTAATGTGAAAATTAACCTTATAATTAGGAGTGAATAAGGAACTACTAGCCATTATTCCTTAAGGTGTTGTGAAACATAATATTTGTATGCATCCAGAGTTAGGACTGAACCGGGACTGAACTGGGGTACCCTGAACTACCTTTCAGTTGGAGATGAAAATACCTGAGCTCATGTCACTCCAAGCTTTTAGTTCCATGATCTCACAGACAAGACAGCGAGAGTCAATTGGACAGTACCTGTGTTTTTAAATTGCTTTCAACTAAATGTGCACTTGCACACAATGTAAAAAATTGCACTTAAAAATACTGTCAAACTTTTCTGTTATTACTAAATTATTGTTTGTTTGAATTTATTGTTGCTACCTGTTTTTTAAACCTTTGTCATGGTGTGTGCTGCTGGCCTCTTAGCCAGGTCACCCCTTGTCAAAGATATCTTGATCTCAGCGGGACTCTATCTGGTTAAATAAAGGTTAAATAAAAAAGAAAAATTAAGCACTGGTCTGGAGCTAGGTCTGGCTAAATTGATTCTGGAAAAGATGGAAACCTCTCTGGGTTGTTTGGCTCGTTTGCATTTTGTTAAATAAATCACACATGTCATGGTCAGCACTATAGTAATCACAGTTTGCAAAATTGTGTGGTTTTGCTTGAAAATTTCACATCTTTGTGAGCACAATGGAAATAAAATGATTAGAGTCCCATCAAAGAAAACATTTCATTGAGAGATGTACTCTGTGCCTTTGCTATATAATCTTGAATTCGTCAGATATTAATAATGTTCCACTGTTGTGTAAAGCTGCACAAAGGAAGGAAACATGCAACCAAGGCGTACAATAATCACTGTAAGATAAGTATTGTACTCTGACACACTCATGCTTTTGCTTAGGTCCACTTCAGTGTTTCTCCTATGAGCCTTGAGTGATGGGCAGAAGGTCTATGTTACGGACCATAGTAAATAAGCAGAGACCTTCCACTATTTATCTCCCTGCGTGTCTCTGCCAAAGGCACTGGAGGCAGCCAGTGGGTATTTTCTGTCTCTTGACCTTGTCCAGGTGACGTAGGTTTGCTGCGTCACAGGATCATGTACTGAATTTCTCTTTTTGTTTTCATCAAGTGTTGTATTTATATCATATGTCGCGTCACTGATTTTTTAAAAAAATTTTTCCCCCATTTTCAGGTTGTATCCTTCAAGCCTCTGTAGAATAAAAGTACATTAGAAGCAATTATAGAAATATAATAGGAGAATAAGTATTGTGTTTCTTTTAGCAGCGTGCTTGCTCTCTCTTTCCTTCCCATGGCCATCCAAGCCAAACAAGCAGGCAGCAGGAGACTGCGTGTATGATTGGTGTGTGTGTTTGTGTGTTGCCAGACAGCGGGAGACAGAGCAGTGGGTTCATGGGAATAGTCTGAGGGTGTATATGTGTGTTAAGTAACTCTTATGTTGAGCTCTGTTGGGTCCGGAGGTAAGACACAGAAACTCATCGGAGCTAATTGGAAACAGACACACACATACAGCAAAAGACATGCCGTACCTTTTGTATGGATGTAATCAACAACACACACATACACACGCTTAACATCATCTAGACACACTTGCTTTCTTTGTCTCACACACATGCACACGTACTGGTATTAAACAAAGACAGAGTAGTCTTTGTCTTTCAAGTAAACAAAAGTATACTGCATGTTGGCTCTGCTGTGGGTGTGTGTGCGTGTATGTGTGTGTACATCTACATCTGCTCAGGCTTGTGTGTGTATGTGTGTGTGTCCGTCTGCTTTGCCAACAGACTTTCTGAAGTCTTCTCTAATAACATCCATCTAATCCTCTAAAGAGTTTCACCCCAAAACAAGATATCCCCGTCTTTTAATATGGCTGTGGCATCAGTGTCGAAATCATTATGGGATGTTTGGTGAATCACTTGGCCTTTGTTTAAAGGAGCAGTTTGCCATTTTGGGGAATTACTCTATATCCTTTACTTTGAGTCAACAGAGAAAACATTACCTGGAACAAACCTGTCCTGTGTGTGAGTTTGTTTTGTATAAGAAATTTTGTTTCAGTTAAATTAAATATCATTGTGTTTTCATTGGACAAAATAAGTCCACCCACTAATCCACTAATTTGTTATATTCCAGTTGTACTGTGTTTCAGGTCAAGTTTACATTGCATGTTGGACCTTTTAGCACAAATTTTCCACATTTTTTTGGAAATTGCCCGAGGTATTCTAAGCAATGTTTGCAATATTTCAGACAGTCATAGAGACACCTCACAGCAAGAATGTTCAGGGTCTTATTCCTGGTCGAACAGGGTTCTTTGAGTGAAGTTTGCACAATCTTATTATTTTCTGTTGGTTTCCTTGGAATTTTGTTTCCCATCCACAAAAAAACATGTATCCTAGGTTGATTCTCCTATCAGTTCTTGTGGGCATCGCTTTTTTAGAGGAACGAACTCATGACTTCTGTTTTCATTTCATTTTCCCATATCACTTTTCATTCTGTTGTTACTTGTAATGTGGAGTACTTAATATCTTGTAAGTTATGATGCTTTTACTGATTAATCATGTAGGTACATATAACAGCAACTTGAAGATGCTTGTGCAGGGAGCAATACTGTGGTCTAACCACTTGAGGAAGTTGTAGAAATGATCAACGTATAGTGTTAAGGCAGCTTTACAGTCTGTATCCGTTTTGGTTTCTGACATTCCATATTTTTGTGTACGTATGGGAGAAAGAAAAAACCTTCCTCTGCGTCTCATGCAAAACTTGCATTTACAGAGTCTGCTCAGACTCTGAATAAGGAAATCTTTTGTCAAGCTGTTTTTACAAGGTCAAAAATGAACATTACTGCTTAGCTTTAAAATGTAATTTCAGTAAAGTCATTTGAAGTTTACAGGTAATAAACATTTTATTTGAGAAAAAAAAAAAGAAAAACACCTCTTCACTTTTGCGGCATGTGATGAGGAATGTAGATCTTTGTTTCAATCACCTTGGCTCACTTGGTGGATTCTGCTGAGTCTTCAGAGTCCAAGGCTTTCACAACAGTCCCAGCAAGTGGACTGACGCACTTGTGGTCAGACCTGGCCCATGAGTTTGTTTTGCTCTCATGGCACTGAGTCACGGCCTGACAAATTCCCTGGAAAGACATTTTTTCAATTGACGCGTCCTGGGTTTTTAACTTCTGGTTGAACCCACTCTCTGGAGTTCCACCTGTTTCTTTTTTCCCTTTCTTTCTTTTTTCTTTTTTTTTTAAGTCGGCTGATTTAGTTTCATGGAATTGGTTCGACTGCTCATGAAATGCCAGGACCCTTTGCTATTTGCTGAAATCATCTCAGACCTTTTTTGGGTTGTGTTGGTGAAGCCAGGCTTTGCGGTGAAAGTTTGATTGATTTGTGGTTTCGTTCAAACATATGTTTCTTCTTTTTTGCTCCCCTACAAAAACAAAATGGCAGTCAAAGGGGAGAAATCCACTAATATTACATTGACAATAATATTAATACTAGTGCCTGAATACAACTGTAAACTAATCTCAATTATGCACAGTGTGAGGGACACAGATTAAAGGCTTGAAACAACTTGTGCAAAGACAACCCAGCCTACAGCTTATTGGATTTGGATGAATCTTTGATGTTTTTCACTGTTTTGCATTTATTTCAACTCTTTTAAAGAAATGATCCCTGAAAGCCCATGTAAATATTCATCAACAATCACCAGTTTCACAATCCCAATTCTTCAAAGTCCAAACAGAACCCGAATTTTTCCAGGAAAGCAGCTACATTTTTCAAAAAGAGACAAAAGAGGAGTAAGTGTAGTTTGGCGCTCACCAGCTACAACTGTGTGCAGATGTGAGGGGATGAAAGTTTTAGTTTTTTTTGTTTTCTTCTATGAAAAAAAGAAGACAAACAGAAAGGTCAGTTTATACGCTCCATATAGTCAAGTCTTATAATACTGATTTCTGTGACGTGTTTTGTTTGTTTTCATCAGTTTTTTACAGAGTATGGACCTGACTATTCGCTGGAAATCAGCCCAAGCTGTCGACCAGACCGCAATGATACCAAACACCTGGACCAGGTCATCAGCACCATCAAAGGTGTGTTTATATGTGTGTGTAGATGGAAAAGAAAGTGCATGTACAGGTGCATCAGTTTGCGTGGGTGCTGACAGTAAACAGGTGTGTGTTTTCTATCTGAACCCTCTTTCACCTACAGCACTTTTGTCTGCACGGCTCTTTATTTTATGTGTGGTTTCTTATGTCTGTTGTTGTTTCTATATGTGTCTTTTGTGGGATGAAAGTCTGACTTTCCCCTTCCTCTGGCTCTTAACTTCCTTTTTTGTGTGTTTGAAAATACTGTCAACCCCTGCTTTTTTACCAACACCCCCCCCCCCCCCCCCAGTACATAGTCTGGGTCCTTGTTACATGTGGTATTTTTCCTTTTTACATCTGTCTGTTCCTATACATTCCTCTATGTGTGTGTTTGTATACTCATTGATGAGTGTGTGTGCAGTCATGTGGTTCAGCCCAACACCGGGCCTTTGGTCTCTTTGCTGACAGCCCACAGCACCCAGGAGAAATCCTCCAGCAGGGTGAAACGTAGGCGAAGAGTTGAACTGCAGGAGGATTATTGTAAGGAGGTGAGGTCAGGAAACAGAAACAACTAAGGAGGTCGTCTATGAGTCAGGTTCATTTTCCGAACATTGAACTGTATATATATTGTGTCTAGAAAATTTTGAGGATCCATTGTGGAGACATGTTATCCAGGGAACAACAGGAAATCCTTTCTTGTTTGTGAAATGTAATATCTGACACAGCAGTCATTCATTCATTCTGTCTTTGTGTGTGTTTGATTGAATGGCAGGTGCTTAAACAGTGTGGTTTATGGTAAGAGACTTAGAAGAATGCAAGCAGTGCACATTCTGACCACATCACTGTCTTATGTTTAAGAAGTGCAACACCAGTCATCAATTATGATTATATGTGTAACCACTTTGGAGCAGAACAAATGGACTCTTTTCCAAGCCACAATAATCAGAACATGCTTTGTCCCCAAACAAAGTGTACAAGTGATTTTCAGGTGTTTTTATCTAAGTGCATGACTGTGTTTTGTCTTCAGTGAGTTTTTTAAGAATGTTTTATGGCAATGGCTACTGTCGCAGTACTGTGGCACAAATTATTGGGTTGTCTGTTGCCACAGAGCCAATCAAATGTTAGCATTTGTACTGTGGCAATAAGCAATAATGACATTTTTTTGCCACAGAGCCAATCGTTGATACTGTTCCATGAACTCATTAGCCTCCTGCTGCCACAGTACTGTGGTGATATATGGTGTGTACACCCCATACACATGACAATAAAATGTCAATCTGCAAAAGTTTAATATCCTTTCATCCACATGACACTGGCACTGTCGGTGTCCCAAAACAGTATTTTTGAAGAATGAGTCCCAATAGCAGAAAAATCTCACAACCCCGCCCTCATGTTGCCATATGGATAGGCAAAACACTCCTTGTTGGAAACAATGACGCCATAGTACAACGTGACCAGAAGGAAAAAACACTGGACACAACCTCATGTGCATGCTTACTGCGTTCTTCTGTGATTTTAGTGTATTCTGCGGCTCTGTCTGTGTTTGTGTACAGCGCCACGTATAGGTGTGGCATACGTATTACACCATTTTAACCCAGTTTTTCCGTTTCCAGACTACGTATAGAAAATGGAAGAAGCCATCGTGGCATCTCCCATTGTTTTTTGGACTGCTGTTTAAAGGTTAGGATTTGGTATTTTCAGTGTTGCTATTGTGGCTTTTTGGAACTAGTATTGATAATGTTTGAACAAAAGGGTGGTAGTAGGAGAACATAAGGGGATATGGGTGAGTTGATGCTTAAGGCTAGCTTATTGATGAAGTAAAAAAGTGAATTTCATCAAGAAATGAAACCCCTGAAAGTCACATTAGATGGACTTAAACACTTATCAGATGGTTGAAATAAATTAAATCTGAATGACTTCTGGAAGGCTGAACTTCTCTGTATACATTTCTAAGTCCATAGGAGTACTTTTTGGAGGCAGCACCCAGTGGCCATGAGTGGCACTATACTTTAAGATACTTTTGCATTGGCTTCACTTTCAAGTGCCCCAGTTTCAATAAAGCTACTCTCAAACCATAGCTTTGCAGCCTACCAGTGACTGTACAATGGAAGAAGCTCAACTACAGCAGAGCTAGCCTAGTTCAAGCCATCAAATTGATGATACACTGAAGAATAGTTATAGAACTCACAGTGCTAGCAAGTGTTCTTAGAGCTGTGTTTGATGTCTTTGCAGTGGAGGTTATATTTACTGTCAGCTGTGACAAGTGAAAATGGAAATTTTGTTGGTGGAGCTATTCAAGTGTCGTGTAGATTTATCCGTGGTGACACTGTCGCTGTGTGAGCACACAGTGGTGCCCAACCTTTTCCACATGAACAACACAAGGGTCAAGTGAGCTGTAGTGGCTGTATGACAAATACATTGCCAAGACATGCCTTCAATGTGGTCAAGATGAAAGAAGAAATGGGGGCAGAGATGGTCATGGGGGGTTCAATTACAGTAGTGGAGTATTGGTAGGGTAAAAAGATAACTACATTTACAGTCCAAGATTTTTTTTTTTTTTTTTTCAGTCCAATGGGCTGATACCAATGGTATCAGATGTCGTCTGTCCATCATCTGTCCGTTGTCTGTAAACAATTTTTCAAGAAACTTCTTCTTGAAAACCATCAGCCACAATTGATTGAAATTCATAGCAGAGGTTCCTTGGGGCAAGGTCCACCATGTTTGTTTAAAGAATTGAGAAATATTAATGTTGGAATTTTTTTGAATTTTTGAAATTTTAAAAATTCTCAATGGTTTATAATGGGAAACATTTTAAAGTGCTATAACTTCAAAGCAGTTGAAAATATTGATATAATTGCTATTGGCAATAGGTAGAAAGTCACATATGGGCTTTCATTTGGTGCCATGACCTTTGACCTTGAGTGACCTTGAAAGGTAAAATGAACGTCAATTAATGTCCGTAAATATGCCATTGGACTACAGGACCCTTGGTCCTATTTTAAATATTAGTTTTCATAGTTAACTCAAGGCATAAGAGTCACTAGATGCTTCCCCTCAAAAACCTAACTCCAGTGGACTTCCACTAAAAAAAACACATCAGTTAAGCACAGCGGTGGTTATCTTTTATCTGCTTTGTTAATAAGACTCTAGGGCTGAGAGAAGACTTAGCTGTCAGCCTGTGCCTGTGCTTTGATTGACATGTGTGTATAAGAGGTCCTTCAACAGCTGGAGTTTTGGTAAAATTTATTTTTTTTCCCTGACAAACAGTTCCACTGTAATTATGGTTAAGAAGTCACACTAACAATACTGTCAAAGGATTCTGTCATGCAGTTGTTTACCAGTTCACCAAGCCTTCCAGACATCTTGGGAAAACAAGGAGAAATCTGGCTACAATTTGGATCGAACTCGTGTATGTTTTATAAGGGGCGAGAAAAAATATAATTCAGATTGTCACTTGTAATTCTACCCCAAATGCTTGTTGTATGATCATTTAGCTAGATAGTGGAAAATCATTTGCCAATGAATGTCAATCATTAAGGCTAATATACACTGATCAGCCAAGAGAAGTAGTATAATATTGGTTCAGGAGGTTCAGGAGGTAGAGCAGGTCGTCCAATAACTGAAGGGTTGGCAGTTTGAATCCTGCTCTCTCATAGTCATGTGCCGTTGTGTCCTTGGACAAGACACTTGTGTCAGTCACACTGGTATATGAGTTTTCGGTGGTGGTCAGAGAGGCCGTTTGGGGCGAATTGGCAGCCACACTCCCGTCAGCTTGCCCCAGGGCAGCTGTGTCTACATATGTAGTTAACCACCACCAGAGTGAGAATGTGAGAGTGAATGAATAATGGATCAATAATGTACAGCGCTTTGGGTGCCTTGAAAAGTGCTATAGAAATCTAATCCATAATAATGATAATAATAATAATAATTATTATTATTCTAATGGTCCCTTTCACAGGGTTGGATATATCAGGCAGCAGGTGAACATTTAGTCCTTGAAGCTGATGTGTTAGAAGCAGCAAAATGATCAACATAAGGACTTGAGTGACTTTAACAAGATCCATATTGTAAAAGTGATGACTGGGTTAGGACATCTCCACAACTGCAGGTGTTGCTGGCTGTTTCTGATCTGATATTCAGTATTAGACGAGTGGTAATAATGTCCAGGCAGTAAGAACAACCAAGAAAAGTTTGTGTGTATCGGTGTGTGGAGTTAAGCTTTGGAATGGGTTGGGGGTAGACCTCAGGTGGTGTCCAAACATTCGAAAGTTCGAAACATTGTACAAAGAAATGGTTATGTCACAATACATTGCTCAAGGAAGGGTGTGATTGTTACATGGATTGTCAGGTTGTTATATTATATTATATTATGTGTAGAAGTATGTATGTATGTATATAGATGTGCAGATGTGGGTGGTGTACAGATGTATATATAATTTGGTATGTCTGTGTATATGGCTGTATACGTATGCAGGGGTGTATATATGTGTGTGTGTGTGTGTGTGTGTGTGTGTGTGTATATATATATATATATATATATATAAAATCACAATCTCATATTGTATATTATGTGATTAGGCACAAAAAGTCTGAGGACTGGAAATGGGGGCATAGGATTAGACAAGCAGTGGCTTCTTTGTACTCCCTTTCAGGCACAACAGTTGTTCCATTTTCTGTTTTTTGTTGTTGTTTTTTCTATGTTTTATATTATGTTTGTGTCTGAAATGAACTAAACTAAAAAAAAAAAAAAAAAAAAATTTAAAAAAAAATGTTATACTCCCATAGATGCTCCATGCTAGATGCTTGGTTGAAATCTAGTTGCTCTTTAGATAGCTTTGGTAGGTACTAACCACTTTATACTGAGAATGTCCAACAAGATCTGGAGATGCTTTGATCCAGTTACTTGGACATCACAGTTTCACCCTTGTCAAAGTTGCACAGATCCTTACTCTTGCCCATTTTGCTTTTTCCAACAAGTCACCTTCGTGGTCTAAATGTTCACTTGTTGCCTAATATTTTCACCAACTGACAGATTCCATTGTAATGAAATAATCCAAATTAATACCCCTTTGTCTATGAGTGGTCAGATTGTTGGTTGATTGGTTAATCTGTGCATACATATGTGTGTGGCGTCATAAACAGGGAAAAAATGCCTCTGTGATGACATACATTGCAACTGGATGTTCTCAAGTATAGAATGAGCCAACATGAAGACAGCTGGAATCAGGTTTGGGTGCCTCATAGAGCTACAAAGTGATAATCCTAGAGCATTTCTGAAACAAAGGTCAGTTTTTAGAGTCCAAGCTATGACTTGGAAACAAATGTCTTCAGTGGAAAAGAGTCTGAAAAGCTTGATTTTTGTTGGTGGAAAATTTTGCATGAAAGGAAAGCCAAAACAGAGGGAAAAGTAGGCATTCCATAACTTATCTGCATTAGAGTTGACATGGTATCAATTAGCAACTAAAATTTAAATTTCATTTTACTGTTGCAACCCTGTTGGATGTCGGCACGGCTTATCCAAACAGCATTTAGTCCTCTGAAAAACTCCAGGACACGTCAAATCAAGGGAACAGGAGTTTATTTGCTGAAATACAGTTGGTCTGTTGGCTCGCATTAAATCATCACAACCCGAGGGGTAGAAAGTATCACTGGTTTCCAGTCATACGGCTTTTATTAGGGGCGACAGAGGGAATGGGTGGATGAACGGATGGATTCAGAGAATAAAAGGGAGAAATGAAATGCAGACAGACCAATGATGGAGAGAAAAAGTTTGGCTGCTGGGTCCCATCTGCCTCTCTTTTCTTTTATCAGATGCCCTCTTCTCTTTGCCTTCGCATTAATTCAATCTATGAAAGAAAAACTTAACAGAGATTGGAAAGTTTGTTCACCTAACAATGTAGAGGTGGTTTAGATTTTACATCTTTACATTTTATCCTGTTCGGTAGAGCTCATTTTTCTGTTCAGCATGATATTATGCAACTCTTCTCTTTGTCATACATATATTTTTTGCGTACTTCTAACTTCCATGTATTCATTTTTTTACTCCACAAAGTTTCAGTCTTGTTTGAACCTGTCACATCTGTTTTGTGTCCTTCTCTCTTTCCCCCTTTCACTCTCCCTTCATGTCTCTTTTGTCTGCTCTCTCATGTCAGCTTTAGTCGAAAAATGCTTTTTAAAAAATGAGTCTTGTCACAGAACGCATTGCCACACAACAGGCACAAAACCTCAACGAGAAGTGATCATATAATAATTTAAAGTTGTGGCACAAGTGTGCGTGAGTGTGTCTTTTTGTTTCTGTCTCTGATTAAAGAAAGACCTACATGTCTGCTAACTTAACTAATGCACACACACGAACACAGAATAAGAAAAGGCTATAACAGACACACAACACACACACACACCTCTAGGCATACATATCCACATGACATCATTCGGGTGGATAAATGTTTCTCTGGTTTGGAAGCGAAGTTCTGCTTATAAACACTGGTTTCCCTGAGAAACTGGGCGGTCTGTGTATGTTTGCTTGTGTGTGTGTTTGTGTGAAAGTGTGTGTTGCCCACATCTGTTCTGTCCGTTGGCACGAATGGACCGTAAAGATTTGAATCTTAAAGTGGTAATCCACAAAATCCTGTCTTTTTTCAGTTTCATTAAACATGTGTTATATCCCAGTCCCATATGTTAAGTTAACAGTATACACATGTATACACATTGTGAACTTGTAGCCCAGTGTTTTGGTTGTTTATTGCATGAGAAGTGATCATTTTGTACTAGTAGAAAAGGATGCAAGGCATGTTTGTGAAGGTTGTATTGAGCCGCATGCAAATGCTTTCAGTCTGTCAGGTTTAGCAGAACATTATTTTGAAAGACTTCTCTTAACTCAGGCCAGAGCTGAAGCAGTTGGTTTATTTATACATTGACGGAAATTAATTGGAAGCACTTTTTCGTATCGATTTAGTTGTTTAAGCCATTTTAACTAAAAACACCAAGTGTTTGATGATTCTGTCTTTTCATACATGAGGATTTGCAGCTTTTTCCTGGTTTTTATTACAACACAGAATCTCTTTGGAATTTGGACAACTTTCTGATATCATATAGAATAAGTATGCTACTTGATGTATGTAGAAAATAATTGTCAGATCATTTAATTAATGAATGTAATAATTTATTGCAGTACTACACCAATTCTTTGCATTTACAAACACAATGGCCTGCTATAAGTAAGTTAGGATTCTATGCACATAACATTAAACCTCTAATTCGTTTCATATTAAATTCACAGTATAGTCATCTGAGTTTCAATACATTTCCTAATGTTTGGTTGGAATTGGGTATAGTGCTAATCATGTGCTGTTGTGTCCTTGGGCGAGATACTTCACCCATCTTGCCTCCAGTGTAACTCACACTGGTGTATGAATGTTTGGTTGTGGTCCGAGGGCCGTTTGGTACGAGTTGGCAGCCACGCTTCTGTCAGACTGCCCCAGGGCAGCTGTGGCTACAAACGTAGTTTACCACCACCAGAGTGATAATTTGAGAGTGAATGAGTAATGGATCAATAATGTAAAGCCCTTTGGGTGCCTTGAAAAGCACTATAGAAATCTAATCCATTATTTTTATTATTATTAGTCGGCCCTGAGATGTATTTTGTAATTAGTTTGGGAGCCAATCCATCAGGGGAAAAAAGAGGATGTTCTTCCATGCAAATAAACAATCTACTGTTAGATGCTGGTAGCTAACAAGCTACCTAGCTCTATATCCACTCTCTGTCCCATCATGCATGTTTGTTTTATCTATGGATTCACAGCCACAGTAATTTATAACATAAATGCAGTGAAAAAAAAAAAAAAAATCAGAGCTCTGATAGGTGTTTGTAAGTATCTTAAGTTACCGGCTTGTTAGTTAGCCAGAAGCTAACAGAATGTTTTTTCAAGCAATACTGAGCACTCATAATGTTTTTCGACTTTGTTATTTCTATGTATTATAATTGTGGGTAATTGTTGGTCTAATTCCAGCTCAGTTTACTTAATAAAGCTGGATTTACTAAGCATAGTAGTTTCATCAGAGCTCTGCTTAATTTTCAATCTAGGTTTATTTCATTTAACATCGGGTTTAAACTAATCTAGGATTGAATTCATCTTTATTAGTGCAACCAAATCCCACAATAGTTCCAGTTTTGCCAGTGCCTGTTATCTGAGGCTGACAACAAATCCACTCTTGGTTTGAATGTATTCTGCAACTGAAGGTAAATGAACAGATGACAGACATTGTTAGCTGTATAATCTGCTGGAGTCCCTGTGCATCGTAGTAACCCACGTATTAGTTGGTCATAATATAAACCAGGGTGTTAAGCAGAGATTACAGGTGGAAGTGTTGCTATAATGTCATTAAAAAGCCTTTACTTCTTGCTGTATAAATATTAAAAGCCCTTGTGTTTGCCTCCTAGACATTAGAGACACATTGGCTTTTTACTACTGTTGTTATATGAACTAAAGAGTTAATACACTTAGAATAAAAGAACACACACTGTGACGAGCAAAAGGAAAGCAGCGCTAAATTACTTCTGTCTTGTTTAATGTTTCCTTTTTAGGCAATTTTAGGCAATCCCTCAGTCTTTCCTGTTTTTCTCTGTTCTTTCACACATCCCCACTGTTGAGCGTCTGTATTAATTAAAGTGTGATTTTTATTAGGTGGCTGTTGGAGGCAGCAGCAGCTGTCTGGCTGTTTGTATATTCACAACTCTGTGTTTACGAGTCTCTGCTAGAGTGATTTCCCCAGGGACTGTGTGTGTGATTGTGCGTTCCTCTTCATCAGTGTGAAGCCGGTATGTGTGTTAACTGTCAGCCTCAGTGCGTGACTGTATCTTATCTGTGTATGTGCGCATCAGGAAGGAAATACTGCGGCATCTTTACATCCTCGTGCGCGCTGTCATTACTCACCTCTCTGCTGACAACAGGCCAGTCCCCTCACACACCTACACTAAATAAAAACGCACACAAACCCGAATATTCACCCAGGATAAGAAACGCCACAAATACTATGAGGAGATACCGAATACTCAGCACACTGAAACAGAAAACAAGTGAAAAAATTCTGAAGAAATGCACACAAACACATAAAATACACACAGGCTGAGATGCCACGATAGATTTCACGGTAGTAAATATCTGAGTCTCCATGGCTGTTCATCACCTGACCAGGATTTACTGTCTGCACCTGGACGATGGAGAGGAGAGAGGAAGAGGCAGACTGCAGGTTTTTTTTCATAAACAGTCTATTTGGGCCACTTCTATATGTGGTCTCAGATAAGATATACTGCAGATTTTACTGCAACACAGCCTCAATCTGAAGAGAGATGTCAGAATTCATGAGACTTTTGACAGTCATCACAATTATGCACTTGGTAAACACTAATGAGGAAGGTATCATGATTTAAGTAGTCAGTGGGAAGATAGAGTGGTGTTTTGTGAAAAAAAATTAAATAAATAAATTGAGGGATGTACCATTATTACTATACTCCCTTTGAAAGTACACTATATGGACAAAAGTATTCAGACATGTTGAATTAAGGTGTTAAACTTCAGGAAATATTGATGTTTATATATCAAATCAGCATGAACAGGACATCTGAAGAGCTGTAGCTCTGACAGGTCTCTGTTTTGTCTATATAGTTTATTAAAGCTATACCTACCGATGTGGCATTTCTCACAGCACTTAGTAAAAGTTTGAACATGAACAACCCACCTCCTTCCAAAGCCCCGCCCCCTTCCCTCTGCCTGAGCTCTGAGGCTCCTCCTCCTCTCTCCTCCTCTCATCTGATGCGCAATGGAAGCGGAGGAAGAAGCAGAGGTGGAGGTCCGGTCCGTTTTGGCGTGTCCGCGGACCCCTCCCTCAGTAATCAGATGCATCATCCACCTGCCACGGGCCCGCGGCTCCTGTTCTATCAGTAGACCTGGTCTGTGCAGTACTGGGTCAGTGTCTTCACTGCAGTGCCCAGGGGATGGGCGCACGCACTGTGAACGCGTGGCCTCCGCGAATTTTCCATGGACATTTGAGGTTTCATAGTCCATACAATTATCATCCTACATCATCTTACACTGTGTGACACCATGTAATTGCACCTGTATGAGTCCCACCGTCATAAAAGCTGAGCTTTATGCAGACCTGTTCAATCCAGTACAGCTGACTTCCGGACTTTTATCTCCATCCTTCATTCATCAGACTCCCGTTTTTTCCCCTCAGTTGTCGTTTCTGTTCATAAATCAGTTTTTTCCCTTCCACATGTGCATGTCAGTTCTGTCCATACACATCCTAGACAGTAGACTGTGGTCAGTGACAGGAGAAGCAGCGCCAGTGAAGCGTCAGATTCAGAGGG
This sequence comes from Sphaeramia orbicularis, assembly GCF_902148855.1. NCBI lineage: Eukaryota > Metazoa > Chordata > Actinopteri > Kurtiformes > Apogonidae > Sphaeramia > Sphaeramia orbicularis. Next base: position 8,233,333 of record NC_043974.1, on the reverse strand, counting down.
ACACACATCGGATGTGAGACGGCAATAATGGATCGGATGCTGGACGGCCGTAATGGATGATTGACAGGAGGCTCAGTCAGGTTCGGCCAATTATTTTATTCGGACCGACTAAAATGATTGGTCAGACTTTTATCAGAAATATATGAGAATTAAACATTTTTGAGTTTCAACACCTGGCGGATTTCTTTTACATTTTAGTCTGACACACACTTATTAGGAGCATTTTAAGATGACAAAAGAAAAGTGTAAAAATGCCACATCATACGGTATAGCTTTAACGTCAACATTTCCTTCAAATGTATTGGGAGATTTCAAATAAACAGTAGATGAAGGAAATGGATTAATGTCCCGGGCATTCCCTGTCCTTAGACCCTCCTTCTTGGCAAGGAAAAACTCCAAAAACCCAGTGGGAAAAGGGAAACCTCAGGGAGAACCACAGTGAAGGAGAGATCCACTCCCATGGACAGACAGGCTATAGATGCACCAGGACTGATAGACATCCATTTACAGATGCAGTTCCAGTCTGTAAAGATGCAGTTGGGTGGAGGGCACATGAGGGGGTCCATTTAGTCAGATGAGACAGGTGAGGGTGAGGAGGTCCATCCAGACAGGTGAAGGTGGGGGAGGAGGTCTGGGGTCACAGGTCAGGACAGAGCACAGATGAGTCACCTCAGATCCTATCGTCATTGGGCCCCAGGCGGCTACAACTGAAACAGTAGCCACTGAAATGGGCCACCAGGTGAATAGTGATGAATAGACTAAGTAAACTATATACCGGAAATTATAAGTACAGACAAAAGTGGTACATAGTACCAGAAACAGGTGATAGGACTCAGTGCACTATACTTCCCCTAGCATTATTGTTCCTAGGGCAGCATAGACTGAACTGTGTGAACAAATGTTTATAACTGATAATACTACTACTACAAATACAAGTATTTACAGTGGATGTACTACTACTGCAACTGTTAGGACAAATAACAGAAACCTCTACTATCTATGGAACTAGGGATGTAACAATATAAAAATTTCATATCACGGTTATTGTGACCAAAATTATCACGTTTATCATTATTATCGTGGTATTATTGAAATTGTGTTCAAAATGTTCAAAAAGTACTGATATACACACTGAAATAATTTAACCAAGTTGTATTTAAAAAAAAATAAAATAATTGGTCCAATGTACTTTCTGTTGGCAGAAACATTCAAATATTAACCCTTAGTGGTCTGAGCCTATTTTGGCTGTTTTTCAGTCCTTTTGATTTTGCCTTTATATACTATATAAGCAAATGTTTACTATACCCATGTTTGTTTGTTTGTTTTTTCAGCACAACTTCATCTATATCATCTGTTTATTATTTTTTCATTTGAACCTACTATATTAAAATAAAAGGCCAAAAAACACAAAAAAAAATACATAAAATCCGATTTGAAAAATATATATAATTTATTGCATAAATAACACAAAGATGCTTAACGAACCTTTTCAAAGACTTTAAAAGTGAATATTGGTTCCAAATGTTAGGTATATGCAGTTAAAATTGTAATAAATTAAAACTATACTCAAATATTTGACATAAAAGCAGATCTTTACATATGCGTTTTTTTAGCCTAAAAGTACGGTAATCAAACACGGTTATCATGATAATTAGAATTTAAACGGTAATACTAACTGTCTGCAAACGTCTGTTTTTAATTTTATTGTTATACCGGTAATCGTTACATCCCTATATGGAACTATATAATTAATACTATCGCAACTATATGGATAAATGAGTGATGACAATGAAGGTGGGAGAGAGGGACCACAGCAGCAGGTCCAGAACTGGTCCAGGGAAAACCTGTGAGGACATAAAGCACATAGACTCTGGGGAAGAACTCAAGTAGGTAGCATGTTTTTGCTGGAGTGTGAATACAGGGTGAGTCAGAAAAAACGCTCTTTCCATTTAAAGAAATTGTACTGCTAAAATGGAAACACTGATTTTCCTTTTGACCATACAGTCATATTGATGTGGTTATTGAGCATGTCTGGTGATGTAGTCATAGATTTATTGCATTGCAAAAGAGAGAGAAGGTCCATTGTTTATTGGGCACTGAAATACCTGCCAACACAATGTATGCCACAGTGAACAAACTTGAAATTGACAACAATTACAGGAGTCGGGGCTTTGCTTTCACACTCAGGACATAGGCCTACATGACAGTGCCCAGGGAGTTTTCATCATGGCAAGACCACAGTTTACGGATGTGCAGAGAGCTTTCATGGTGACAAAATTCTGCGAAACTGGTAGCGTCCAAGAAACCATCCGGCAGTTTCAAGACCGCTTCCCTGATGTCCGTGCCCCAGCTGCCTCATCAGTGAGGAGAAATGTGATCAAGTATCGCCTAACTGGTACTCTTCAGGAACTCCGAAATCGCATCACGGCTGAAATCCAAGCCCTACGACGAACACGAATGGCAAGAAGAGCTGTGTTAGAGATGCGACAACGAGCACAGATTTGCATCAATCTGAATGGTAGCCAGGTTGAAGGTCGTGCCGGACGACTTCGTTGAGACAAAACATTTTGATGGCGAGTAAACATGCTGTAATGGTTGACAATTTCAATTTCATTCACGGTGGCATAAACTGTGTTGGCAGATATTTCGGTGCACAATAAACAATGGACATTCCCTCTGTTATGCTATGCCATAAATCAATGATTCAATCGCCAGACATGCTCAATAACCACATCAATATGACTGTATAATCAAAAGAAAAATAAGCATTTCCATTTCAGTGGTACAATTTCTTTAAATGAAAAGAGCGTTTTTTCTGACTCACCCTGTAGAGGAGAAGATTAGGAGAGAGAAGGTCAGAGAAGAGGAGGAACAGAGAGGTAGATCAGAGAGGAGGAAGAGCTGAGGGAAGGTCACAGAAGGGGGGGGGGGGGAGTCAGTGTATCATGGTGAGTCTCTCAGCAGTCTAAGCCTATAGCAGCATAACTAAGAGCAGCCTGAGCCGCCCTAACTTATAAGCTTAAAAAAAAGAATGTTTTTAACCTGCTCTTAAACATAGAGAGGGTGTCTCCTCCTGGACTGAGGCAGGGAGGTGGATCCACAATAGTGGAGCTTGACAGCTGAAGGTTCTAGCTCCGATGCTACTTTTGGAGATTCTGGGAACCACTAGTAAACCTGCATGTTGAGAGCTTAGTCCTCTAGATGGATTGAATGGAACTAAAAGCTCTTTCAGATAAGTAGGTGCCTGGCCATGAAGGGCTTTGGAAGTGAGGAGGAGTATTTTAAAGTCTATCCTAGCTTTTACAGGAGACCAGTACAGAGAAGCCAACACAGGAGAAATATGGTCTCTGACACTGGTTCTAGTCAGTACACGAGCAGGGTTTAGATCAGACACACAAACTCATCAACTTAAGATGGACTAAAATTGACTGAGTTGGGGAAAGAATACACTGGGTAATTAAGCACTGTTGGGATTTCCTCCATAAATTTAAATATAGCATGATCTGATAAATGTGTAGTATAAAAATTTTTGTCAGGAAGGGAATCGTTGAATAATAAAAATTCACAGGTTATCAGGCAGTGGTCGCAGAGGAGAGGATTTTGTGGAAAAACTACTAAGTCTTCAAGTTCCACACCTTAAGTCAGGACTAAGTCAAGGGTATGATTAAAAAAGTGATTGGGTTTGTGAAGACACTGACTAAAGCCTATTGAGTCTAGTAATGACATAAATGCATTATTGAGGCTGTCATTGTCTACATTAGGGTTGCATGATTAATTGTTAAAAGATCGCAATCTCGATTCACACATGTATGTGATCTCATTTCTAAACACGGATGATTCTTAAGCATTTTATTTCACAGTCTGCATTACAAACAAATGCACACAAACACAGAACCGCCACCACTGCTCCCTCCCTCAACCAATGGTAAAGTGTCTTGACAACACGTGAGCCTGCTGCTGTCGGCTGCAGTTGAGTGAGGAAAGTGTGAATTACAGAACGCCTGCGGTAAAGAGAGTGAAATGGATGAAAACCCCTGTGGTAGTGGCGAGAGTCACCCACCCGAACTCATGCCCAATAAAGATTCGCATTCAGTGGTGTTAATCTCATGTCGATCTTCTTTTCCGTTTTCCAGATCCAAGTGTCTTTTGCCTTTCACTTCTCTGACCTCTGCGCTGTTCTTCTCCTTTTCTTTTCTTTGCCGCTGAGGATAACTCGGCCTTTGACCCAGAATCAAAACTCTCGCCCTCTCGAAAAATTTTATATTAAAAAAATTCCATTGTGCCAGCTGGGAACTTTCTTTGCACTGCAAGCTGATTTCACTTAGCAACCGGGACCATAAGTAACCGGACTACTTGCGAAGTGACATGAAAGACGAGAATCAGAGGTAAAAGAACCCATTTTCCATGACAGCAGTGCAATAAACATTTTGTGAAAAAATTGTGCCAGAGAATCATGATCTCAATTCTAAGCAAAAAAAAAATCGTGGTTCATATTTTTGCCAGAATTGTGCAGCCCTAGTCTACATGAATATTAAAGTCTCCAAAAATAATTACTTTCTCTGTTTTAAGTACTAGACTGGCTAGGAACTCTGTAAACTCTGATAAAAATTCAGTGCATGGACCAGGAGGACGACGCATTGTAATTATTAACAGCATAGGCTGGAGTGTTTAATAGACTGGGTTGGATAGGCTAAGACTAAGACATTCAAATTAGATAAAGTTTGGCGTAGGTTTAGGATGTAATTGGTGAAATCAATTAAAAATAGCTGTGACTCCTCCTCCTTGGACTGAGTCTCGAGGAATCTGATTATTTATGTGACTAGGAGGAGTAGCTTCATTTAAGGACACATACTCCTCCTCACAAAGACAGGTTCCTGTTAAACAGAATAAATCTATATGATAATCTGATAAAATATCATTGATTAATGAAGCTTTGTAAAATAGAAACCTAATATTCAGGAGGCTACATTTTATTTTCTTGTGTTTTGGGACTGTTGGAGTATTGGTGTTGATATTTATTAGGTTTTGATGTACAGCTGTTTTTGTCTTAACTGCAAATGCATTAACTTTACATGGTCGGGGGATAGACACAGTCTCTATAGTGTTTAAAGTGAGTATCTGGTCTGGAAGGGCAGAGAAGTGTGTAAGACTGTGACTCTGCATCCCAGTCTCAATTCTGAGTCAGGGTTTTGGGTCAGTAATAAACTTGGCCAGATTGTTACTAATGAGAGCAACACCGTTCCAAGTGGGATACATGCCGTCTTTCCTAATAAGACCAGGTTTTCCCCAAAATGTCCGCCAATTGTCCACAAACTGTATGTCATTAGCAGGACACCACCTAGACAGCCAGCGAATGAGTGAAGACATGCGACTCAACATGTCATCACTGGTCAGGTTAGGTAGGGGACCAGAGAAAACTACGGAGTCTGACATACTTTTAGCATAAGTACACGCTGATTCAATATTAATTTTGGTGACCTCCAATTGGCATAATCGGGTGTCATTACCCCTGACATGAGTTACTATCTTGTGGTATTTACGTTTATCCTTAGCCAGCAGTTTTAGACAGGATTTGATGTTGCCTGCTCGGGCCCCCACAATGCATTTAACTATGGTCACTTGTGTCTCTAACTTCACATTTCGTAAAATAGAGCTGCCTGTGACCAAAGTTTCTTCCTCAGTGGGTGTGTCACTGAGTGTTGAAAACTTGTTGGAAACATGAAGTGGTTGGTGGTGTATCCGAGGCTTTTGCCTGCCACTATGCCTCCTTTGAACAGTCACCCACTGTTCCTGTTCTCCCAGCTGCTCGGGAGCTGCTGGTTTACGGCTAACCTGAGCTGGTGGGTTCACTCTGGCTAAAGGTACCAGGCTAGCTGTCGCAGCTATCAACTTCATTCATGGAGTAGACTTGTGCCTTCAATTGGCTAAGCCTCACTTCCATGGCTGCATATACACTACATTTATAACAAGTACCGTTTTCGCTAAAGGAAATGGTGGAGAAACTAAACATCCGACACACTGAGCAAGACAGTTTTGTATCCCAGACTCCTGTTAGAAAAGAAACATCTGAATTCAATGTGTCCCAATACTTTTGTCCATATAGTGTATATGGAAAAGAAATGTGTGGCCACCAAAGAACGTTTGCAGTGTTGGAGTTAAACTCTGACTCCAGTAGCCTCAATTAGTGTTGTAGCCCTTGAGATCCATCTTGGTGTTAATATAAAGACCAGTTTTTGCAGGTCTTGGTTGCATCTTGTCCCTATTTTTTCCACTGTCTTGTCTGAGACAAAGAGGAGTCTGGGTTTTATGTCAAGACCACAACATTAAGGATATCGCTAAAATTCAATATCCTTTATTTGGCTTTATGTCAACGTCTGAGTTTCAAATGGAACCTGAGGCTAGAATTGTATGTTTAATCACTTTAAAGATTATTGTTGTAGCAAGAAAATAACTGGTTTGACCATATTATTCCATTTCACTCATATTTTTGTGCAACTATTGGAAAAACCTTGTTTCCTTACAACTCTTGCTTCATATCTGGTCTGATTTTGGTCTTGAGTTGATCTCAACCACACAAATCTCTGGATCTTGTCTCAGTCTTGACACACTCTGGTCTTGGCTATGGCTCGGTCTCAGTTTAGGTGGTCTGGACAACACAGCAAATGCAGATCCATTCGGGACTGAAACTCGTTCACAGCACAGCACTGGTCACAGCCAGTCAAAGCACTACAGAAGAGACTGGAAGAGAAGACAGTAACGGGACTGAGGTACAAGAAGAGGCATGAAGAAGAATAAAAATAAAACAATTAATATAAAACAATTCGTAGAAGATTGAGATGTTAGTCACTTTTTAATGATCTTCTAACATCCTTCTTAGTGTTGCTGTGGTAGTCCTTGGTTTCTCCATTCTTAATGGGATTTTCAGCAGAAATTGCAACTGGTTCAGAGACTCAATATCTATCTGTCCACCTTTGAAAGGATATGTCATGATAGTGTCATGATTTTGGCATATTTTCATGTATATATATATATAAGATTTTATTATTTTCTACTATAAATAAATGATTAAGTTTAATGTTTTTGTCTATTTAATGGGTTCCAATCATCTAGTTTTAGGTTCTAAAGGGCTCAACATCTTTCAGACACCACTGTATAGGACAGGGCAATAAGATTCATTTTACATCTATTGTTTATGTCCTTGCATCATGAACCACACTTGTCATACAATATTTCTTACCATTTGGATGACACTTTGCATTTCACCAAATGTATTCAAACTGGAAATTTGCATGGAGGCAACCCAAAAGAAAATGAATGCGACAAAGAATGACATAATTCTGAAAATGACTTATTTCTCTGGAAACTCCAAATAAAAGACAAAATTTGAGTTTACAGAACAATTGCAGTATTATGTTATGTACCATTAACTCCTTCAGTGTTGCTGGAGTCTTGTTTTTTCCTCTTATTATCACGTCTTCCCACTTCCCCTTGTCACATTGCAGTAATCCAGTGTTGTGTACACTGGAGACTATAAGGCACAGTATTGAGTACATCAAACCCCCAGCGGAAAACACACGAAATCATTCAAAACATTTGTCATACTTCAGATGTGTTTCCAACACTGTTCTGGATAAAGCTGCTGATGTTGTTGTCACAGTGGGGGGGATAACATGACACATGACACTGACAGCTTCACAATAGCGAACAAACAGGACATCCTCTCTCACTGCGTCAGTGAAATGCTACATTTGTCGGGGCAATTACTCATCTGCTGCCCTGTGTGTACGTCTGCACAACATGTTTATTTTTTCCAATCAGGCTATTTAACATAATAATAGACCCATGAAGCTTTATTGTTTGCAGCTTAACATATAAACTGCACTGGCAACTAGACTATAATGCAGCTATTGTGTCAGAATGGGTGTGTGTTACATGGAAACCAATCTGTGCCTTCATGCAAATGAACTTGCTTAGTGTTGTCATTTCCATGTTGATTCAGTTTTGCATATTTGCATTGGCCTGTTCCAGATGTAATGCTGCATTTTCATTGGCACAAGCATGTGTTTCTTCTTCCTGCTGCTTCATCTTTGGTTTTGTTTCCCCTGACATGTATTTAGCTTCATTTTATTTGCCATAACATGTTGAATTTAACCCTTTTCCTTCACCGTCCTCCCTTCTTGTGTATATGTACAGTGTGTGTGTTTAGGTCTATGTGTATTCACCCTTGGACCCCCTCAACACACCCTACTCATTTCTTTCTTTTTTTCTTGTTTACAGGGAATTTAAGGAATGTGGTTTAGGAGTCACCAGCCTCAGCCTCCTCCACGCACACACATACACACACACATACACACACACACACACACATACAAAACCCACTCATACACACATACACCATGTCTCCAAACCAGGTCGACACTCTGCAACTCTAATGAAGACAATATGGAGTGGACCCCTTCGGCCCCGAGGCACAGAGCGAGCAAAGGCAGGAAAAAGAGCGAGAGAAGTTTTTGGAAAACATTTCAGTATTTCCAGGGGAAAACAGTTTAATAAGGGGAGGGGGTGATGCGGGTTCTGTACTATGTTCAATCTTTTTAATCCTTTGTTTCTTTGAGACAATGTGTGTGTGTGTGTGTGTGTGTGTGTGTGTGTGTGTGTGTGTGTGTGTGTGTGTGTGTGAATGAGTTTATGGTGTGTTCAGAGTGAGTATGTAAAACTGAATCACAGCTGGTTTAAGCAGGCAGTACACAACAAGTCTCCAGTATCTATCTGGGGATTTGTTTGTGTTCGTCCTATCAGTTGGACTTCATGCAACTTCAAACTAAATGGAAAAACAGATCTTTCAGGGGTAGAGTTTCAGGTTCACTTCAGTGCTGCTACAATTTTTAGTCTCCTAAGGAAAGATAAGCACTAAAACAGACAAAAAAACAATCGGTTATGTCCCCCCAAATGCCTCTTGATGCTTGTAAAAAAGCCCTGGGTTCCCGAACAGGTCTAGAAAGCCCTGAAAATTAGATGGAATTTCAGAAAGTTTAACTCCTGGATGAATCTGGAAAACTTTTACAAATGTCTGGTTACACATTTTTGCAGGCTGATTTTCTCAGCTGTGTTGTTTTGTTGTCACCCCTGGGCAAAATCTGCAAATTAAACATCTGGAGAGGGTTTGGAATTTTAAGTGGAAAATATGCAGAGAAAGGACCACCCCCCCCACATGAACATGATCAAATTAGTGTTTAGAAGGTTTAAGATAGAAACAGCGGCCCAATAAGTCTGTAAAATAGCGTAAAAATTCATTTTAGGGTTATAAACAAATAAGGCAGCTGTTGAGGACTCATTCTCACGATGTTTCTTAAACCAATGAACTGCAAATTAATGGTTTTGTCATTTTATTCACTAACTGGGAATTTGCAGGAAAAGTGAAACTCTTAGATAATTGGCAGAACCTAGTTTACAGTCGAGTAATTTTCTATAAATAAAACTCCTGCCTTTAAAGCAGTCCCAGTGTTGCCTGACATTCTGCAAAGTCTGTAAATGAATGGAAAGACAAAAAAAGCAAAGCTATAACAGAGTTACTAAGTAATTACTGCATTTGTATTTTTTTTCACCAGCTGGTAAGATTCCTAAAACTTTTCTAAAATTAGATGTGAAGTGCAGCTGATTATTTCCACGTCTGGAGAAGTTTGGAAAACAGAGAAATTGGGTTTAAACCCCAGCTGTCGTGTTTGTGATGTGGTGTCACTCAGCTTAAACCACTGCACATCAAACTGAGCAGTGACCAAAACATAATGGAGATGAGATACATATGAGAGCCCAACGATGAGAAAACTCAAGAAACCAGTTTCAGTAGTGTCCAGTGGTATTAAAGGTAGATTTTAGCAGGGTTATGTTTGTGGTAATTGAAATTAAACATTCACAACACAGTCAATATGAAATGAAAGAAAATTGTACCATCTTTACCAACAGCAGCCTTAAAGAAGTGCACATTTTAAGGTGCGTACTCTTATTATTTCACCAAAATTCTTCAAATTGTTTAATGAAGCTGGAAAAATCAGTTTTAGCATTGTTAAATTGTATTTAAAAAAACAAAGATTCACAGAAAATTTGTAAAATTATCTTGGTGACTGTAGTAAAAGATTCAGAACATTGTGTGAAGAAATGAAAAAAAAAAAAGTACTGCCTGGAATCAGCAGCTGTATGAAAAAGTCCATAACTTCTTAGCATTTCTCTTCTGCAGTAGCTGAAGTTTGAGGATTTTAGTTTATCTTAGAGATTGTTGCAGAAGGGAAAGAAAGTTGTGTTAATTGTTTGTTTGTTTTTTCTTTATATGTTATGCAGTTGTTTTCACATGACAGACTTTTTAACTGTTGACGTGTTTTGATGTATGTACATGCCACGGGCATCAGTGGAAATAAAAGACAAGGAGACCATGTTGTTGTCATGTGTCTCGTCCACATTTGAAGCAGTGATTTACGCAGTGTGGGCCTGTTCATAGAGGCCTTTTAATGGAGCACGTTTGAAAGAGGAACCACAAATGTCGAGCAGTTTCCTTTAGAAGTGATGTTCTCCAAATTAATGGCCTGGAAATTCACACCAAATGTAGGAGTCACCAGTCATCAGAGCTGGCATGTGCTGAACAGAAGTGAGCTGTGTGTGTGTGTGTGTGTGTGTGTGTGTGTGTGTGTGTGTGTGTGTGTGTGTGTGTGTGTGTGTGTGTGTGTGCGCGCGTGTGCGCGTGCGTGTGTGTATATATGAGGATCCCCTGTGATCTTTATGAACACTTCTGCGGTCACCTCGGCGGTTTGAGCCCAACGTAGCCGAAGCAAATGAAACTCATTACACCATTTACGAGTTCGGAAAAGGAGAGACGGTTGAAATTCTATCTCATAAACCGGGAGGAGGGGCTGTGAGTGAGCAGAGGGGTTTACACGGCTCAGGGCAGGGGCTGTAAACATGAGAGACGTGAGATTTTTGTGTGTTTATGTAGTTTTCTTTGCTCCGCAGAGTCAAATTAGAAAAACTCGGGGGCCCAGAGGAATTGGGGCACCACTGGAATTCCTGGATTGCATTTTTTACAAAAAAACCCCTAAAGATTAGATTCCATCATGACCCTGTACAGTCTTATTTTAGGAGGAAACTGGGTCTCGTAGTTGTTTACGATTGGGTTTGTAGCCAAAGAAAACTGAAAAATACCAATAAAAACATATAAAATAAACCTTGAAAGCACAGAATTTAAAGGGACAGGGTACCAGGTTTCAGACTTCTTCTCATGTGTTTATATTTCTTATGAGCTATTTCTCCTAATAGTTAAACTTTCCCATAATATTAGTGTGGACCAACACAGATTGGGTCATCAAATCATCCTTAACCCTTTAGCCCCTGCCGTGTCTGGGGTGAGCATTCTGTATGTATGAATTATTTCCAAAATTCATAAAAATTCAACCGTTTGCTCAGTAGGAAAAATTTCAAAACATGCTGATAGAATAGACTTTGTGCTTTCCATAGAGAACTGAGCATGCTCAGTGCACCCCCTCGCCACATGTGTAATTTGGGGCACATCACAGAGCAGTGAGTGAGACAGAGTCACTATCAAAGATGGTTTTGGCTTTTTTTTTTTACACTGCTTTCCTTGTCATTTTTGTAACTGTTGTTTGCAGCATTCTGATGATTTTCCTTTATTTTATTTTACTGTATTTTTACCGAGTTTTGACCATGTAACTCCTTTTTGGAGTTCAACAAGGTTCCAAAAAGCAGCTGATTTAGAAAAAGAGCCCCAAAACAAAAACTATTGCACCAAAATTCAAATACTTGTTTAGTATGTTCCAGTTCACAATTCATGTTCAACATCCTAAATCTCTTATTGATGTACATTCTTACTGCCTTATTTAGTAAAAATCTGTAAAACTTCAATTCCTCTCTATGTATTTTTCTGTTATTCCACCCTGTTTTGACCCTAAAGCAAAACCACTTAAGAAAAGGAACAAAAGCAGATACTTGCGAACCTCCCTTTCCCACAATGCACTTCGCGACAAAATTCCGAAGATGCCCGAGTGACCTCCCGGCTCTGTTTGTAAGCACATGGTTTGTTTATGGTGGATGGCACTTCGAAATTGTTCAATGTGATGCAAGAGATTCAGGTGAGTAATCACAGAAAGACTTCAAAAGTAGACAAAATCTACTTTACACAATGAGTTGCCATAATGTCTTATGTCTTTTCTGACTCTTCCACAGACCAAATACTGTAGAATTAAATGTATTTGGTCAAAATCTCAGATACACAGATGGCATCAGCGATTCTAACACTGACATATTAGTTGTCGTCTTTCACCTCATTTCTTTTATTGTCTTGTCCTTTACGTTGTCTTCATCTCGTCACATCTTTTATGATTGTTTTTATCCTTTTTGTCTCATTTCTTTTGTCTCTCTTACATTAATGTGTTTTATTTGCCAATAAATATGTATGTAAGGAACACATGGAGAAATTACAAAGCTTGCGAAAGCAAAATTGTGTCACTGCCAAAATGTTTGGCTACAACTGTATGGTTATGATTCTAAAGCTCTTTGACTATTGTTGGCGAATTTGAACGTTATTGCAGACATTTCTAACTGCGCAACAAAATAAGTAACTTAGAGCTAGTTAATTTTAATATTAATGTTTTCGCGTGGAACTGTATAATATGCCTTGTAATGTTTAGCTTAAAATTTCTGACTTGTTTTTTGATTGTTTGACCTATGCCATGAATTACACCAATTACATTTGTCATTTTAGAAAAAGTTGAGTGAAAAGTTAACAAAATTGTTGAATTATCAGACTGTACAGTGTCATTTTGAAAAACTACAAAGTCACATCAACTGCCCAGACAGCTTTCCAGACTAGATTTGTAATGAGTATCAACTGTTAGAACTTCATTTGTTCTCAAAAAATGAGGTGAAATGTGCTGAGATGGTGGTGACGTATATCAAGTACACATTTAATTCAATGAGTCCATCCATCCATTTTCTGAACCACCATTTTACAACAAACTACAACTTTTGTGACTTAAATGATCTTTTAAATTGACAACCAGTTCAAACTTAATCAAAAATAGTTTTTCATTTGTCATTTATAGTCCCATGGGGAACACCAGAAAGGTTAATACTTTACCTCTTCGTCCAGTTTCACGATGTCTCTAAATTTCTGTCATGATACCAGTTCAGCTAGAAAATCATGCAACTAGTGATGCAACTCATTGTGGTGTTATGCCACTGGATGTTTCCAGGAGTTTTCTGAACTGTCAACAGACTATGTTGAATATCAACAAGAAAACCAGTAGATGTGGTTCTCTCCGCTCAAAACAGGTGGTGATTTGCATTATTGAAATTTTAGACAGTCAACATGGATTCATTTAGATTTATATCTGAATTTACTCCATTTGCAGCTACAATATGTAAACATTTCTGTATTAAAGTATCTAAAAATGACATGGCATATCTTACTGTATTTGGTTTCTTATGCACTTACAAGACAACAAATTGTTAGCCTCATAGTGTAATTGCATAAGTCAAACATAATGTATGATAGACAAAAGTATTAGGACACGAATTCAGGTGTTTCTTCTAACAGGGGTCTGGGATACAAAGCAATAATGATGAATGTCATAATATAGTTTTACATTGTGATAAATAGCATATTGATCATATTGATTATAAATATTAATGTTTATATGTCAAATCAACATGAACAGGACATCTTACAGCTGTAGCCATGATGTGTCCCAATATTTTTGTCCATATAGTTTACAAACATCAATATTTCCTTAATGTTTAATGGGACATTTTTCTTCCTAAGTGAGATGTGAAGAAAGTAGATGGTTCATTGTGGTAGAAAACTATTATTTACAGTCAGAGCACAAAAAATATTTTACAAATTTAGAGTTAGAACATTCAAAATTATAGTCATAGATTGAAAAAATATTTTTAAAAAATCAGTTGTTTAGAGAAATTAGGTAAAAACCATCTGTGAGATATTGTGGAAGCAAAGATAATTTAAACAAAACTAACCAATGCAATGCAATGATATTTATCACCATATACACTGCCCGGCCAAAAAAAAAAAAAAAAAAAAAATGTCATACATGCAATGTTTAACTGCACCACCTTTGGTTTTCATTCCAGAAGACATTCACTGTGATATATTTTTTTGCCACATAATGTTTATGTAGTGTCACAATAAGGTTCATAATATTTTTTGTATTCATAGTTGCATTCATTTTTGATTATTGATGATGGAGAATTGAACCACTGGATCAAGTCTTCATCACATCCTAAATTAGATGTGATTATGTGTGAAAATCATGTCCCATTCTCCCGGAACCATTCTGTCACAAGCCTGATGATCCTCATCAATCCTGGCATTGTTCGATCTTTTTGACGTTAAAGAAATGAGAAGCTACTGCATCAGAGTTAAATAAACAGCCTGAACAAAAAAAAGTAACTGCCTGTATTTAACTAAGCAAATAGTGCAGAGCCTTCCATCGGTAAGTACTGCAGTGGTTAATAATGTTTCAGCTGTAACAGATTGTTTAACTGTTGCAGTAAGTAGCCTCTAATGTCTTTAATGTCAAAAAGATTGAACAATGCCAGGATCGATCAGGATCATCCGGTTTGTGACAGAATGGTTCAAGGAGAATGAGACATCATTTTCACACACGGATTACCCACCATGTGATGAAGACTTGATGCAACAGTCTGATTCTTTATGATCAGAAGTCAGAAATTAATGCAACTACAGATGTATAAAATGTTATGAATCATATTGTGATACTGCATAAGCATTTTGTGACAAAAAAGATGACACATTGAATGCAGTGAAATATTGCATGGGTGACTTTTTTTTTTTTTTTTTGGCCGGGCAGTGAAAAACTATATTTTACATCATGGAAATTGAATTCAAAAGTGATGGTGAGAAATGGAAATAAATAAAGTGTCTTATAGCCCAGAAACATGTGAATTTAATGTGTCCCAATACTTTTGTCCATATAATGTATGACTTAGGCAATTATGCTATGAGGCCAAGAAAATGTTTCCAACAATTTTCAGATTCAGAGGAAAACATGGTTTGATTGGTAATGACAGTTTGTTTTGGTCACTGCTCATGTCCTCTTTTCATCTACATTGGAGGTCAAAACAGCAATTCCCATGATCTAACACAACATTACGGATCACTAATTAAGTGGGTCTTTGTTAGGGTAACCTGTCTAAGTATCCAACCTAACACCAAACTCATAATGTTTAAATCAGAGCAGTAAATGGTAAAACAGCTACAACTACAACTGGCCCAAATACATGTGCACCATATGTTATATAACTTGTCCACATGTTACCCTGTTTGCATGGAATTTCACTTTCACCAGGACAAGATTACGGAGACTTCTCTGTCATTTTAAAATCCCACATAAATCAGCTGTGTGATGCAATATCAAGTCCTGTAAAGGAAAAAGTGTCTCTACATTACAGTGAAGACAGAGTTTCCTACCAGTCTTCAACTGTAATTTGTCTCTGGCACACATCAACTTCCTTCAGACGCACACAGATTACTTTTTTTCCGATACGAAAATGGAAGACAGCGTTTGGAATCTCTGCAGTAAGGTTCTGGAACGGACTTTTTCGTTTTGTGCTCAATCAAGAAGGTGATGAGTTGTGAAGTGTTGGATAAGGAGCTCAGGTGATTTCAGCTAATTTGGATGTAAATGTGGAGGATGTTGCATGAGTTAGATGAAAACCCTTCCTCACGTCTTGCTTTTTATACAACTCTATCATAATGTGTTTTCAAGTGAGGAAGGTTGTATCTGCAGTTAAACAAGTGGTTCCATTGTGACCTCCAAGTTGTCTTTTAATAGATTGTTCCTGTTTGTATTAAACACGCCTATGCTTTGTGGAAATAAATGTTCTGAACAACCTCTGAGCAAATCAACCTAGCCAAGACTTTGAATAGAATATTATCTGTTAGTTTTATTCAAAGCAATGGCTTGTCCTTCCTCTTTTTCCTTTTCTATGATTCATGTTTGTTAAAGGGCTTAACACTTTCAGAGGTGGGAAGCAAAGTACATGGACTTTAATGGTGAACTTCACTATAGTTTTTAGGTCATACTTTACTCAAGTGTTCATTTGACTGATAGCTTTTATTCCCTGCATTTTAACATTAATCCATGTGCTTTCTACTCCTTACATTTTCAGAACAGGTTAGTGACTGATTTCAACGTGACTGGATGGAATAACAGAAAATGATGATCCTTCAGTGTTTTCATCAGTGCATATCACATTAACACTGCAACATTACAAAAAAATGTGAGTGAATTTTTGTCTCTCCTCAGGAAATCTGTTTAAAAGTCCAAAATCACTAGTTGTAGGATGAGTCCGATTGAAGAATGAAGTTGAAGAATGGAACATTTGGGCTTCACTTTTGAGGAGCAGTCACTGTGTCCCTTGTGTATAGACACTTTATTATCATACACAAAAACATGAGACAAAAAAGGCATGATTTGTACATACGAGAGAAGTTTTTATTCTGTTTAAAATGAGAATGATTTAATAGTCTTCACATTACTTTGAATGTGATATGAGGCTCACTTTATTTTGCATAGATACAGCTGATAGAAATGCCTTTCAAAGGTATGATTTTTCTACTGCCGTGTAATCATTACATCAATCACCTTATTTTTATAACTTCAGATAACTTAATAAGAAAAATGATGATTTAAGCATAAACCAATCTCATGAAACTCAAAACTGAATATACTACTAATGCCGTGTTTCCACTACTTGGTACCGGCTCAACTCAACTTGACCTTTTTGCATTTCCATTACATAAAAAAAACCTAGAATCTCATACCCGGTACTAGTTTTTTGGTATCTGCTCCTCCAAAGTTCCAAAATGGGGGAAGAGAAATAAAACATGACGTGTAAACACTGCAGACCACTGATTGGTCAGAGAGTTGTCTCCGCATCATTGCGTCATCATTGAGCAACCAGCCATGTTTAAAAATCAGATTTGGAAGTTTACAGTAAATATACCGGTAGGTTAATCCACATGATGGCAGCCACAAAACTACACTGTGGTTGGTCAAAGAGGAGGTTCAGATGTTTCTGTCCTTGGTGGCCGATGAAAAAATTCAGTGTGAGCTTGACGAGGCAACACGCAACGAGTAAGTTTATCAGCAACTTTCTGAGCAGACATCAAGGAAGTTATGTACCGCATCACTATGGCATCCAGGTACTCTAAAGTCGGTGGTATCCTTTAATGGAAACGGTCTCCAGGAATAGTACCTGTACTCAAGTCAAGTTGAGTCGAGTCAAGCTGGTTCCATGCAGTGGAAACGTGGCATAGGTCCATCTTTACACAGACTAGTATCATACTAGACAAACATAAGAAAAAAAACACAAGATGAAAATAAAGTAAAAGGGAGTAGACATAAAACAATTTAAAAGATGTAACAGTTTTAAGCGTACAGGAAAAGGAGACTGGAGAAGATGCTGCGTAATATTGTATGTTATGTCACCGACACTGAAAACTGATTTGTACACTAAACTAGGCTTCACTTTTGAGGAGCTGTCATTTATACACACACACTCTATCATAATACACAACAAACAGAAGACGAATGAGTGTACATATGAGTGTAGTTTTTATATTCACAAAGTACTTTAATATGATGTCAGGTTTAGTTAACTTTTCACATCAACACCCAGTACAAACATCCTTTATAGCATTACTTTTTACTTTTACACTTTCAGGACATTTCAAACACTATACAAACTTTTACTTCAGCAAACAAGTTGAATCAGTACTTTTACTTATTTCCTACTATGACTAGAGTAAAGGCTGTATGTACTTTTTCTATCTTTGCCCACTTGCCCTACACATCTGCATCGTGAAGCCTGCAAAAAAATTTGGGGAAATTTCCAAAACATTGCAGTTGTTTTACTGTATGAAATAGGATCCTCTTTTCCAGCCTCTAAATGTTGCTTTATCCCTGTTTTTCTTCTTTAAATCACCTTTATTGTCTGTGACTGAGCCTGCTGGCAGTTTGACCAACATGCTATAATTATTTGTCTGCAAAGATGGAAATCACAAACGGTTTGTTTGATTTGCATAACGTCTCTCCCAAGGGAACAAAGCAGCGGTGGGGGCCTCCGTCTATAGGTCCTCCTCATCAACATGTGAAGTGTCTGCGGTCAATGGTGGAGGGGAT
This sequence comes from Sphaeramia orbicularis, assembly GCF_902148855.1. Taxonomy (NCBI): domain Eukaryota; kingdom Metazoa; phylum Chordata; class Actinopteri; order Kurtiformes; family Apogonidae; genus Sphaeramia; species Sphaeramia orbicularis. Next base: position 8,215,106 of record NC_043974.1, on the reverse strand, counting down.
TTACTCGCACAATAAAGACAGATGCCACCTTTTATCTGCTTAACGGAAGAGAGGCTGAGCGCGTGGCACTTGACCACATGGACGCATGTTGTTGGCCCGTAATGACGTTCCCTTCCACAGACTATGGAGATGAATAGAGAAGGAGAAAAAGACTTTTTCCAAGAGACGTGGGGGTAGGGATGGAAGGTTTTTTTGTTTTGTTTTTTTCTGGGATGAATTGGTAGAGGTTCCACCATGACACTTTTGGTGATTTTTCTTTCCCCAAACAGCTTTTGTTTGTCTTTCATGACCAAAACTGACTCAAAGGAGAACAGAGTCTTGTTTTCAGCAGATTTATTTCAGAGTTTGAGCCGTTCCAGGTGACAGAAGCCAGACTTATAAACATTCAAACAGTCCACAGAGGACATTTATTGAGCACCAAACACTCTCCATTTTAACTTTTGTCTCTAGTTATACTACAACAATGCTGTGTAATGTCAGAAATATTATACTGATATTTGGATTGTTTGATTGCTAACACTGAAATTGATTTGTTACAGTAAAAGCGAGTTTTATTCATGATGTCCTGACTGTGTTTGCTGATGTTTGCCTTGTATTGTTTTTATTTTGTCTTCATCTATGCATAAATTTTTCTCTGCTGACTGTGTTCTTTGTGTGGTATTCGTTTTTGTGGTTATATTTAATTTTATGAAACTAAACCACAACATTTGGCCGTAGCACCAATTATGCAAAAAAAAAAAAAAAAAAAAGCTAAAAAAAAAAAACAACTCAGCACACTAGTTGAACCATTGAACCTTATTCTAATCTGTGTGGCTTGTATTGTTAGCTTTAATTGAGATGTCACTTCTTATTACAATGTGGCAAAGCGACACTTTACAAGATACAAAACTGTCTCTTTATTTGCAAAAGCCAACAAGCATTCATGTTCCAACCACCGAGCAGCCTGACATGATCAGTCTTTCTGCACACTCTGGTCAGTGTTTTTAATCACACGTAGGCACCGTCTCCAAAAGTGAGTGTGTGTAGTCATGCAAATCACTCACAGACCACTGAGCTCTCTCTTGCTCTCTCTCTGGATGAGAGACATAGACTAAAACAGAGTGGTCTGAAATGGTCCATTTGATCCCTCATGGTGTTTCCTTCAGAATGAGCAACATCTGCCCTGTACAGTGGCCGCTCATAAACTCTGGAAGCTGGATTTTACAGATCAGGTGATGGAGTTTGCTCTGAAGCTGTGAACCCACTCCACACTAAGGATTCTGCAAAAAAAAAAACAAAAAAAACACTAGAAGTCAATATGAATGTATGAATGCATGCTTTATTTTTTTTTAGATTTAATCATGCATATATTACCTACAAAGAAGAGATACAGCATAGATAATATAAGGCAACCAGGTGTAATTAGCAAAACATTATCACTATGCTTAAGAAGACATTTATCATACATGGAAACGAAGGAGTAAAACCAAACAATCTACAATTTGTTATTTATGTGCTTTTCATATTATTATATGAAAATCACATTAGTCTTTTTTTTTTTTTTTTTAAGATTTTCTAGAAATGATAAAGTAGTGCCAGATGGTGGTGAAAGAAATACTTTAATCCTTTAAGTAAAAGTACTAAACTGAAAATACTTCATAACTAAAAGTTTATTCAAGTCCATTCAAAACACTAGAAGTACAATTAACAAAGTGTACCTCAAGTATCAATCCATCAATCAAATTTTCTTTATATACCGTAGCGCCAAATCATAACAAAAGTTATCTCATGACACTTTACATGTAGAGCAGGTCGAAACCAGACTCTCAAGCCAATTTATAAAACCCAACAGAATCCTCCAGGAGCAAACACTTGGTGACAGTGGTGAGGAAAAACTTCCTTTTAACAGGCAGAAACCTGGAGCAGACTCCTGGAGGATGGTCATTTGCCTTGACCAGTTGGGGTTAAAGAGAGAGGGTAAAGGAAGAGAAAAGGAGAGAGAAAGAAACCAGGGGAGATGGGGGGGGGACACATGGATGCACAGCAAACTGAACTAGAACTGTTAGAACCTACAACAGCTGGTGCTAGTATAATTACCAATAACTAGAACAAATGTCTATAACCATTAATACTACTACTACAAATACAAGTATTAACAGTGGATGTACTACTACTGCAAGTGCTAGTACAAATGATAGAAATCTCAACCATCTATATAAATATATAATAAATATTATCATAACTATATGGATAAATGAGTGATGATGATGAAGGCAGGAGAGAAGAAGGACCACAGCAGCAGGTCCAGAGATGATCCAGGGAAAACCTGTGAGGACATAAAGCACAGAGATTCCGGGGAAGAAGTCAAATCAAGAACATGTATTTGCTGGGGCATGAATAGAACAGAATGAACAGAGGGGAGGTCAGAGAGGAGGAGGAGCAGAGAAGAGCTCATTGTATCATGATGAGTCTCCCAGCAGTCTAAGCCTATAGCGATATAACTAAGAGCAGCCTGAGCCACCCTAATAATAAGATTCATCAAAAAAGAAAGTTTTTAGCCTACACTTAACATAAAGAGGAGGTCTGCCTCCCGGACAGAGGCAGGGAGGTGGTTCCACAATAGTAGAGCTTGACAGCTGAAGGCTCTAGCTCCCATCCTACTTTTGGAGATTCTAGGAACCAAGTGTAAGTCTGCATGTTGAGAGTGTAGTGCTCTAGATGGATTGTAAAAGCTCTTTCAGATAAGTAGGTGCCTGGCCATGAAGGGTTTTGTAAGTGAGGAGGAGTATTTTCAAGTCTATCCTGGCTTTTACAGGGAGCCAGTGCCGAGGAGCCAACACAGGAAAAATATGGCATCTCATACTGGTTCTAGTCAGTACATGAGCAGCAGCAAAGTATGAGTAGTAAGTAAGCAAAAGTAGTCATTGTCCAGTTAAAATTGTTCCTGTCAGTGTGTTTACATGTATAGATAATGTTTGTGTTCATTTGTATGTTGCATTTTGCTGCTGTACATGTTTAAAGGTGAGGTCATTTGACTTATTTTGTATAGTGTTGACAGTTTAGTCTGCAATGTTGTATCATATATGTCATATGTTTGCAACATTGCTATCATGTGAAAGCCATTTATCTCTGAAAAGTCAACGTTTCATGAGCTGAAGAAAAAAACAGGCCTCTTTTCATTTTGAGATTGGTGTTTTAAAAGTCCAATGTACAAGATTTGGGGCATTTTAATCTAATCAAATCACAGTCATGGAAGACAATATTCATAAATATGTCTTCAGTAGTGTACATCCACATGAAAATTATAATAGTGCTTTTATTCCCTTAGAATGAGTTGTTTATACAGAGAGAACAAGCTGATTTTGACAGTGCCTGCCATGTTTCTACAGTGGCTTAGAGAAGATATCCTCTTCTGCTTTTGTCCATTTTTATATTGGATCCTGCATTAACATAACCTACCAGTCCAAATTAGACTTGGCCAAGAGTTAATACATCCTTAACTTAGAAGCCCAGAATGGACAAAACAAACATTTGCTCTAATGAGGAACATCTGTGTCAGTCAAATGATGATTCAATGATGACTCAAAAGAAAATTCAACACATTTGGAGATTCATTATTTTTACTGGACAGGAAGGGGATGAAAAACTGAATCTGGAAAGTAAAGCTGTCAGACAAATGTAGTGGAGCATAAAGTACAATACTCTGTACAATAACGTATTCAGACCCATGACTAAAGGACTTAATTCCACTGAAAACAGTTTGTTCTTTTTTTTAACTACATCATAAACCCAAACACAATATTTCCTTAGACTGTCTTCAATTTTGATTACAGGGCACATTTACAGTCAAACACTGCACATATTGTATTGATAATGGGAGAGTTGGACCACAGTGTAAAGCCTTCTCCATCACATCCCAAAGATTCTCAGTGGGGTTCAAGTCTGTATGTCTGTTGTGGTCAATCCATGTGTGAAAATTATGTTTCATGGTCCCTAAACCACACTTTCACAGTCTGATCTGGATGAATCCTGGTATTGTCATTTTGGAATATGTCTGTTTTCAGGGAAAAATAAATACACTGATCGGATCCACTGTTCAGTATATTCAGGTCGTCATCTGACCTAATTTTATGAACACATAACATTGCTGACACTAGACCTGACCAACTGTTACAATAACACTGCCCCCACAGGCTAATACTGTAGGCACTCGGCATGATGGGTAATCACTTAATGTGGCACATTACCCTGAAAAAGGGTTAATCTGGACTCATCAAACCACATGGCCTGTTTCCATTGACGTATAGTCCAGGCTTTATGCTCTCTCTCAAACTGATGGTTGTTATGGAACTAAAAAGCTACTCACTGCATCAGTTACAGTTAAAGAATGAGAATGTATTAATCACTGCTGTAATTATCCAGTGGAAGGATCTATCCATAGAACTATTTCTAGTTAAACCCAGGTGGAGACTTGTTTGGTCAAACTATAACTGTCATGAAACTAAATAATTTCACAAGAATTACGACAAATAAAAAGTACATAATATTAAAACTCCTCTGAAAATTTGACTCCGCCCACTGATCGGTCTCAACCAATAAGACTTACCCATAGACCAGTTGTTCCCAACCTTTTTTGGCTCGTTACCCAATTTTAACATCACAAATTTCTGGCAACCTCAAACATTAAAAATGGAGACTTTTTTTTTTTTCTGCTAAAATGTATTTGTTTTTGATCATGTAATAGTTTGCTATACTATGTTGCAAATAAATGCTAATTTTAGATGACATTTAGGCTATATAATGTATGTTATTATGGATGAAGGCAGAAAAGCTAGGTTTAGATTACTTCACAAAGTGAGAATTTTATTTTCTTTGGTCGGGATATGTACAGTCAGTCCAGTTTGTATTTACAAGGCTGACAATTAATACTGAACAAACAATAACTGAAACTATGAATTATGAAAGAGCTGCAGCATCTTAAACCTGCCACAATGAACATTTGAAAGATAAACAGTACCACAGTGATTCAGTTTCGGCTTCAGAGTTTGTCATGTGTTTTATGTATTGTGATTGTCTCTCTCAACTCACCATATATTTTTTAATTAATACGTTTTTTGTTTTTTCTATTTTTATCAGTTACTGTAAACTTCCGGCGACCCCACTTGAATTCCAGGCGACCCCACATGGGGTCCGATTCCAAGGTTGATAAACAGTGCCATAGCCCCTTCTCTCCAAATCCCGTTCGATCCTGTTCCTGTTTTTGAGGCTACCCACAGAGGCACACATACACGCACCGGGCTGGTCAGTGAGAGGAAAGAGAGAGAGTGAGAGGCACAAAATGCTTTTTATTCAGTAACAAGCTCATTGAGGAGCTGACAAACCCTCCAGAGCCTCTGCAGTCACTCACTCTCAGTCAGTGTGTGGCTCTGTGCGCACAGTTTATTTCTGCGGACTGCTACTTCTGACTCTTAATATCCACGTAAAGACACATCTAAATAAGTGCATCTGTCTTTGGCACTTTGGACTTTCTGGATTTGCCTGTTAAACCTGCACTTATCTGGTCTTCTCCTGGTCATCGCTGTCAGACTTCCCCGGGCTTTTCCTAAAGGTTTGTTAAACACTCCTGTCATCTCTGCGTGATTTATTATTAATATTATTATTAAAACTTATGATCTCATCATTAACAGGACTTGCCACTTTATGTTTGTGCTGTAAATCTGCTCAGCCAAGTTCTTTAGTCAGTCAGTAACGGGCTCCTCTCTTCGTCTCTGCACGGCTCTTCTGCTGTAGAAGTGTTTACATAACATTTTAAATGAGGTCAAGGAGTTTTTGCCTCAAGCTGGATGTTTTTTTTTTTTTTTTTTAACTGTAAAACGGTGCGTGAAATTAACAGTCTCCCCAAGGTTTGCCTTTATATGTGGCAAACCTTACCAGTGCGTATCGTGATTCATCTTATGATTAATCTCAATTTAATAGGTTTATATGTTTAGCTAGGATTGTTTTTAACATAGATAATGCAGAAATTGCCGCAAAAGCCATGAAACTGGTGTAAAGTTGAGTTACTTCTGAAAGTACATGCAGGTTCTGTGTATTTTATGTCTTTGAACACTCTTCTTCTTCTTCTTCTTCTACTCCTTTTTATATTGTTCGGTTTCTTGCTCTGCTGTTTGTTTCTTCTTCTACGTTTTATTTCTTCTTCTGTTTCTTATATTTCTTCTTCTTCCTGTCTAGTCTAATCAAATAAATACTACACGGACTTAGCTTTCATTTTTATCAAGTCTATGTGTTTTTTTGCCCGAAGTAGTTGAATTTCGGACGCAGCAGACAGAAACTTTGTTGAAGCCACAGTAAGTCGGAGCTTCTTTTTTTTTTCTTTCTTTTTTTTTTTTTTTTTTCTTTTTTTTTTAAACCTTAATTGGCTTCTCATTAACCGCCTTCAATATGGAGTTGGAGCCAATTAAAACGAGTGGTGAATGAATGAATGCGTCACGCTGGGGCAGCATATGGTGTGCAGTCTATATGTGTGTGTGTTCGTGTCTGTGAAAGGGACTGAGACAGACTGACGTTTCAATTTGCTCGTCACGCTTTAATAGTGTAATTGAAAACCTCGTCGTCATTGGGGTGCGTTTGTGTGTGAGTTTGTGTGTTTCATGCCAGCTATAGACCAACCGACAATTCCTATGTAAATTCGTATAAGTGATATGATCTGCATTCATTTCACTCTCCCCATCATATTTCTGTATTAAATACAAATTAGATTTATGGATCTTGTGTTTTGCAATAATCAACATTCAGGTGCTTTTCTGCGAACAGCCTTGGCCTGCACCTCATGCAGGTTTATACTTTTCAGGTTTATATCATTTCAGATGTGATTATTGTGCATTTTGCTTTTTCAGATTAGACAGATCTCCAGATGTGTTGATATTGCATGCATCAAGTGTTTGCATGTTTCAAGTTTTTATTTATGGGTCGAGTTCAGTTCAGTAAACTCTACAAATGTGTTGGATTTGCTTACAAAGTTAAAAACAGGCCTGTTTTTCTGAGCGTGTGCAAACATGACTTTGTTGACATATGGGGTTCTCTTAGGGAAACAATGCAACAAACACATGATGACCTTACAGGACTATGATTCCCAAACGTAGGGCAGGGATGCAAAATCGGTGGCAAAGCTGTTTTTATCAAACCACAAGTAAAATATACAGCAGTAATATGACATGTAAAGTAAAGTGAAATGCACCAAACAGGCAGCAGTTGTTAAAAACCGAACAAGACGAAAGTTATGAAGCAAGAAGGATGTGATATAAAAGAAGTATAAAGGCAAAGAGCTAAAAAGATTCAAATGTGCCTTAAGACAAAAATGATGTAACCAGCCAAAATGACAAAATATTTTAAAAGAGCGCCTTTCAGAGATACTTTTGATAGTAGAAAAGTCAATAAAAATTTACATTGTTGGAAATCCTAGGCTGTGTATTTGTTAGTTTGGTTCCCAAGTAGACACCAGATTTCTGTTTTGGGTCTTACACTGAAAAAGGTTTTGCAAAATCACTGCTATAGAACATGATGCCTTGCTGTCGATGGAACTACAGGCAATGTGTAAAGTAGTTAAAAATAAGCTCATCTTTAACATGCGCAGCAGTAAAATAAATGTAAAAAGTCATCTATAATAGTAAAAGACTTAAGCTGACTATTTTACTGCACATTGACCCTTTGGATTTTTCTTACTAAAAGTTCATTTTGCTGATAATACTTGGACTTGAATGTAGAGCTTTGAGTGGAGTATTTTTTTTTACCCTTATACTGAAGTAATAATCTTCTGTGGTGGCCTTCAAATCTAAATGCCTGTCAAAAATTGTGTTTTATGGTTGTTCTGTAGCTTTTGGTCGTATGAGTTACATCAGCAGTGGTTTTTATTACTACTATAATTAGCAAAAGGAAAAAAATATTGAAGATCAGATGATAGAGCTCAAAGCTTGCCCATTTCTCCTAAATGGGCTTCATGGTGAGGTTTTCATCACTTGGTTTATCAACATACTATATGGCTGAAGTTTATTATAAATAGGCTACATCTACAGATTATTTTTACTGTCAACCCATTGTTTGTTGTGTTTATATCATAATACATCCCCAGTGCCTACAGTGTTTGGGGTTGTTTGACTAAACATCCAGCTGGATATGACAAAAATAATAAAACTCTTATAAAGAGGCAGAGAAGGCAGACTTTCATAGCAGATAATTAAAATAAATGTGGACCATTCCCTGGCCAAGACAGCAGCCCAGACTGCTAATAAAATAATTCGCAGCCAAGCTAAGTAGAGCCCAATTTCACAATCTCATAAAACTGGTGGAAGAGCACAATGAGTCAGGTCAGCTGTGAACAGGAAAAAACACTGGCGCTGCTCCAGCTGCTTCACACAGCATCCTTCCTTTAACTCCATCGCATCAGCCTCCTGCTCTGGGTGGGGAGGCAAACAGTCTGGGTATTTTTGAATCCAGTCCATCTTCATTTTAGAGTCAAACTGTGGGCTGCAGGTTTGTGTTATTGTGGTTTACAGCCAATCCCATTGTCTTCACACAAACAAGCTGTTATGTGAGGAAGTAAAAAGCCTTTCTCACTTCTCTCCTGTAGTAAACTTTAAATATCTCCTTCTGTGTTCTCAAAGAAGTCAGGTTCACACACTGGAAAATAACTAAAAGCACATTATCAGAGAATAAAATGCAAAATAAAATCTAAATTGCATTGGTTAGTGTTCTTATCTGAATCAAATCTGAATCACCTCTAATCACTCTGACCAAAGTATGATCTCCTGTAAAACTGCATAGAGCAACATTTGCACATTGGTGCCTCCAAAAGCCAGCCATGTAAAAATGTTAAAAACATTTCAGCTCCAATACCCACAATTCCAGATGTGTGATACCACTATATACCTTTGCCTACTGAAGCAAATGAGGCAAAGAAGAAAAATGAAAGATTCATCTTCATGATTCTGCTGAGAAAATACTTGTTTCTGGGAAATACGTCTTGTTTTTTTTTTCACTAAAAAGGAAAAAAAAGTAATTTAATCCAAAGAGTGCTGTTACTCCTCGATAATTTCTCCTAATTGGACTCCAAAATGTTATCTAAAATTTTAAGCGTAAAATATGCTGGTATTTGTCATTTTCGGCAGCAAAAATCTGATTCACTGAGAGCTCACTTTAAAATATGTGATCATCATGGACCATCCCTCTGGTAACTGTTGCACTTCCAAAAGACACTGTGTTATCACTAAATATCTGCTGTTTTAAACAAAACGAACAAAAATGACAAAGATTTAAGATCCATTTTCCATCATGCAGCTTTCCATTTTTACTTCTCAGGAAACGGATAATGTTGTATTTAAAGGAACATAAAAACCTTACAACAAAAGCATAAGAGAAACATACTCTAGTATTTTTTTCTGTGTAGTTGTTGTCTGCCACCATAGATCTACACCAGAATTGTAAAATTGTATTGATCAGCTACATTCCTTCCTATTATTGTGATTTTCACTCAAAAATTTTGCAATGGTTTGTCAAATGTGTGTTTCAGTGTTGTTATCGAGTATGAAAAACTGCATTTGTACCCTAAAGAAAATACACTCCAAAGAGTTTGCCATTTGATGAGATGTGTGTTTTTTCTCTTGGACTCAGTGTGGTGGAAAGCTGTTGAGACACCATGTGCAGCTTGGCCCTGACAGTAATCAGTCAATGAATAATGAACACACACACATACAGAGAGAGAGAGAGAGAGAGAGAGAGAGCTGCCATTGACAGCTGTTTGGTATCTTTGTGTGTGTTAACTCTATCAGTCGAGTGCAGCTGCATGCCTGCCTGTAGCAATTATGTTCTCGCTAAATAAGAGCTGGCGCTGGGAGGAGGGGCTGTATGTGCAGACTCTGCAGGTCTTCTAAATCAATACATTTAAGGGTTAAAACTGACTTATTGGTTGAAGTCAGGGTTTGGTTTAGGCATGATGTGGTTAAGTCTCAAGTAAATGAATGTAAGTCAATGGCATATGTTAGCTTTCTGTTGTCTGATCAAACTACACTCATTCTTTTCTTTAGCTCAAGTTTTTTTATCCTGAGCCTGCTGCAGTTTACATTTTAAATATGATTTTGGTTTTTTTTGCTTGTGAAAAAAAAGAGAAGTCATGTTTTCAGTAGTATTTAGTGACTTGTTCCTTTAAAGATGATGGAAATATGACTGTGACAGTGCAAGAGCGAAGGGACTGAGAATCAGCACGTTAAGCGATTAACTTACCCAAAGGATAGCCACATGGTGTGTGTGTGTGTGTGTGTGTGTGTGTGTGTGTGCGCGCATGTGTGTGTGTGCTTTTGAACTGCGTGTAACATAAACCAGCTCTGGGACTTCAATGTGAGCCTCAAGGAGTGTATTTGCAAGAGTCACACCAGTGGCAGAAAAAGTATTCAGATTCTTAAGTAAGAGTACCGCAACCGAAATGTAAAAATACTTGATTACACTTATATATTTTGCATTAAAATCTATATTTAAGTAAAGCAGATATTCACAGCAAAGGTATATTTAGTCTAAGCACTGGATTCATGCTTTAACTGATCGTTATGTCTGACGTCATTGGATTATTTATTGTGAAGCATCAGTGTTGTTGCAGCATGTTCCTGCTGTAGCTGCTGGAGGTACCTAGTGTGAATTACTGTATAGAAGCTGATGTCACACACCTTCTGGTCTTATTTTAGAAAAAAAAATCTAATGAGAAAAGATTTTTTTTTTTTTCATCCCGACTGAATTATTCCATTATTTAGACATCTGGTGTTTCCCAAATTAAAGAAAAAAAAAAAAAAGATTTTTTCAAGAAAGTTGTGGTTTGGTGTAAAAATACAAAATTATAAGATGTAAACATGTAAAAAGAAAGACTGCACACCCAAAAGTTGCAGAAATTACATTATCGTAACTGCCTCTACAATCTGTTCAGAGTCACTGAAGATGCTTCTGCTGCTTCAGCATGACCAGACCTGTAGTGATTTTCACATTTTTAAATACTTTTTCCAATGATGTTATGATGTTACAGTCTTTTTGGTATCATGTGCAACAAGAGATGCAGTCCACTTAGCTATTTTGTAAAAAACAACAACAAAAAAAACAAAAAACATGTCGGATCCCATGAGGCACAGCAGAAGCGGCAGAACTTTACTTCTCTGTACCCAGTTTTATGTACAAGGACACATGTAAATCTGAGGTCTAAACATATAACTAATGAGACAGAAAAGAAGGCAAAACAAAGCAATAATGCACATCTGTTTTTTTTTTCTAACCTTTGATTTTCTGTGACAAATTTGATGATTTGAGCATTTAATAAAATAAAACATGAGATAGTTGGGAGGCGCCCTATTGTCAGAAGGCCTGTTAGTCAGAAAATCAGAAGGCCCATTAGTCAGAAAAAGGTTGGGTGTTAGAGTTAGGGTTAGATTTATCAATTAAATCTAAGCAAATTTTCTGACTAAAGGGCCTTCTGACAATAAGGTGGACACCGAGATAGTTACTTGTTAAAAATCACTCTTTGGTGGAGCTCATACCTTTGAATTGTGTACCTGAGTACATACTTCAAACCACCATTTTAATCTTACAAGTGTCGTATTTTAAAATATTGCAGTATAGTATGTTAAGATGGAAGACAAATGTAGTAGAGTAAAAAGTATAAAGTTGCAGAAAAAGGAAATACTCAAGTAAAGTAACTCAGATTTGTGCATGAGTACAGTACTTAACCCCACTGGCCTTGAGTAAGTTAAAATATTAATTATTAGTAAATGGCATTAGAGTCAAACCTCACCTATAGTAAGTGGAAATCTGAAATACTCAAGAAAAGCCTGTGTACTTCAAACAGCAGACATATGCTCAGTTCTCATGGCCTGTATGTATTTATCCTGCCATGTGACCCAGTCAAACTTAGGATAATCAAAGGCTCCGTTGTATTGAAAAGTCCATTCAGTCTACACACATGTATAGACTTATAAACACTCCCTAGCCTCATTGGTACCCATGGGCCTTCTCCCCACGGCTTTTTCATGGTTAATTTGCTGCTCAATAGGTCAAGAGAGAAAGCAGACACGAAGTGAATACACACTCGCAGACGCACAAGGAGTCATGTGGCCGTTCAGGCACCAGGGTTGGCCCGTTGTGTGTTTCCCAGACAGATGTGACCGTAGTGATTTATCAGGTCATAAGAACATGAGCAAAGCTGCTCTTAAGTCAACAACGCCTTTGTTGTTGCGGTCTGAGGCAGCTGAGCATTTGTCAGGAAACGCTATTAAATGACCACTTAAGTTATTTGTCATCCTTCACTAAGCTAACAAATGCTGCCTGCAAGCCACCAGTAATTTTACCTCTAGTGTCTCCTGTCTCAAGTAATGCCAAAAAGTCAAATACATTGTTCCATTTTTAATTTTTTTTCATACTTAAGAAGATTGATTTCACTTTAAATGTCGACCATGGCACAATTAACTTAGCAAGCAAGGGAAACAGGCAGCCTGGTTCTCTCTATTCAACAGGATATCTTTCACCTACTATTTTACAAGGTATTTTTCATATTTAAGATTCCATATTAAAGATTTACCCATATGTGAGTGGTTATGAATGAATGAATGTTTTTATTATTGTTTCTTGCATAAAGGACATGTCCAGCCCTTACATGGGCTTATAAGACACCAAAAATACAAACCAAAAATCAAATACCAGACAATAGGCACAAGAGATATGAATTTAGTTGTATGACATTAGCTAGCTACATTTATGTACAAACAGCTGCCTCGGTCGGTTGTTTTCACCCATGATAACGGCCTGTATAATACTGTCTGTGCAGAAAGTTTCCATAAAACTCCTTATAGTGGTTCATGAGTTCCTCATATGCTCCCTTCTACTTACCTACAGCAGCAACAAAGAGTGTTAAAGCAAAGACTTGAAACAGTCCAACATGGCAGCTGTGTAGCTCTGTGTCTATCAAGGGCCAAGGACCATTACTCTAAAATGAAGCCTATGCATCTTCTCTCCCTTTCTTAGTTGATAAAATAAGGCAACAGAAGTTAAATTGTAACACCACTGATGGCCACTGGGGGTAGCTCCAAAAAGCCCACGCTTCTATATGCCGCGTTTCCACTACATGCTTATCTCGACTCGGCCTTTTTGCATTTCCATTACGTAAAAGAACCTGCAATCTGGTACCCGGCACTACTTTTTTAGTATTTGCTTGGCTGAGGTTCCAAAATGGGTGAAGAGATACTAAAATGTGATGTGTAAACACTGTAGACCACTGATTGGTCAGAGAGTTGTCATACATCATTGCTTCATCAATGTGCGACATGTCATTTAAAAAAAAAAAAAAAACATTCGGAAGTTTACAGTAAATATACCGGTAGGCTAATCCATGATGATAGCCTGCAAAATGATGTTGTGGTCAGTTGGGGAGGGTCAGACATTTCTGTCCTTGGTGGCCAATAAAAAGATTCAATGTGAGCTTTACGGGCCAACACACAATGAGCGAATTTATCAGTAACTCTCTGAGCAGACGTCACGGAAGTTACACACAGCGTCGCCATGATGTCCAGGTACTCTAAAGTCGGTAGTATTCTGTAATGGAAACGGTCTCCAGGAATAGTACCTGGTAGGTGAGTTGAGCTGAGACGGCACCACGTAGTGGAAATGTGGCGATAGACTCTCTAAATAATAATAATAATAATAATAATTTTTTACAATACTTATTCTGGTCTCATCCATTTTATTTGGACCCTTCAATAAGGATGATTATTTTTTTCTCCATTAGTCAGATCTAAGTTCAATTACAAGATTTTTACGTCAGCTATGTTGGGCTTTGATTGATATGTCTGCATGACAGCTCACGAACCTGCCAAGTTGGACTTTTATAGTTTCATTTTATTTAATAAAGTACATTTTTGCTGACAGACACCTCCACTGTGGTTAAGATTGTAAAACAACTTTGTTTAGCAATTCTCAGTAAGAACTCTGATTCAGTGAACTAGTCTATAGCGTTAACTCACCTCTTACTGCCTGTGTTTTGGGTCTAAATGATCAACGTAGTCCTAGCCAAATCCCAAAGTAGTGGCTTCAAAACAGCAATTGATGCCAACGAGGTTCCTTCACCCACCAATTCTATGTATTCTATCGCTGCTACACACTAATGTTGCTGCTGAACAAAAAAATAGCTTTCAGTTTTCATCACCGTCAAAGTAAGTTTTTTGATATTAGCAAAGATTCTACACATACTGTAAACTAAAATTGAGTTGCTTTTGAGAACAACTTTAAAACCAAAATGGCAGGGAAGTTCCTCTGTTGTTTTGTGATACTAGATTATAGCTTTCATTTCTTGTCTCTGTAAGTTCTTTAGTACTCCATTCTAGGAGTATAGAAATGGAGTTTGCTAAAGTCAGCACAGTACAGATGGCACACACTAATGTTACATATTGAACCTTAAGTGTTGAGGGGTGGAAATGTGGTGTCAGCTGTCTTTATTGTTTGTTCTACAACATAGAAAATGAAATTCAATATCACTCATCTCTATTTTACCACATAATAGAAATATGCTTTGCAATTCAATTTTGATATTTTTTTGAATTCTGTATTCTTATTAAAATCCAGAAACAGACTAGATTCAATAGCTTAATAACTGCAGTTTTGACATCTCATGTAGCTCCTTTCTCATTTTCTTGAAGCTCTTTATCAGCTTAACTGTCCGTTTTATGTGTTGAGTATCCCCAGCTAAAATAACACGTAGTGTAGGTGCGAATCAATTCATGAACCTTTGTTTTTCACACCTGTTTGCACAAGTGAGTGTTTCTACTCTGCATGGATGTTGTGTAAAAGCAGTCTGTTGTTATGGCAACAACAGTGATGCAGGAGATACTGAAGAGTAGTTATGGTTTACTGAAGCATAATGTTTGCTTAATATTTCTGTTGTCTGGTTGCCCGGACTTTCATGCTGGCCTGCATTTGGCTGCATGGTTACATCAGCCAAACCATCTTTATTATAATGGAGCATTCAGCACAGACTGACATACACAACGGCTTGGTTCAGAGTTTTTGAAGTGTGGTTGTATGAAGTGCATAAGAGCTGTTGTATCACTCACTTCAAAACCACAAGACTCAGACTTTGTTATGAGCAGTTCCAACAACAGCTCACTTTTCCATTGCAGCATGAAATGTCGTCATGTCATCTGTCTTTATATTGATTACTTTGATTTGGACAGAAAAGAGAGAATCACAGAAGGAAGATTATGCTGTTCCCCCTTTTTTCTGCCTCCTGCAGCTTTAATTTGTCATCCATCTGCGTATTAAAACAAGCATTCTTGCTTTCCTGATAGCATCTGGTTTAAATACACAAAACTATGAAACCTAAAATGGGTTTGATTGACTAATTTGTGGTTGTTGCAAGTCCAAGTGAAGTTACAACATGCTTCAACAAAACAGAACATTTGTCTTCCCCAGATGTTTTGCAGGTGTGGCTTCAGCAGCTGTCGGTTTACACTGAACCATTTCAGATTTGTATCTCCGTATCTGTGGTAGTCAAATGTTTAATGACATATGAGCAGACCCTGTTTAGCTTGTGAGCTTATCTCTTCCTCTTCATGTCCCCGTTCAATGACATTACATAACTTCTCCCCTCTCTTCCTCGTTCCTCTTGCAGGCTCTGGGTTTTCCTGGTGATGACCTCACTGCTGTTCCCTGGCAACGCCCACGCTGCAATGAAGGACCTCTCCTCTTCTTCATCTCCTCTTACCTCCCTGCTCCACTACCCATCCTCCAAAGCCGCCACTGTGCCCTTCTCCCCGTCCCCGGGCCACGTCGCCTCGCCCGGATCATCGCTGACGTCTGTCTCCAAAACACAGCCCTTCTGCCTCCAGACAGGGCCGCATCTCATCGCCAGCATGCAGCTACAGAAGCTCAACTCCCACTACCAGAACCTTGCGGGAGCATCTGCCGGACATCAGACAGCCGGTGGAACTCAAAGAGGGTACACCACCTCGCCGCTGGGCACAGGCAGCCAGATCCTGGGACCCTCTGCGGGTCTTGGAGGAGGTGGGATGGGTGTCGGCATCACTGTGGGCAACCAGGGCTCAGGGGCAGGAGGAATTATCGACTTTGACCCTGTGGACGAGGAGGTTCTCATGTCTCTGGTGGTGGAACTGGGTTTGGACCGGGCCAATGAGCTTCCAGAACTGTGGCTGGGCCAGAACGAGTTCGACTTCATGTCAGACGTGCCTGCCGGATGCTGACCTCCAAAACCAAAATGTCCAGATGCAAGAATTGGTTGACAAAGAGAGAGAAGACTTCTCTTCTCTGTTTTGTTTTTCTCTTTTCTCCCTTTCTTGGTTGATAAAATGAGGAAACAGAAGAGACACTTGGTGATCAGGAGAAAGGAGACTTCACCTTTGCTTTTTTGCTCTCTTCGGGAAGAGAGACACATGAAGGAAAAAAATAACTTTTGCTTTTGGAGACGTAGAAACAGATTGAACTTCTTCTATTTGATTCAGTCAGCACATTTTTCTTTTCTTGAATGGTGTTTTTAAGAAGTCTTTTTGTGTTGCCTCTTGCTTCACCACTTAAAATGTTTTGCTTTCATTTAATGAAGGAAAAAGAGACATGAGCAGAACAGAAACATGAGCTCATTCTTATCACTGCCGCACAGGTTTAATGAAAACAAGGTGATTGACACGAGAGACGTTTGAGCCAGCCTCTTGGAAACAAAACGACACTGACACACCTGTTTTCCTCAGCCCCTCTTTCTTCACAGTTCTGTTCTGTTGATGCCTAAGAAAAATGAGCATGGAATACGTGACTTTATGGGAGATTTGCAAAGGATGACAAACCTTAAGTTTCCTGTTTTCTTAATGGACAATATTAGACTCTCGGTCTCACGGGAAAGAGACTCCTGTCTCTTGGCCTCACAAAGAAACTGATTGTCTGGGAACTTATCTCAATGTACTTGTCTTTCTTTCTTTTTTTGTTTGAATTAAGTTCAACTAGTCGTATTCATAGGACATGTTATTTAAGACAGTGGGTGATATCCATCAGGACTCTTGGACAAGGGGCGCTTCTGTCGTGCATCTATAATCAGTTCTACTTTTCTGAACATAATGAATTAGATCAAGAGACGTGGAATCTCAGAGATGAATGGAGTAAATTGTGTCTTGTTCTGGAGTTCGGCCTCATTAAAATGATCCAGGCCATGTGAGTCAACACTACATGATCATGTTTTGTTTTGTGAGCAATGGAAAAAACACAGACCTGTGGTAGCATCCTGGATCAGCAGATCTTTGATGAAGGTCATACTTCTAACAAGGATTCATTGCTTTGTTAACATTTGTGGACATGCTTTTCCATGTTCTCCCACTTTGATGCTTGTTTCCAAACACATCTTTCAGCCTCTGGCAAACTCATTTTCACCGCATTTCCATGTTGCTCATGAGGAAGCTTTGTCTGTTTTGTTATCTGAAGGTTTGTAGGTACTGTTTGCACACCTTTGACTTAAAGACACTAGTGTAGCTGGCTTTCAACATGTCCAAATAATGGTTCTACCCCACCGATTTCCCATGTAAAATGTCATTATGTGTTTCTGCAAGCCGTGGATACATATTATCTCAGCATCATTTATCATTGAAGGATCTGCTTCTTTTTTTGGCATTTCTTGAATAGGCAGGAGGTGATTGGTATGGATGGTGGATTTACACAAGAAAGCAGAATTCACATCCTGTAAGTTTCAGTTTCAGCAATAAAAGCACTTGGGTTGCAGTTAAGAAAAGATTATGGTAGTCATTGAGAATGGGCATTGTTTATCACATCTTTGCAGACTTTTCCTGTATTAAGCCAAGCCCTGGCGTCTGTCCCTCATGCTAAAAGGGTGCTTTCAGTGCCGAAACCTACCACAAAAAGTCTGATAACGGTGTTGTTTCTTAGACACGTGATTGTTATTGTAACATCATTCTAATTCCATGAGAATGCCAAAAACACCATCAGTGGTTAAATCATTACAAGCTGTATGTACATATATCTAGAAACACTGATATGAAACAGATATTTGATCCAGAAACATTGAGATAATGCATATCTGTGGTTTGCAGAAATGCATAATAGAGCTGAACAATTGGGAAAAAAACAAAATCATATTGTGACAGATATTGTGATTGTGATATGAGTCATGGTTTTAGTAGGAAATGTAATTTTTGCATTTCATTTTCCACTGAGAAAAACATTGATCATTCAACCTTTTACTCAATAGCATTATTTTTTTGTAGTGTTTCATAATGACAGCATCAGAAAATAGAGATTGACAGTGCTGTGAATGACGCCTGACCTCCTACCTGTAGGAGATTTACTGTAATGTTGTCATTGTATATTTCTGCATACCATAGATGCATATAATTTCAATGTTTCTGAACCAAAAATATGGTCTTTTTAGGGAATAGAAAAAGGATATCATCCAGCATCTTTGAAATTACGTATGTGCTTGTTGCAAATGTATAGTGACAAATTAAATATTGTTTATGGAGATGTTTAACCACTGATGCAATTTGGTTAGGGTCAGGAAAGGATACAGGAGCTTGGTTCAATACAGAAAAATTCTGCAAAGATGTGACAGAAAAATTATTCAATGTGTTTATTAAGACTTACACTCTTTACACCCAAAATGCACCTATATGCGAAAAAAAATTGCAAGAGTTAAGATGTAAATTCCACTCTGGTTTCCAAATGCGGGTTTTGTATCATCTCCTACCTAGTGAGGAAGGTAAAAATGACAATGTATTTTTATACTATATGTATCAATGTTTTGCAGAAAATAAAAAATGACAACACTTTATTTAAAACCTGCAAAAGTATAAAGAGCCAAAGTCCAGCCCTATGGGACCTGAATGACTAGCAGTCAAAGGTGAAAGACAAATCCTTTTTTGATTCTGTTTGAGGTTTACCGCTCACCACACACACACGCCACACAAAATGTTGCAGTTTGTGGTAAAGTTAGTGAAGTAGAATCTCGTTTTGTGTGGAAGCAGCTCAGTGGACTGGATGTCACACATGATTAATATCACCTAAATCACACCAGCCTTTAACTTGAGGTGAAAAAGTAGAGAAAGAGGTGGAAATCTCTACAGATCTGATCAGGATGAAGCTGCACAGACAACTTCAGGGACTCTGGACAGATTGTGGAGGGCATGGACTTTTCAGGTGTGCAGTCTTTCAATTTACGTATTTTCACACTATGGTACTTCAACAGCTTTACAACAAACTGCGGCTTTCTTCAATCAATCAATCAAATTTTATTTATATAGCACCAAATCATAACAAAAGTTATCTCATGATGCTTTACATATTGAGTTGGTTGAAACCAGACTCTAGACTTGACTTGTAAAGTGTGAATTATAGATAAATCAAATGATTATTCATCTCGTGACGCTGATCGCCATTCTTACTTTACCAAAATGAAGTGGACAGGTTGGGACTTGGACTTCTCCAATCCCCCAGCCCTCTACACCTTACATCTACTCACGCGATTGATAGTGCAGTCCTTCTCTCTAATGTTGACACCTGACCCGGTCTACCTATAGGAGCTTTACCGCTCTGCGTCCTGCTCTACATGGCTGCAGTTAGGGTGGGGGCTCTGACCTATATGTGCTGTGGTAAGAAGAGACGGAAGGGGCTTGAACTGGGCAGCAGGAACAAAGGCTTTCCACCTGAACCCTGCTTGTCTGTCATTGTGGGTATTGTGGGGTTTTCTGGACCACACACAAACAAAATAACACACCTGCATACGTATAACACCTGCATGGGGACTTCAAGCTGTACAGCGAGACAGAAATGAAGCAAACACGCATACACACACACATACACACACACACAGGAGGACGGGGATGGTATTACAGCAGGGAAATGGGAGTAGCAGCAATGAAACAGGCACTTGTTCAGTTACACACAGACTTCAGAGGGTATTGAGGTTGTTGTTGGTGTGTGTGTGTGTGCATGTGTGTGTGTGTGCATGAGTGAAAGTGAATGTATGCAAGTCTGAAAATACAGTTGTGTGTGTGTGTGTGTTCGAGGAAACTATGACCAGCAGGTAATCCTTCCAAATGATGAGCACTAAAAGGAAAAAACACATACACAAAGCCTTGTTAATTTATTTAGATAGAGACAGGTCAGCTTACACACACACACACTCTGTCTTTTCACTTTTGATGGACTCTGAATTCTTTTCTTTTCTTGAAATGCGAGAAGCGGTGATCACTGATTAATGAAAACCTGACGATGGAGTAATTTGAAAGAATCCTTTTTATTTCAGTCAGGAGAGCCACTTAACCAGGCGGGCAGAAGCAAAGTCTAATTTTTTTCCCCATCTCTTAAGAAAGAAAGAGGCTTCTCATCACATCTAAATCCAAAAGACAGGCACTTTGATTCTTCTCTTCCTCTGTCTCGTCATCTAAGTGGGTCAAAATAACATTCCTCTACAATCTCCGTCGGATAGAAGACAGCCGTGTGTTTGTTTCCATCTGCTCGACGTTGTTTCAAAGTCCTTTTCTGAGTGGGTTGTTTTGTGGTCCAGCGTTAAACCCAGCTGAGCGAATGTTATTTTTTTGCTGTGTGAACCAGAGGGATGTCTCCTCGCCTCCCCCTGAGAAGTGGCCATGGTGAGATGTTTCAGTCATCTGGGGGGCTTTCATTTCCTCTTTTTTGTGAGCTCCTATATTGCAGATTAACCCCGGTCATGAACTAAAATATGCCATGCAGCTATTTGGTTTCTAATGACAAGAGCTTTCATTTCTTAATTTGCTTGGTATATATGGGTAAAATTTGTTGCTTTACTTTTTCTACTCTTAACAGCAAATTATACCTAAAAAATTTTTGTTTGTTTTTTCAAGTAAAATTAACATTTTTGGAACTTTACAGACTAAAAAAATTAATGGACTGATCTAAAATGTTTGCAGCCCCAAGCTCAAAAATCTAACAACTAAGAGTTCAATGTATAACATTCATTTAGCCTATAAAACTAGCTTTATTGCTTGTGAGTGCAATGCTGTCTATTTAGCAATGGACTCATCAAGTCACAGTACATAGTATTCATACATACTTGTGTTCTTACATGAAGTTTATGTTGAAGTCTGTGTTGTGGTGGGAGCCAGCTGGTTGTTGATGTTAGATACCGCTAATTCTAAATTAACATTGTAGAGGACCAGAAGAAAGACACTGTGAAAACTAGAGAGCAATTATAAGACTTTTTTCTGTCCACACTTAGATGAACTACTTTCAGTATGTTTATACCTAGTGTTCACACTTCTCTGATGTTTTAGCTTACATAAATTGAGACTTTTTGGCAACGTTCCTGACCCTGTTTCAATTTGTAAAGTCTAGAGTTGCGTTGTAATATGAACAGACAGAAACTGAGACTTGAGGAAACAATGGAACAGAAGTTTTCTGCCGTTTTGGAACCACGTATCCTTTCATGATTCATCTTGCCACCATGACATGACTTAATCCCATAAGAAAACAAGACATGAGCCTTGCCTACCAGCTTTTTATTCAACACAAGCACCAAATTACAGTTGATTCAGTCTTTGCTGACTGTGCTAGCAGCTATTGTGCAGTTAGATTCTGCATTTTTTTTTTCAAGCTATAGATAACTTCATTCACAGGAGACAGGCTGTTATTCTAGCATTAGACACTTGTTAGCGTAAAAACATATTTAGCCAACATGCACAAATAACGAGTTCTTAGCACAACTCAGACTCCAACACAAACATCAAACGTCACATATTGTACCTTCAAAAGATATTTTAACAAAACATTGTACTCAGAAGCTAATTTTTACGGTTAAAGATATGCCAATGGGTTTCTATCCTACAACTAATTGAGAAGATTTACAGTTTCCATGTGACAGCTGTGATTTATTCCATGCTGGGTTACTCCCTCCGGGCTGCAGGGTCATGAAAAATATCCCAACATATCAAAGAATATGACATAGGTGATATATCTGTTTAAAGTTTCCCCTTACAAGGTTTCCCCTTAACAATAATGAAAGCGTTCTGTGGCAGATCTGCTTGAGAAACACCACTTTACAGGAAGTAGATCGCACTGATTTATTGCTTTTCCGTTATATTTACCTTTGGACCTGTAAATAAAAAAAGTGTTATTTTGTCTTTAATTTTGTTGTTATATCTGCTTCTTTTTTCTAATGATGAAATGAATATTATTCAAAGATGATTTTAAGCACTTTTGCTCGCCAGCTCTCACTTGTACATCTATATGAATATGTAAATGTCTGAGATCATATTGAAAAAATGCTTGTATTTTTGTTACAGCTCTGAGTTTGGGAGAAATAAAGATTGCGAAAAGTAAGGTGGAGTCAGTATTTATCATTTTAACAGCTGAGTTTTGAAGGGATACCAAATGGTTTACCAAACTCTGGGTGTTTTGTAACGTTTGAGCATTTATATAAAAAAGTATCTGCATGGTTGATTCATCCACTAGACTGTCTTTTTGTGTTTTAAGTGGCATATTGTTTGGTATCCACCTCTTATCACGCTGAGGTTTAATGAAATGAATGTCCTGAACTACTGACAAAACATAGAACTAACTAAAAATGAGTTAGTGCAAAGTCCATAGAACAGTTGCAAATAATACATCAAATAGTACTATAAAGTGTGCATTTATGCATCAGTTATCATAGTTGTAAGCTAAAAACAAAAACAAATATGCCCTCGGTGCATAAGGGAAGTGGGCAATGATTGTAACCTTCATATGGTCTCCCAATGGTAGTCCTTGATTTTTGACTAAAAAAACGATTAAAGATTCAGTTACAAGATTTTTTATTGTCAATTCACTAGATCCACAAGACATACAAAGATGTGAGATACCGTTTCTCTGTCAACTTGTTAAATACCATGCATTTTAATAAAGAGTTAAAAAATAATTTAATAAGAAGAAGAAATAAGTGGTATAAAGAATAAACAATAGCAGAAGATAAAGTGTACATGTCAATTTATTTACAGTAGCAGCAGAAGTGAAATACAGTAATGGTTATGAGGTGCATAATGGAACCAAACAGCAGCAGATTTGGCAATTGTGCAATGTTTGTAATAAAGTGCAGAAGACAGTCAGTTATGTTACTGACGATACTTAAGATCAGATGAATCTTTGAGGGTGGATAATCACATTTCTATTAATTTTTACTTAAAAACAGGCGATGTAATTTCCTGTAAATGAAGCTCACTGACTATAAGTTCTGAGGAGAAGTACAAATTTTACTTTATGTAATATAAACTACACTCCTACTGTAACCAGGCTGTGAATTTTGACCAGAGACAATGATAAATGCTCTCAACGAGTACCAAACACCAATAATTCAGTAGAACAAAGAACAGATCATTAATTTCATGATTATTAGGTAATGATACTCAGGTTATTGTCACAAAAACATCAGAAAATGGACACACTAGTTACAAACTGATTCCACTGTCATGAACCTTTCACACATCAGTCTATATTTTTGTACAAGGTCTCCCCCTGCTGGAGTGTGTTGGTATGTGCACAGAATGGGTAATATAAGTAAGTGTCCTATGTCTCTTGCATCTTTTCTTTTCTCTGTATTTGAGATTACAGGGTTGTAGTTTCATCTTTTTTCCCAGTCTGAGGTGGTGGTTTACTTACAAAATATTGTGCCACTTACATTATATAGCAGTTTGGCATTAAAACTATAGAGAGTAATATTTTTTATATATTCACCCATTTTTAAGTCTCCATAGCACTTAATATTAACCACTATGTATATGATTTTATAAGATTATGCAAGTTTATGTAAGTTTTCTCCACAGGATTGTATGTTCAGAAAAGTTAAAAACAATCTGTCAAACGCTGCTATCTTGTGGTGATCTTACATCATAGCATCAGCTCTTACAAAGCACAGACAGACATGAAGCAGCTCCTCTTTATATATTTTGTTTGTAGTATTACGCTGTGTTGTTGTACTTGAGCTTGATCTGGTCTGGTTTCAGAAAAAGAGGACTTATTTTTTACCAAGACCAGTTAAAGCCACATATGTCAAGAAATCACTACATTTCTTGTGTATTTTCTGATCTACACAGTTGCACATAAGGTTGGAATGAAATATTTACCTCTTCTCATGAAATGATTGTGACAATGTGATTTATTCTCCATAGATACAGTGTAACTGCAGTTCAGTATGGAATCATTACACCTGCTCAAAGGTGATTACTAATGTGTATAAATAGGAATAAAACCTTTTTGAGCAACAGCCTATTTGTTAACATCATTATCACCAAACTTTTTTTAGGTGGAAAACTTTTTGCCGCTTCATTTAGTTTCTTCACAGGCAGCGTTATCATCTCACCACACGTAATGTAATATTTTACATACAAAGCATATATGCTCTTGTTGTGAGTTTAGTCCTGTCACGGTCTTGACTCAGTCTTACCTTGCTGTGGACTCATCCTGGTCTTGACCTCTCATAGTCTTGTTCTTGTCTCTGTCTCAGTAGATTCTGGCCTTGTCAATGATTTGGTCTCAGTTTAGGAGGACTTGACATTATTCTGTGTATATTACTGCATCAACCAATAGAGGAAATAGAGTGCCTTTGGCCAGATTAGATTAAAAATAGTATTTTAATCAATCCCTAAGGCTGAAAAATACATCAAGAAGTTAAATTAAAAAGCAGTACCTGCAATGTAATTACAAAAAAAGTTGTACATTTTTATTTTACTCTAAACTTAATGAACCAATGTCAACCTCTTTATTGCTGTTAAAATTGAGATGACTGTTTAGTCTAGAACATATTATCAGCAGAGTTTTTAACCAGGCTTTAGAAATGATCTGAATTAAACAGGATTTAAGATCAATAAAACACACTGATGGATACATTTAAAACATGTAAGTATTTCTTTTTCTAATATAGTTTAATTTCAGACTTTTTGGTTAGTTTGTCACATTTTATACAATCACAGTCTGCATCTGTTATTAATTACTCTTAGTGCATTGACCCGTGGGGAACCACGGGTTCTAGATCCTGGACTTCATCATTGTCAATACTGAGGGTAGGATGCGAAAAGGGGAGGTGTTTTTAAAATCCACATCCTGACCCTGAAGGACAGTATCCTGGTGACCACATCCTGACCCTGAAGGGCAACATCCTGGTCCCCCAATACAGATATTTGTTGTATAATTACGCATACTGTATCGCATTTGTCCAGCAGTCACCGCCAAAGCATTCACATGATTCTGTGATTCTGTGATTGTAAGGCTATTGTATTCCAAAATTACTATCTCCCAAAATATTGGTCCAATCAACTTGCCACTGCATACATACATACATAAGTATGCCAAACTACAGCAGTCAGCTCTTCCCAGATTTTGTGTGATGCCCAACACATACACACACACGCACACACAGAGTCCACTTCCCTTTTATAAGATAGATAGATAGATAGATAGATAGATAGATAGATAGATAGATAGATAGATAGATAGATAGATAGATAGATAGATAGATAGATAGATAGATAGATAGACAGACAGACAGACAGACAGACAGACAGACTGACTGACTGACTGACTGACTGACTGACTGTTCTGCAGTATTTTTGTAGTGCAACTAAAGTGGGCCTGAATTAATTTATGTAAGATGTGAAAGGCTGAATACTCGCACTCAATAACAGATACTGAAGCAGAAAAATATGCAAATAATCGAAGACGACTGTGGCATCTTTGTCTTCACAAGACGCCAAAAAAGAAGAAAACAATATCAAGCTATAGTACAAGAAAGCTCATAAATGGTGGAATCTTTATCATCTGAACTTAATCCATGCAGATTTATTTCATTACCACCATCAGCTGGACTCTATTACGCTCTACATCTGCATTAAACAACACCGCAGCTTTTAGACAACCAGTTTAAACGACTGTCACCTATACTTAACCCTCAACCTTTTTGGAATCTGACTTCAGAAATCTGTGTTAAACCCCCCTATAAAACTTCCTGGATTGGGTAACCAGAACAACAGTATTTTTTAAAGAAATGGGTCAGGAAATTAAAGTTGAGAGGAAGCATACAGGCTCCTGTGTTTCCGCTGGCTTCAGGCCACCAAGCCTTTGCAAAATGTAAAATGTTGTGACTGAAATGTAGGTTAGTGGGTTGGTTCTGCCAGAAACACCACAGCACTCACTGCTGTGAAAAGAACTGACTTCTACATGCTCTGAAGGTTTATGCTGCACAGAAAGAAAATAAAATGGGTCACAGCAGAGATAAATGCGCCAAAATACAAACAGGAGTATTTTTATTAGGTATAAATAGAGTGCATGTTTGTCCAAGGCTTTGGGATTATTCCTGTGGCCTGAGGGGGGCAGAGCTGCCTTCAGAGAGATGAGACGTGTATATCACTGGAAGGATTTGGCAGAGGAAGACAGTCACCCAGGAGGAGTTTTATCTCCACAAGTGTAAACAGGACTGGTCTCTGTCTGCGACACTGGTATTTCCTGACCAGGGCAGACTGAAATGTACAGAGAAGTCAAATGAGTGGGTAATTCTGTGGGTATGGTGTACTAAATATGTGTGAGCTTTATCACCTTCATGCAAAGATAATGATTCTAATTTTATTTACTCTGACATAACATCAAATCAAAATCAAATCAAAGTTTATTTATATAGCACTTTACAATAACATAGAGAAGCCTGAAGTGCTTTACATCTAAAAGCATGATTAAATTAAAAGATAGAAAGAACATGACATGATAACATGATTGTATATTAAATTATAAAACGTGCACCTCCAGCAGGATACAAGCACTTATAAAGCAGGATGGGACCTAGAACCTTCAGCTATCAAGCTCCACTATTGTGGAACCACCTGCCTGCCTTGTGTCTGGGAGGCAGACACTCTCTCTATGTTTAAAAACTTTTTTCTTGATGAATCCTATAGTTAGGGCGGCTCAGGCTGTTCTTTGTTCTGCTGCTATAGGCTTAGACTGCTGGGAGACTCATCGTGATACACTGAGCTCTTCTCTGCTCCTCCTCTTCTCAGAATCTTCTCATCTCCTAATCTTCTCCTCTATTTACACTCCAGCAAATACAGGGGTTGGACAAAATAATGGAAACACCTTCACCTCAAGATGATAATGCCCCAATCCATACAGCTAGAATTGTTAAAGAATGGCATGAGGAACATTCTAATGAAGTTGAGCATCTCGTATGGCCGGCACAGTCCCCAGACCTCAACATTATTGAGCATTTATGGTCAGTTTTAGAGATTCAAGTAAGACGTCGATTTCCACCGCCATCGTCTCTAAAAGAGTTGGAGGGTATTCTAACTGAAGAATGGCTTAAAATTCCTTTGGAAACAATTCACAAGTTGTATGAATCAATACCTCGGAGAATTGAGGCTGTAATTGCCGCAAAAGGCGGACCTACACCATATTAAATTATATTTTGTTGATTTTTTAAGGTGTCTCCATTATTTTGTCCAACCCCTGTACCTGTTACTGACTTGACTTCTTCCCCGGAGTCTCTGTGCTTTATCGCCTCACAGTTTTTCCCTGCATCATCTCTGGACCTGCTGCTTAAAAAATGTTCACTCATTTTCTTATTGTTCACAATTGCTTTGGTCAAAATATGTATTTTAATGCATGGAAAACCCCCAAAGTGGTTTAAATACACAAGGTTTATATGCATACATAACTATCATCAATAATTTCCAAATGCCTGAATTTATTAGACCCAGCTTCCTTATCAGTGATATTAAAATAATCTACTTCTTATATCACTTAATATTCACTATTGTTGGTTTTATTGTGTTGTCGTGCTCTATGACACAGCCTTAAAAGACACATAAAAAAAACTGAACTAAATGAGTTGTAAGGGTGAAGTGACAATTCAGTGTGACCCCTGCAACAGCACAAGCATTTAGAAACTTATGACAGGTGTAGAATAAAACCTGGCATAAAACATCCGAAAACCAATGTGATTGCAATGCATTTTTGTTTGTTTGTTTGTTTGTTTTACAGTTTTTTCTCTTTTTTTTTCAGATAATTTTTTATGGAATGTTCTTTGCACAAACGGGACAGAAATGCATAGCTACATCATATATCCAGATTGTATGTGTGGTCATTAGAACTTAACTAAACAGACCTAATGTTGGAGTAGGAACTTTGCACTTACTCTATACATATATGCATAACACAAACTTTCGATTGATACAGACATAATTACATTACTATTGTGACTTTCATTTCTCTGGCGGGCTGTCTGCTGTTCAGTTGCGATTTTGGTAACTCATGTCCCTTCCGCTCTGCCGTAGTCGGCCTTATCGTTCAATACCGGAAAACGGGAGGTCCTTTTCCCCGCAGACTCCAACATGGTGAGTTGTTTTTTCTCATGATTCTTCATTGAAATAATCTCAAAACATCACTTTTTGCATTTATATTAGTACACACAAATATACCTTGCGTTGAAATTCAACAGTTTATGAGGTAGATCAAGTCTAAATTGAGAGCAAAAGCAGTGATGGTTGGTATTTATTGAAGATATTAAAAGATCTAGCCCGACCTAGGTTTGCCACTCAAGGCTTCTTAGCACCGCTATGGCTAACGCTGCTAGCTAGATAATGAAACGACAAAGCCCTCTCTAAAGCAGTGCTAATGTCGTTTTCTGTGACTGCCTTCGCATCGTGTATATTTTACATTAATGTAGAGGGAATTATGGCGCTTTCCGTAAATGTGCTAATTGTAATATAATAGGATAGTAGCTAGGCCGCAGCCGGTTTAACATTCATTCCTCCGGCACGTTAGCGTACCATGCTAACGTTAATGGCTGCGCACATCTTATCTGTAGCGGGTGTTTCACTGCTCTTGTAATGTACTCGTCGCACTTCTTAATGTAATACTTAATGTAAAAATACTCTACTTGTTTCAGTTTTTGACCTGTCTTATTTCCATTAGGCAAGAGGACCGAAGAAGCACCTCAAGCGCGTCGCAGCGCCAAAGCACTGGATGCTTGACAAGCTCACCGGAGTATTCGTAAGTAACGTGTCTGGTCGTTCACTTAAATAATACTTGTACAGTTTCATAATTTTACCTGTGCTAAAGTTAGTAGCTGTGGAGGTATGTTAAGTATATGATAAATCATCTCGTTTCTTCCGTTACTTGCATACAACTGGTGCTTTGAGCAGTGATATTGAGCTTTGGCTCGTATCTGTGCTTTAAAGGTGAGGTCTGAACATTAAGTGCTTGCAGTTATGAAAGTATCATGTATAAAGCTTGTTGACTGAACCTGATTTAAGTACAGATCACACTCTAGCCTGTCAATGTTTCAGAATGTTTTTATTTAAGAAGGGATGGGGTTGCTTTGCTTCAGCATCACTTCTTATTGACTAGTACAATTACCTCTTGTTCATCTTGACTGGTAATGGATCGTCCACATAGGGTCGCGGTTTGCCTAGAGTAGGGCACAGATTATGGCATTAAATTTAGTGTATGGCAGAGAGAAACAGAAATTATTTCCCGCTTGCTATATTATGTCATGAAGACATCATATCTGTTGGCCATTTTCCGATGAGAATAGTAGAGATGGCATTTAAATACATGCTTAGGCTTCTGTGTTGTTTTCCGAGTTTAGTATATGTTCTATAAAAGTAAAATGTTAGTTCTTTATACCCACAGCTCATTGGTCCCATCAAGTTGTGTGAATAAGCTGAGTGTCTTAAAGTGATGCTTAAGATACCTCTTCAAGTCACCAGATGGCAAACTGCCAGTCAGCTGTTTATGTTCTTTGTGTACAGGTGTGGTATGATATGATATTGATATGTGATGGTCAGTCAAACCAACATCACAGAACCTTTCACCCACCTCAGGAAAAGCTGTTTTCTGTAATCATCAAGGCTCAGGAAAATGGGATGAGGCAGGTTTTTAAAATGACAGAATTAGTTATTGCTGTGGACCTTTTTGTGACTCTAAAGTGGCTTGAATTGACATACACTGATATACCTCTGGTGTAATGGTGTGCAGCAGATATACATATTAATCTTTTACAACGCTTTGGCACATTTCAGTATCCTTAGTTTGTGCATTAGGTTTTCCTGGCTTGTTAAACCCAGGTTTTAAGAAGTAGAAAAGTGTTTTAAGTGTGAAATTTTTGCTGCTATTGGGGATAGTCTTTTAAGAAAATGGAGTCATGTCTTTGTGGTTGTGGGACTGGGAGTTGTCTTGTCTAAATAGTTTGTCTCGGGGACTCTGGGGGTATCCTTTAAATGAATACTAAGGGAAATGTATTTCAGTAGATTTGGATTCTCTGCATTGCCAAGGACTGTGTTTCTGATGTATAAATGTTAACTGAATTTTCCCCATGGTGGGATAAATAAAGTCCTATCTGTCTTGATCATTTTCGAATTCAAGCATTTTTTGAAAGGATAAACTGATTAATGTTTTGCTTTGACGTAAAATATTTGAAGTGTCAACTGATAACTAAGTTGTTTACTGTGTTGTCTTAATTATAATCATTAATGTGTGACACATGGTTGAGGATGACTTGTTACATGATGGGTTAAACACTCACTGGAATGAATGCTGATGCACTCAAACACTCTGTGGTCCACCAGAAACCTATTTTTTGAAAAATTGTGACGCCTTTCTGCACTTCTCATTTTACCTTCTTCAACATAATTTTCTTGCTCTCAGGCTCCTCGTCCTTCCACCGGTCCCCACAAGCTGAGGGAGTGCCTGCCCCTCATCATCTTCCTGAGGAATCGCCTCAAGTATGCCCTGACAGGGGATGAGGTGAAGAAGATCTGCATGCAGAGGTTTATCAAGATTGACGGCAAAGTCCGCACCGATGTCACCTACCCTGCCGGATTCATGGGTGAGTAGGAAAGGAAGAAACAAACTTTATATTATAAAATGTTGGTACAGTTCAGGTATGATGTGAAACTTAGAACTTAATTGTAGGTTTTATTCTGTGTACTTGTTGAGCTACCTTCCAGTATTATGAGAATTTAATGCTGAGGCTGTGTATCGGCACTTCTATCTGCAAAAGGAGCAATGATGACTGTAAGGATTTGATCAGTAATGAGCTGAAATTACACAACCAATTCCTCTAAGAAGTTCTGAGCTCCAGCTATAACACTGAAGAGTAAAATGTGGTGCAATGTGTTTTACTCCTTACTTACTTTAAGATGATGATATCATTAGTGTTATTACCTTAATTGATTTATATGACAAAATGATATTTTAGAGGAGTCATATGGCACTTTGAGTGTCTGGTATTATTTAGGTGATGCTCAGGACAACTACAGCTGAGGAGGAGCAGGGCCATAGTCAAACTTTGCCAAACTTGGAGCATACTTCTAAATCTAGTACAACCTAAGAGGGGGGCAATCCTATCATCATGCCCCCTCCCCAAGAAAAAAAACTTTTTGTTCCATGTGATTTGTCCATCAATTTGCACGGTGTTTTTGTTCATATGTTGTTCTGTAGTACATATTTTGGACTTGGTTCTGAATTCTTTTAAGTCATTTTGTTGCAGTAAAATCATTAAGTCTCAGGCAAGCTTCTCATGCACCTGGACTATATTAAGGAGCTCACGTAGTCTTCCTTTTTTCACCCCTGATAAATTTACATCTCTGGCAACAGAAGGTGCTGCTGGTTTAGTACTAACTGTAGTGTGGTAACAGTTCAGTGGTTTGTCGTCACCACTAAGTACATCTTGACACCCAAAGATTGGCTCCCTTGCATGTTCTGATGACTTTGCCTGTTCACTTGACTGCATAGTGACACTCGGATAAATTAACCCAGAGCTATTTTGTGGGTTATTGGATTAATCCGCTTAGTCATGACATACAGGGCATCAACATATTCAGTACCTTAACACTGACACAGCACATAACAGATGATAAACTACCTGGTGATCTGACAGGACTCTGAAAAGGAATGTGAGAATCAGACAAGTACTTTGTCAAGGCACGTCAGCCATCAGTGGTCACTTTTATTTAGGTAAAATGGAAGTTGTATTTGAGCCCCCCCCCCCAAAAAAAAAAAAAAAAAGTACAATGTTTTGGGATGTTTTGCTGTACTTTCCAATTCTTGGCGTGCCCATTGCAATTTTCTGGTTGTCTTTTCTGATCTGATACTCTTTATGTAGTAAAGCCAGTGTAGTAGTAGTAGTAGTAGTAGTAGTTTATTCAGTCATGACAACACCAAATATTGTACACAGTATTGACATTTCACGCAAAAGAAAGAAGGAAAAAAAAACAAAACAAAAACACAGAATCACAAAATCAAGAATCATGTGTTGAATAATGTGTTGAATAATGACTGAAAAGGTATAGGCAGAAGCAGGCTGCTTATCAAAGCCTATCCTATAGTACAACTTTTTAGGCTACCAACCTCCAAAGAAACAACAACAACAGATAATTAATCGCATTTATAAGCTTCAAAAATAGCTTTACAAACCATTTTCTTAAAAACTAAAAAAGAATTACATGTTTTTAAATTTATGTTGGCATCATTCCAAAATTTAACTCCAATAATGGACACACATCTCCTTTTCATACCATTTTTAGCTTTTTGTACAGTACATTTGCAAACACCTCTGAGATTATATGGAATGTCCTGAATTGAAAAGAACCTCTGTATTGGGTCAGGGAGCATTTTTGATTTTACTAGTAACGACTGTGTTGTGAGCTGACATTACATCCTTACACATAGTACCTAGTTTTGGTCCAGATGCTCCCTCCCATGCCACCTACGGTCTTGTCACTCGGTCAGTTTACTTTCCACCTCAGTGCTGACCATCAGCCTCACATAGAGGTGTAGCATTTTAATATCCATATCCAAGGGGAGCTGTCAGTGTGATCACAACCTATTTATATACCTTCATGTTAAGGCCAGGAGCTTGGCAGGATTTCAACAACTTCTGCAAGTACTTGCCATGAAGAAGTAGAAACTGCATTTGGAAGGCAACCTACATGCTGACGGAACCACTGAATGTTGTGCAGGCATTTTAATTAACATCAAAGTTAAATTACACTGAGATGGCCACCATTTACCTGTACATCAGTGTGCCTGTTTTAAGATCAGCTTTTTGGTACGTTGTAGGCTGGAGCACTTGGTTTGCTTCTGTTTGCAAAATATGCTGACTTGTTAGTGTAGGGTTAAAAGGGTGAAAATGATGCAGTAGAACTATAAACTAATCCTGTTTTGTGGCTGGTGAAGTGTTTTTGTCCTGGTTGTGTTTTAATACATGTTTGTATCAACAAAGATTCTTGTCAGTTTAAGTAACTCTGCACTTTGTTTACTTAGATGTGATCAGCATTGAGAAGACCGGTGAGCACTTCCGTCTGATCTATGATGTGAAGGGACGTTTCACTGTCCACCGCATCACTGCCGAGGAGGCCAAGGTAAGATCAGGTTTGCATTTTAAACTTGGTCCACAGTGCATGCATTCAGCGGTCTGTAACTGGTGCACTTTTTGATGTGTCTGCTACAGTATAAGCTGTGCAAGGTCAAGAAGATCATTATCGGCACCAAGGGGATCCCCCACTTGGTGACCCATGACGCTCGCACCATCCGCTACCCAGACCCCCTCATCAAGGTCAATGACACAATCCGCATCGACCTGGACACCGGCAAGATCACAGACTTCATCAAGTTCGATACTGGTAAGATCGTCTCACCACATGTTGTCAATATGATGTGATTGTACCGTTTTACATCTCAATTATCTGTATTTTATTCTTAGAAAATATTTTGAATACTCCTTTTAAATGCCTTAGAAACTGATTGGAACATTGTGTATTATAAAGTTGCATTTACTTTTAAATGTCCGTGGAAAATTATGTATGGATCAAGGTGCGAAGTTGTATGTGAAAATGAAGGCAGGTATTTGCTAGTGCTCTATTACAGGAGACTTTAATTTTCTCCTGTTCATTCAGACTTCATTTATCAACCAATATAGTTGTGAAATAGGTCTCAATTTGCTTTATATTGGGTCAGTGTTGAAATTGAAGTTGAAACTATGAATTTTAATGTTGTGGCATTTAAAGAGCCTGCTGAACTTCTCCCTCCTCTGCAGGTAACCTGTGCATGGTGACTGGTGGTGCTAACTTGGGGCGTATCGGTGTGATCACCAATAGGGAGCGTCACCCAGGCTCCTTTGACGTCGTGCACGTCAAGGATAGCACAGGCAACAGCTTCGCTACCAGGCTCTCCAACATCTTCGTCATTGGCAAGGTGAGGAGTAGAGCAATATCTGTGCATACTTTTAGTCAAGAACAGGGTAGTTTTAGGAGCACAGAAAGTACATCTGAAAGAACCTATTAAGTCACATCCACAGAGCATTCATTAGAAGCAATGTGGTTGCATAAATGGTGTATTTTCTTCAGTTTTCTGTTGATCATTGGAATAATCTCACGGGGCATTGTTGGAGCAATGATGACAATCTGGTTTTGAACAGTAATGAAACCACACTACCAATTCCTCTAAGAAGTTCTGAGCTCCATCTCTTATGAAATCTTATGCTCACGCATTAGTCTTTCCAGATATCTCTGGCAGCATATAATGATTACTGTCAGTTATTAATCTACAGACACTAAATTGAATCATTTAACCAGTGGTCCAAAACTACAATCCATCATTTGACAGAAACATCAGATGCCCACACTTGATAAATGCATGGAAAGTTTGGAGTTTCTCTTAAAAGACCAAACTTATTCTTTAAGTTTCACTACTTAAATATAGTGCATATCATCCCAAGTAATTTTTCTGCTGATCTTTGCAAAGACTGAACACTCTCAGAAAGCTCCAGACATACAGTGACACACTGTAAAAGTCTTTGAATTGTGCTTTGGCCCATCAAATCAAACACAGTAATGACTATGGAGTGCTGGCCAGTTGACTCTTTGTGCAGTTAAACACTTCTGCTGCCTGACATTTCTTTGGCTGCTTAGTGGCCCAAGCTGTCGGCAGTGTAGTTGTCTCTACGCTGCGTGGCATTTATTCGACAGGCTCAGCCCGGTACTTTTCAGCACCTTGATGACGGTTCATGTTGGTTAGATAAATGTTAGCACAGTGAAGTGTTGAACCGCTCTCCTTTTTAATACTTTAGACCTGAACTCGCTGCACATTGAAATGCATCCTTTCTCTTTGCTAAATGGAATTATTCTTGTGCAGAGTCTATTAGCATTTATCTTTTGGAACATTCATTAACGCATATCTGGATCCCTAATTCTTAGAGAAACAAACTAGGCAGTGAGTGACCTTTGAGTACTTAAGACTCTGGATATGTAGGAATATATACTGAAATACAGGTTAATGTAGTTCAGCTTTCGTTTATTTAGGTCAGCAATTACAGATTAGTCTGCAGTTATTTTATAAATAAATGGAAAAAGGCAACAGATGCAATGATTATTGAATATTTGTGAATTGCCTGCTTTGACATTTGATTAGTTGGTTTAAGTAATAAAAAACAAAATGCTTCTGGTTTCTTCGTCCTTACGGATGTAAAATATTTCAAATTCACTTCATCTAAGACCTGACAGTCATGCTGGTATTTAGGAAACGATTAGCATTTTTACCTTTTCAGCATTTTATAGACTGAACCAAACAACTGAGGCATTAAGAAAATGATCGGGTTATTAATAGATAATTAATCATTAGTTGGAGCCCCAAACTTGATAGTGTAACTGCAAAATTGTTTTAATCATAGTGTTAGTCCCAGTGCGCCAAAAACTTGTACACGATTAAAGCTGCAGCTCCTGTTGATCATTAAAAGTGAAAAAGAGGAAGTCAGACAAATTGTCAAAACCTGACTTGGAAACCTGAAATAAAGTATTTTGCAAATTTGTCTGGAAAATGCATCGTTTTTAGTATCTGCTTGATGACATTTGTGATCATTTAAACACCAAATAGAAAAACTTTTTGCTTTGAAGAAGGAAAATGTCTAAATTGGTTCAGGATTTTACTGGAATTTTAAATGAAGTATTCCATAGATAGATGTGTAAATGTTAGAAGTACTGCAGTTTAACAGTACTGTTGAGATTTGATCTGATCGTTCAACATAATTGGATTAACTGAAGAACAAAATGGGGACTACCTTGTTGTTAAAGGTTGACTTGCAGACCTCTTGCCAGACTTGACCTGATGCCACTGTACATGTGATGAACTCTTTGGATCCACGTTAACCCTTACTCTTCCCTCTGTCTGCAGGGCAACAAGCCATGGGTGTCCCTGCCCAGAGGAAAGGGAATCCGCCTGACCATCGCCGAGGAGAGAGACAAGAGGCTGGCCGCCAAGCAGGGCAGCAGCTAAACTCAGACAGCCCGAGCCCTGGTTTTCAAATAAACTGTTATTTACAAAACATTCAGCTTGTCCTCTGACTTATTTCACTGCTCATTAGTGCAGGGGTGTCAAACTCATTTTAGTTCAGGTTCCACATTCAGCTAAGTTTGACTCTGTGGCCCAGACCAGTAAAATAATCTAAGCTATAAATGAGAACTGTAGATTTTTGTCTATAAGTGCAAAAGAGTCATATTAAATTATAAAACTTTACATTCATAAACTCCTTTCACAAAAGTGAATAACCTGAAATTTAAGAAAAGTGGAATTTTAAAAATATGAAGTGCCACCTTATTGAAATGAATCTTTTACTTTTACATGTTTTAATTCTTCAGAATTTGAATGCTGCAAATTTCTTTTAATTTATGGCACAATGAGAGACTTAAAGTTAATATGCACAGATGATGTGCAGCCTGGTTGGATTGGTCTATTTCAGTAGGTTTGTCAGAAAATGGATTGTCCTTTGTCACCTGGTGTCAATCTAACACCCATGGGAGTGGGTCTCATTGAAATGCAAAATGAGGGGTTGTGTTTTGGAACAACATAATTTACACCTCCACTTAGACTTGAAGAATTAAACATTGACGGTATTGCTGAGAGTTATTAGGGGACGAATGCCTAACCCAGATATCTTAATGATCCCATGGAGCAGAAACCTAAGCTTTATCTAACCTCCAATCAAGCATTAAATTGTCTGGTAATAATTTATGATTATAGTTTTTGCCTCTCGTAGGAGATGCAATTTAGCCATAAAATCAGGTGTACTAATGTTAAAGTAATAATACAAGTGGTGCCAGACACAACAAACCCCACTCCTCGCACATATTGTAGGTCATTGTGGCATGATCCAGCCAATGTCATCATGTCTATGCTTGTGCTGATGTCAGCATAGACAGCGAAGAAACATTTCTGCCATTATAAATAAATGGGGGGGGGGATTTTAAAAATACATTCAAAATTTGAACTTTGACCCACTTTTCCCAAAATATAATCACATCTATTCTGGGTCACTGGCAATGTATAAACCCAATTTGTTATGAATTCAACCTGTGTAAAAATTAAAAACAACTATAGATAGGTTCATTCTTCTGTCTTTGTCCCTGACCACAGTACTGATGATCTGGAGCTGGTCCATCAGTCCCTTCAATGGCAGCTCACTGCTCCTAATGTGTTTACTATGTGCCAATGCTAATGCTAGGTAGTGACTGCAAAGCACAGTATTAGGGTGGATAAAATGCAGAGACCAAATTTCCCTATTGATATACTAAGTGAGTTAACCTTTAATGTTTCATGTACATATGCTGTTGCAGACTAAGCTGGAAAAAGACAGTTAATATTATTTTTTCACTATTAACTAAAGTGTTTGTTTTCCTCAATAAAAGTCAGTCAAATTACTAAAGATATTTGATAATACTGGACCCTTTAACCCATAAAGACCCAAACATCTTCTGGTGACCAAAAGCATCTACTGATCTAAGATGTATAATAACTGTTGATCCACTAACCCTATCAAATCTATCGAAATAATTGGTGTAAAATGCAGTTCCTCATCTTTTCATGGTCATCAGATTTGACCCATTTGGACATTCAGAGACTCCGTAGTGAATGTGGAAAGACTGTCAGCTTCTTCAACATTGGTTCACCAGTAAAATGACAGTGGATGCAGACACTTGGTTTATATTCAGTTACTGATATATTTTTCTTCAGTTTTCTCTGTTTTGATGTAATAACCTTTGAATTTACATTTGAGTTTTAATGAAAAGCTAAATTAAATCTAAGATAATACATGGTTTACAGTGAAAAATGCAAAATACAGATGATGATACAATAAATGGTGATAAATTGCTTAAGGAAACTTAAATAGTAAGAAAAAATCATTTGGGAACTGCCACAAAAGTCTTTATGGGTTCAAATGGGTCAAGAAAACACAATTAACAAACGTGATCAAATGAGTCACCATGGAACTGATCAAACCAATAAACATACACAGGTAGGTCATTTCAATGCAAACAAACCCCTGATACAGCAACTAGAGCAATTCTAAATGAATGAAAGCCTCCACTGTTTGAACCAAATCAACTGCTGTTGGGTCCGATCAAGCAAAAGTCAACATCAACATGAAAAAGTACATTTGCACACATCATTTATCAAGTGGGCTCATTTTTTAGCTAAAGATCTCTATTTTATGACACTGTTATCCTTTTTAAAATACCACTTGTAGAAAAAAAAAAAGTTACAACCAATGTTATTGATTGTATTTTTTACACCATAGCATGATTTGATCTAAAAAATTTGAAAATGTGTTCAATCTGTTGATTATATAGATCAGGGGTCAGCAACCCTGGGCCTAGAGAGCCACCATCCTGCATGTTTTAGATGTTTCCTTCTTCCAGCACACCTGATGGTCGTTACCAGGCTTCTACAGAGCTTGATGATAGGCTTATCATTTGAACCAGGTGTGTTGGAAGAGAGATACATCTAAAACATGCAGGATAGTGGCTCTCTAGGACCAGGGTTGCTGACCCCTGATATAGATGATTAAGTTTCAAATATTAGATTTTCATTATTTTGTGAATATTATTGATATTTATAAGTTTGAACATTTGTGAGTTGCTGAAAAGGCCCTGTCCACATGTTACCACAAAAATACCAATTTTAAATTTTCAAGTTACTTATAATTCAGATACTTGAGTGAAACTTTCAGAATGTAATGATTTTTTGATACAGTTTGGGTGATGCATACAATGATAAAGAGTCGTCCACATGTTACAATGGCAGCCTGTCCATGTGGTACCATATTCTCATGTCAGTAAAATAGAGGATTTTCAATATTTTAATCCAAAATTTATTTTCAGCATAGTTGAACGAAATATCTCAAAGGTTTTGTCCTACTTGATATCAATTTCTGTTGAGAACCACATGTTTTGAATGTTTGTGTAAAGCTTAAAGAATTGATGTCCATTTCAAGTCCACCTGTTACCAAGCAGTACTTTGATATTTTTCACCTAAAAAATGTATCTACTCAAATTTTGTTATACATAATGTTAAAGTGCTTATAAATATGTACTCAAATATGTATAATACATGCATATAAGTTACTCTGCTTACATGACAGAGACTGTTGAACACAAAATGCGTCCAAGTGTTACTACTTGATCGGACCCTGTTATGACTGGGTGAGAATCCCGAAATCTGAAGACTGGAACCCCCTTACATCCTCCTCTCCTCTCCTCTCCTCTCCTCTCCTCTCCTCTCCTCTCCTCTCCTCTCCTCTCCTCTCCTCTCCTCTCCTCTCCTCTCCTCTCCTCTCCTCTCCTCTCTTTCCCAAAATAACTCCTCAATCTCTCTCTCTTTTCATCCATCTAATCCACCCACTGCCTTCCTCTCTTTCATCCTTCCTCGTTGTGTAAATATTTCTCCTCTCCATCCTCACATCCCTTGATCACTAACATCTCTTTCCCCCCAAGTCTCTCCTTCTTACTTTTCCTCCACTGATTCCTCCCTAATCCCTCTTTCCTCTGCCTCCATCTTTCATTTCATCTCTCTGGATATCCCTCTCTCTGTCTCTCTATCGCTGCCTGTTTCTGTTTTGACTTCAGTACCAGTCCATATGGTGACTGCTGGGAAGCCGCCTGCTCAGCACTGCAGAAACCTGGCGTGGCACTCACCACCTCAGTGTGTGTGTGTGCTTATTAGTGGCCTTGATATTCACCTATGTGTGTGTGCTGCCTCGCTTCCCGGAACTACCAAACACATGACACATACCTTAATAGCACACACAGTAGGAAAGCATGTGACAGTGTGTGTTCAGAGGGGCACGGCTCGCTCCAATGACCGTCTGCTCCTTGACACTCTGGACAGGACTGTAATCCATCATCTTTGGCAGAGAGGAGCCAGGACACGATGTGAGGACAGTGAATCTGCTGTATTTTAGCGAAGAACAAACGCATACAGGTCTGGAAGCTGATGAAACTATCAGCTTGTTCATCTTAATGGGACAGGTAGAGTACAGCATCATAGATCATCACAGTAGTAGCATCACTGTTCCATGTGAGAACCTTGAATTTCCAAACAATCCCAGAGAGTTTTATAGGAGTGTACTTAGATAAAAGTTATATATAGTACTGATATTCCAAACCCTCAGCGACAGGGGGAAGTTGGATTAGATAGAAACTTATTGATCCCAGAGCCCTCAGGAAGTTAAGGTTCCAGTAACAGCATAACACCGAAAGTACACGTATAAGAAATATATATTACAAGACAAAAGGAAAGAAAATAGTAATAAACTATAAATCGTACTGAAAAATAGACAATAACACATCAGAAAGTACTAGTGGAAATAAATAATAAAATAATAATAAATACTAATAAATATGTCATAATATAATGTGCACTGTATATGTAAATATGTTTATATGGTGTTATTATAACAGTACTAATAATAATTATAATAAAGTGCTAATTGTAATAGTAGTTGTAACAATAAGTAATATAAGTATGTAATAGTAGTAGTAGTAGTAATAATATAAATAATAATAATAATTATCACAATAATAATAATAATAATAATAATAATAATAATAATAATAATAATATTAGTTGGGTACCAAAACCACCAACAAACCAATGCTATGTACCCACAGACTGTATCACTCACTGAATAAAGTATAAAGCTAATTGTTTACACTCATCTGTATTATGGTATCATCAAGTTTTCTGTATCAAATTAAATTTCGTAGACGTTATTTGGACAAACGTTCAAAATAATACTGTGTTTCAACTGATAGTTTACATTATAGCTGTTAGCTTTTAGTTCTGTTTTTAGACAGAAAACAGCCACAGTAAAACCACAGATCACCTCCATTTTCTGTATGGTGTGTGTTGTCAATCACAGCACAAAAGATCTGTTTTTAATCACTGAAATAAGGTCAGACCTGTCACAGTTTAGTCTGAACCGTGGATCATCAAAAGGCTAACTTAGAAAAGATAATAACATCACATAACGACTGTATACCGTCATAAGCCATCAATCAAATCCACCCATGTTGAAGAAACAAGATCTAACTCCATTCTTTTCATTTAGAGCTGCGTCCAGTGGAGAAAACAACAGTGATAGTCACTTTCTTTGACTCTAAAAGCTGTTTCTTTGTGGTTCTCATCCCATCTGGTCACTTTCTGATGCTTTGGTCAAAGGTCCTGTGGTGTTAATTTTCCTCGTCATGGGAACCAGCAGAATGACACACTACACCCTCTAGTGGTCACATAAATCCTCTGGACCAGCTATGAATAGATTCAATAGTTATCTTTAAAAAACAATAAATTGACATCTTTTTCAATAACTTCAGTGCTCTGACTTCTAAACACTCTAGTGACAATTTTAGGACATCGTTCAATATTTAAAAGTAGAAATACTACATATAGTTCCTTGAAGAAGGAGTGGAAATTTAACATGATCATATGATACATTCTGTGGATTCCTGCCTGATCATACTTGTGTATTAAAAAGTAAATCTGACCCCTTTACATTATGTAGTGACATATTATAACATGCTGTGAATTGAATTAACCTAAACCTCAAACTACAGTATTTTTGTGGTGACTTCCAAATACATTTTTCTCTACATTTATTATGATATATCCTTCTGTATTTTGCATAGTTTATTAAAAATCAGTTATTTTCCTTTATTTGATATACTGATCATGTAGATCAGTGGTTCCTAACGTTTTTTTGGCTCGTGATCCCATTTTAACATCCCAAATTTCTAGTAACCCCAGACATTCAAAATGAAGACTTTTTTTTTTTTTGCTAAAATTAATTTGTTTTTGATCATGTAATAGTTTGCTATACTATGTTGCAAATAAATGTTAATTTTAGATGACATTTAGGCTATATAATGTATATTATTATGGATGAAGGCTGAAAAGCCAGGTTAAGATTACTGCAGTCCAGTTTGTATTTACAAGGCTGACAATTAATACTGAACAAACAATAACTCTAATTATGAATTATGAAAGAGCTGCAGCATCTTAAACCAGCCACAATGAACATTTGAAAGATAAACAGTACCACAGTGCTTCAGTTTCAGCTTCAGAGTTTGTCATGTCTTTTATGTATTGTGATTAACTCTCTCAACTCACCATATATTTTTACCTCCGCCAAGGTGGTTATGTTTTTGCCAGGGTTTGTCTGTCTGTTTGTCTGTCCGTTAGTGTGCAACATTACTCAAAAAGTTATGGACAGATTTTGATGAAATTTTCAGGGTTTGTTGGAAATGGGATAAGGAAGAAATTATTAAATTTTGGTGGTGATCGGGGGTGGGGGGGCCCATTTCCAACAAACCCTGAAAATTTCATCAAAATCTGTCCATAACTTTTTGAGTTATGTTGCACGCTAACGGACAGACAAACAGACAAACAAACAAACAAACAAACCCTGGCAAAAACATAACCTCCTTGGCGTGGGGGGGGGCCCACGGGGGGGGCCACTGATCAGCCTTGGCGGAGGTCTGCGCTCTCCGAGTGCTTCTAGTTTTTTATTAGTAAGTTGGTTTTTTTTGTTTTTGTTTTTTTTTCATTTTTATCAGTTACTATAAATTTCCGGCGACCCCACTTGAATTCCAGGCAACTCCACGTGAGGTCCCGACCCCAAGGTTGAAAAATACTGATGTAGATGTTTATAAAAGCTCAGAGTAAATGCAAAGGTTAGTATATCAGATCAGAGAAAATTGAGGTAAAAGCAAAATATATCATTAGCTGAACATAAAAACCACTGTTACTTGTCAAACTACATGGGTTTTACTGGTGATTCCATATTCATTACAGAGCACCAGAACATCCAAATAAGATGCATCTGATTCTGCTGACAAACTGCATTTTCCCTGAATTCTTTTATTCTTTTATCAATAGGATTAGAGGTTCAAATGTTGTTAGACATTTT
This sequence comes from Sphaeramia orbicularis, assembly GCF_902148855.1. Lineage (NCBI taxonomy): Eukaryota > Metazoa > Chordata > Actinopteri > Kurtiformes > Apogonidae > Sphaeramia > Sphaeramia orbicularis. The sequence continues at coordinate 8,171,818 of NC_043974.1, read as the reverse complement.
AGATCAGTAGGTAAGGGTTAAAAGTTTACATGAACACTTATCGTACCGAGATCATAAAACACAGTGGTACAGTTTAACAAAGTAACAGACAGTTGTTTCACATGGTATCTCTAACCAGTGTCAATGGAAAATGATGACTTGGTGAGGAGTGATGCTTGTTTCCTTGGTTCCTGTCTCCTTTCCTTGCCCCCTTTCCTCACATCTGTGGTCGGAGAAGGGAGGAGTAAACAACCTTCAACCTGAGAATTGAGATTTAAGTCCAGATTGTACTAAAAAAACCACTGGCTCGAAGCGAGGGCCTGTTGTTTTTCATGTGGCCACTTTAGGGGAAGGTGAGAGGGGTATTCACTCAGTTGCAATCTGCAACTTGACCAGTAGATGTCACTAAATATCACACAGTGAACGTTGAAAAAGAGAGATTATCCAACTGGATTGTAATGCTGTGCAAACTTCTCCCATTTTTGTGACAAATATTACAGAAATCATCTGACCCGGCCTGGTATGAGGATGAACTTTGACCTTGACGCCTCAAGTTGGGCCTGCAACACGAATGGATCTGAATTGACACAGCAGTGTTTATGTTTGTAGCTCAGCAGCAAATATGAAGTGGAAGCGTTGTCCCCATTTTTACAGGCCTTGGACCAGTTCTTAATCAAATAACTCCACTACACATACACGCATACATGAACACATTTGTGCAAACAGAGTCTTTAAACATGTGAAATGTGAAGCTGGCCAGGCGCATGCTTTGCTCCAACCCTGTTCTGCATCCCCTTGTGAGCAGAGCAACAATCGCATTGGATACACACACACATGCACGGCGCCCATGCAGAGGCTTTGAAGTGTGTTCGGCTGGATGGTGAGAAAAGCAAAGGAAATATGAGCTGCAGAGACAAATATGGAGAAAAAAAACATGCGCTCAGAGAACTGAGAACGAATATTTCAAATGATCTTAGAGAAGATTAAACATGGAGCAGGAAGGATTTATAGACGGATGTCACAACAGAGGAGCAACAGGGATTCAGTCACAGTAAATTATCTAATGATGCTTTATCCTGCACATTAGTTTGGCTTTTTAATGTAATAAGTGTCACGTTTTTTGCCCTCATTTTATCCACCTTTCTTGAGAGTATAGCTTCATAACAGCTTAAATCTGCCATAAGATTAATTCTAATTATTGAAGATCATCATCATATCATGAAGGCATCAAAATATACGCTGTGGTGTTCCTACTTTTGTTTTTTTTTCCAAAAGCAAAAAGTTTTGAAACTGACATCTTCTCATCTTCCTTACTCGGTGAAAATCCAGAATCCATCAATATGCAAATATTGTTCACTTCAAAAGTAGAACTGCACCAAACCAGATGCTGTTAGTCCATTTGCAGTGAAGTAATGGCTGTAGGTTTCCACATGGCACTTGTAAAAGTTCCATACTAGATCACAAGTTGCTCCAAGATCTGTGAATTTCAATGTATTTATTTAACAGGTTCGACTCAGTTTAACAAAGAACATAAACCGGAATTCCTACTTAGAAAACTTATTGCTAAAATTAAAGCCAATCAATAACCAACTTTCAAAACATAACACACAACAGACATATAGAAGTATAATTAGCAAATACATTGTACATTTAGGTAAAAAGCGGTGTTTGTCTATTTGTGTTTCCAAACTCTGATTTTCCCCTTTTAGCAGATGAATTTGAAAACATCTTGACATCGTCAGTCTCTCCACAGGCATCTTTCTACAGGGGTTGGACAAAATAATGGAAACACCTTAAAAAATCAACAAAATATAATTTATTTTGGTGTAGGTCCGCCTTTTGCGGCAATTACAGCCTCAATTCTCCGAGGTATTGATTCATACAACTTGTGAATTGTTTCCAAAGGAATTTTAAGCCATTCTTCAGTTAGAATACCCTCCAACTCTTTTAGAGACGATGGCGGTGGAAATCGACGTCTTACTTGAATCTCTAAAACTGACCATAAATGCTCAATAATGTTGAGGTCTGGGGACTGTGCCGGCCATACGAGATGCTCAACTTCATTAGAATGTTCCTCATGCCATTCTTTAACAATTCTAGCTGTATGGATTGGGGCATTATCATCTTGAGGTGAAGGTGTTTCCATTATTTTGTCCAACCCCTGTACATGGTGAAACTGAAAATCCCAGTGAAGGAAAATAGGTTTGTTTATGTATAGAAGTGATCTCAAACCATCTTAGGGTTGCCCCATAGTCCAGCTTTCATTGAGGATCTGGTTCTGCAGATGACAAGTGCAATGAAGCAAAAAGGTACAAGCTGATGATGGATGGAAAAAAAGTTTTTTTTTTCTGTTTAAAGGAGAGCATAAAGATTGGACTGTGTTTCAATGGAAATAGGGCATATGATCTGATGAGTCCAGACTAACCCTGTTCCAGAGTGATTACCCATCATGCCTAGTGCCTGCAGTACAAGCCCGTGGGGGCAGTGTTATGATCTAGGGTTGCTTCAGTTGGTCTGGTCCAGGATCACGAGGTCATAAAATGAGGTGAGCAGAACCTGAATATACTGAATGAATAGGTCTGAACTTTAGTGGATTTTTTTTCTTTGCTGATGATAAGGATGTATTCCAAGATGACAATACCAGGATTCATCAGGATCAGATTGTGACAGAGTGGTTCGGGGACCATGAGACATAATTTTCATACATGGACTGTTCACCAGAGTCCAGACCTGGACCCCATTGAGAACTTTTAGCATGTGATGGAAGAGACCTTACACAGTGGTCCATCATCAATACAAGATCTTGGCAAAAAATGAAGAATGACTACATCTACAATTATGGACACAACCCCCCCCCCCAAAAAAAAAAATAAAATAAAATAAAATAAAAACATGTGTGTGACTTTAAAAAAATATATACATCTATATATAATCTATAAAAACAGATGTGTTATTATTATTTTTATTTTTTTATTATTATTATTATTATTATTATTATTATTATTATTACCCATGCCCAGACATGCCCAGTAGATACTTCCTGTATTCATGGAAGAAGTCTTCAGTAGAGGCCAAAACTTGCACATTTTGAAAACACTACAGGGTCTGCTCTCAAAACTTTACTTAACCTGTTTAACCCTGACCATATTTTCAGGGGAAAAACGCCTAAAAAGACATACCCAAAGAAAATGAAGAATTACTTCACAATAATAAGGTTCATATGGATATATGGATGTTCTTGGTGTCTATGGACATTTAGAGACCTCACAGAATCTATTCCCATTGTCTAAAATATTGTATCTATTACTATGCCTAGTAACCTATGACCTATGAGTAAACTGTAACAAACTAAAAGAGAAATTAGAATTTTTTATCCTGTTTTTTTTCGGCTGGATTGACGATGATATGCATAAATTAATTGATCGTGTCAGAGATTTTTAACAGCGTATATTTCACCCCGCAAAGATTAAAAATCATGTTTGAACATTAAAGTTTGCACTAAAATACACTTTTGATGTACTTTTATTAACATTAGGGTCTAAACTTTGAGCAAAAGTTGAAAAAACACATCCATTGTCCTGATGTATTATATTTTTATAGTAGATGAATATTAATATAATTTTTTCTGCCCGCAGGTGGGCCGATAGGGCTAAAGAGGTTGTTAACTTAAATAAAAGTATGTAAGGGTTATTAGTAAAATATACCTGAAGTATAAAAAGTGCAGTAAAATGATTCCTATCACTGTTTAACTTTAATTGATCCCACTTTTGGGTTTATTTTATTGATGCAGTCATGTGTATGCTGTATTTTACTGCTCTAGAGCCATCCATTTATCCATCCATCCATCCATGAGTAAATTCCTGTTGAACATCACCTGTTTGGGTCAGTATATGCTTCCTAACTCATCCAAAGCCCACGCTGCCATGCTGATCAGAGTGATGAACCGCATCCTGACAGAAAAATGAGACACAGACGACAAGGTGGAGTGAGGCGGACAGAGTAATGGAGGTAAATTTGCAGTGTGCTCCTTGAGCGAGTACAGAAAATGGGCCGAGCTGCCGAAACAATGAACTCAGTCATCTGAGGAGGAGGAGGAGGAGGAGGAAGAGGAGGGAGGCAGGCTGGGCGAGGACAGCTGTTTCTAATCAATTGCTTCCATGTGATTGACTGGCTGACTGACTGGCGGCTGATTGGCTGACTGGATGGTTGACATTAAAGGTCACAGGCTGAAGGCGGGCTTTTAGCAACCGGTTAAAACTGGCTGACTGTTAATTGATTGGTTTACATATTGGTTGACATGGCAACTAATTAGCAACTGCTGATATGATTAGCGTGACCCTACGGTGAGATGATGTAATGTGGCCTCTCCCTTCCTCTTCTTCCTCGCTGTACGGTTTATATTCACATTCCTGCACACACATGAACGCTCCCTCGCTCTTGCAAGTTGTTCATGTTGATGTTTTCAATTGTGTCAATAAAAGGGCAGTTTATGTTGAAATTCCTTTGCTTTCTCCCTCCCTGACCCCCCTCTCTATAAGACAGACACAGACTGCATGAACAAAAACATTTAGGTAGGCCAAGTTCACGTCTGTGAGGGGTTACAAAAGGGGCCCGGGGCGCGCTCTGAGGACCAGATGTGTGTTTTTTCTTTTTGGGGAAGTGAGTGTGTGTGTGGGGGGAGTGGGGGTGGAGGAGGGACCGCAAGCCTGGAGAAGAGAAACGGGGAGTTTTCACAGGGCTCCAGAGAAAGTGGAGAGCCCTGGAAAGTGTTGTAGAGGCGTATGTTGAAAACGTCATTCTGCAATAAATTGAGCTGGAGCTGCAGGATCAGATCTGTGCAGCTGGAGGGGGTCACTGTAAAAGATTTAGGTCTGCCCTGGTTTTGGGAAAGAAAAGCAACTTTTTGCTGAGAGGATGACATTAGAAATAGAGTACTTTTTTTCTGATCTGTAAGAAGCACAAATCATATCCTCTCTTCTCCCCCTCTCCCCCTCTCCCCAGTCTCCCTCTCTCTCTCTCTCTTTTTCTCCTCCTCTACCCTCTCTCTTTAACCTCAACCGGCCATCCTCCAGAAGTCAGGGTCTGCTTGAGGTTTCTGCCTGTTAAAAGGAACTTTTTCCTCACCACTGTCACCAGTCAAAAATGTTTGCTCCCAGAGAATTCTGTTAGTTTGCTTCAAGTGTCATGAGATAACTTTTGTTATGATTTGGTGCTATATAAATAAAATTTGATTGATTAATATTTGTTTGAAGAAATACCAGTATTTATGCAGCACAATGTTGAATTTTCCAGGCCTTTATGTTCTGCCTCTGTTATTTCATTATAATAAAGCTGCAACTATCGATTATTTTTGGAATCAATTAAGTTATTAGCCATTATTAAGCTATTAGCCATTATTTTCTTCATCCTTCAATATGATTGTTTGAATAAGTGAAAAAAAAAACAAATAGTAAAAAGTTGAAAAAGACATGTCTGAAAATGACAATAAAAAAACTTTATCCCAGAGCCAGCTGAAACAACAACCACAAAAAGTATAAAAGTAAAAGGATATATAAAAATGTCTTTATAGAAATAATAAGTATAATAATAATAATAATAATAATAATAATAATAATAATAATAATAATAAGTATAAAAATACATATAAAGTAATATATAAACACCAACAAAAAGTCAAATAACATCTACAAACAATATGTGCACTGCAGTTTTCAACACATTTGTATCCAAGTTACTAACTTACTTAAAATTTAAGATGAAACTAACATACAGCTGAACAAAATAAAGGCAAATATTTTACATGTTTTTGTGAAAGCTTTAAAGCTTAAAGGAGTAAGTAATGGTTCCAGTGCAGAAAAGTGAGCATATAGACATTTTCTGCCTTTTTGTCCTCATCTCTTCTGAGCTGTATGTCACAATAAGCATTTTTTTGTAATTGATTGAGTCATTTAATCATTATAAAGCAGCTGTATAACTTGTTGAGCTGGGTTTCTTCCCAAAAATGTTGGCCCAGACTGATAAGATGAACTCTAACACACATTAAGAAGCAAGTGTTTAGGTTAGTAGGTAGATAGTACTAGGGTCAAAGGTCAGAGCTACCCTGATTGTGTGAAATCCGTAAAAACAAAAGAGAAAGCCTATCGAGTTGATATTGTTTGCAGCAGGGGGCTCAATTTCTGATCAATATCTTATGCAAGTTGATCCAAAGAGCCAAAGAAGCAAAAATAAACACATTGTTCCACCTGGCAGCCCATCAGTCTTCATGTGTCAATGTGAGACAATTCATGGGTCAATGTGTGTAACATTAATCTGTGTACATTCATGTACATATACCGTACGTTTTCACGTTAAATTATGAATGGGACTCCAAACTGAACTCTTTGAGCTGAGGTGATTTTTGAAATATTTCTGACTGAAATCTGAAAGCAAAGAGATGAGGATAAACATGACAACAAACAAAACCAGAGGTGGGTGAAAACTGAAAGAGATGCATGGTGGGATGCCACGTTATGTGCATGAGAGGTTACTTTTGTTAAATAAACACTCCGACTGCTTTTCTTTTGTTACTTTTCTGCCGTGTGCACTTGTTGTCACATTGTGGGAAGGAAAAAGAATCGACTGTGAGATGTCGGTGATGGTGGTTTACCAGAGAGATTTGGCTCAGATCAAGGGTGTGTTTAGGGACTCTCCTAAAAAGGAGGAAAACAAAACGCTCCTTGGGCAGCTCGACTGAAGAAAAGCCGTCAGATAAATGCAGTGCAACATGAAGTAGGATTATTTGTAGTACAGGAGTAGTACAAAGTTACACAACATACAAAAAAACATCAAGTAAATTACAAATAGCAACAATGTTATTTAGTGCAGGTAAGAAATAGATTTACATGGATGGTAGGGACAGATAGTAAGACAATTACAAATTAACACACAACACACACCCTGTCCTGTTCATTGTAGTGTCCCACATGGGAAAGCTGACTTGTAGTCTAATCAACAAGATAAAGCAACAACAATAAAATACAGTATAATGTTAGTGAAAAGTTTGGCTTTAAACTTACTGGGGATAAAATGACAAATTTGTGTACGTTTTTACAGTCTGTTTTTCTGTATATTGACTCATGGACTAAAAAAATGGTAATTATAAGGAATATTGAAATAGGTAAGAAACATTAGTGGTCCACTGTTTTAAAAATGATTTAGCCTTGTGTATGAATTACTTGCAGAGTATTTGGATTAAAAAATAAATAAAATTTTCATCATAAGGTTCTAATGGAAGTTGATTATAAGTTATGAAAAGTCCCAAATATTTATTTTAAGCCATTAGCTGTTAGTTTAACCTTTTAACAACAACTGCAAAGGAGCTGCCCCTCATTAATGGAGGCAAACTTTATATGTATCAGATCACTTATTAGAAGGTCCAAATATAACCAATGAGACATGAATGTGTCCTAGAAAAAAATGATTAACTTGGTGTTTTTTGAGGGAAGTTGAGTTTAAGTCTGAGGGAGCGAAAGCATCTAAAGTTTAAAGGTTAAAAAGTTAACTTGCTTTATTATCCCTGTAGGGAAATTTGGAATCTGCATTTTACCAGTTCTAGTACATACATAGCACCTAGCATTAGCATTAGCTTTAGCACATAGCACACATGAGGAGCAGTGAGCTGCCACTGAAGGCACTTTAGGACGAAACTCGAGATCTACATCAGCACCAAGATTGGGGGCCCCGACAGGAGAATTAACCTGTATGTACCAGTTTTTAATGGTGGGGGAAACCTGTGCTGCATGGATATAACAGGTAAACTCATCATAGAAAGACCCATCTAGTGGCTGTCAGTGGTATTACAACTTTAAAATACTATGAGGTCCTTGTGTGTTGGGTAACTCAAAACAAATTGATAAAATAAATCCAGACAAAAGATATATCATTAACCTTTTAGTAATATTTGCCAAATTTCACATTCATTGCACTAAATTTGCACACCAGCATCCAAATATTATTGTTTTTAAAGCACTCCCCCCCCCCCCAATTATTTAGATAATCTGAACAATTATAAACTCTAAAGCAAGTAAAATAAAAAAGACTGTCAAACATATAATCTTATTTCATTTATATAATTTCTATTTTTATACCTCAAGCTTTTTTATTTTGATTTACTGTTATTTTTTATTTTTACTTACATTTGTATCTATATATTGAAAATGTAAAATATTTTGTGAAATGTGAAATATTTGATGTTGATATTTTAATGCAATATTATTATGTATACATACTGTTCAATTGTTCATTGTGCAATAAAAATAAATAAATAAATAAATAAATAAATAAATAAATAAATAAATGAATAAATGCTAACGTCAGCTAATGTAGCTACATTAGACTAACAAGCTGAGTGTCACAAACTATTGGTAAACCTCTTATAAGAGTAACTTCTTAAGCATGATGCAGTAGAGCTGCCGGTGAAGGGAAAATATACTTAATTCAACAATTAAATCAATCAATAAATCAATCCAGTCAAACAAACATACCATGCCAGCCAAACTATAAATTATGCATAACATTAAGTCGTAATATGACACAAACAGGTGAGTTATATAAAGATTCACCCATTGTATTTTGTCATGGATATGGAAATTGGCGATGCAAGCTACAGTTGTTTTTGTGTGTCAGGCTTTAAACATATTTAAGGATATTGATCTACCTTTGGATGTAACGTCTAGTGGCCATTCAAGGAACTGCAGGGTTTGATACTCTGTATTGTCCACACTTTTAAGCTTCAGAGGTTGCTGCTTGATTTGGTCTTCAGTTTATTTAGTACACATCATAACAAGTTTGTCTCATGAGACTGCATCCATTCATTATTTAACATTGCTCTCAAACATAAATGGGACCATATTAACTGTATGATTTTGTGAATCTCATTCATCTGTGCTTTATTTTTCCCACATTTTTCTTAGGAAACAGAGACATCAAGCACAGATGCTGCAGGGTAATGGAAGGAGACACAAATGGACCTTTAAGACTTCAGGTAAGCTCTAAAAATGATTCTGATTGAACATGGGATGTAGGCTAAGAGTTATTTGATAATGTTGCTATAGACTAGATAAAGTTTTGTCTGCAGTCAGTGTGAGTGAGTAGGATTTTGCAGGAAGTAAGTGTGAGTAAAAGTAAACCTGAATGCCTCTTGAATTAAGATCATAAATTAGCTAAGTGTCTGGTTTGTTATCTACTTATCCACTGTTTAAGATCTTGACACTCAACAACACTCACCTCTGGACTAATTCAACCTGCATTAAAAGTAAAATTATGTAACATATTACTGTGCATGATGAATGATACTGCAGACCTGTGTTATAGGGCATCTTAAATTTAGGATAAAACAGATACAAATTGCTTGGGTTTAGTGGGGTTTTTTTTAGGCTCAGTTACTGTCCTGGGAGGAATGATGCACCCTATTAACCCATTTATCTATAAAATCCTGGAATAAGTGATAAGGTCACCAGCAGAGCCCAAAGTCATATTATCAAATGGAATTAATTACATAAAGTCATAAACTGAAAGATACAATATCAAACAGAAAACAATATTTGGTATTTTAGTTTAACAGTTAACAGTTTAACCTTAACAGTTATAATCACATTTATTACAGGTACATATTCTGAGGTTTGGAGGTTGGAGGTTTCCCTGTTGCAAAACTAAAATGTCCCACACAGAAACAGTCACATTGTATGATTTCAGTTGTGTAATATGTATTCAAGTGCTGCTGTCCCAATCTGGAAATCTGTTTGTGGACTGAAGGAAGGCCTGGACCTGTCTTCCTTTGCTAGAGTTTACGAAGAAAGACTCAAGCTCCGTGTTGTCTTGGTTAATTTCTTATGTGACTCAGGAATTTGTGTCTCCTACTTTTTCTTCTTTCTTTCTAAACCCACTTGTTCGAGGCAGCCTCGTTTTTGCACCAAATAAGCCAGCTGACATCTTTCTTTCTTTCTTTCTTTCTTTCCTCTTAATGTGATGAGCTATTCTTTTACTAACATGCTCTAAACAATTTCTTTTTCTTTCCTCTTTTGCTAATTCATTAAAAAAAAAAAAAAAAAAATGTCATTTTTGCAATCAATTTTAGTCATGTTATTTTTTGTAAAATAACATAAGAGTTTTATGTTATTGTACATTTGTTGCAAAGTTTATCCATAGACAGACATCAAAATATGTCCTCATTATTAACCTAAACATTGGCCATTAACTGTACAGACCCACAAACCCTAAAATATATGAATATGTTTACCTTTGCTGCAGTTTCTCCATGAACACCAGGGCAAAAAATACCAACCTCACACATAATGTGATTGTTGAAGATCCCATTCCACAGTACGTACATAAGTAATAAAGGCATTAAATCATTTCTGCTTAGACAAGACTTTATGTTAGACTTATCTTACAGGGCTGGATGCACATATGTACAGTATAAGAATTATATTTGCAATATTTAAATAGCATTAAGACTGGATCCAAGGGTCACGGTACAAACCATAAAACTTTCCCAGATAGTGCCACCATCACTTTGCCTGCCTCTCCTTTTCTTCTGGACCTCATTTCCCAGTCTTCCTCTTCTTGCTCTTACCTTCCCTCCTCTCCTTCTTCTTCCTCCTCTTCCTCCTCCTGTCAGCCAGGTTTCCTTCTGTCTCTCTGGGAAACACCAGACTGTTGCGCTCTGCGCCGCGGCGTCAAGTAAACCAGAATAAAACCTGACGTTTGGAGATGTCGCTTCAAAGTAAAAGCCCATATCAGAGACAGTGGATTACTTCAAAATGAGCTGAATTCTGCATGATGTGCTAAATAAGGAGTGTGGTGATGACTTAAAAGCTGTAAATAACAGATAGACATAGATCTTCCGTCATTTACAGAGAGAGGCGGGATGATCCTGAAGTGTTCAGATTTAAAGTGTGTAGTTAATCTACGGATGAAAAGAATATTTCAAGAAGAATTTAAAGCAATTTGAGTTAATGGACATGAATATGCATTTCCAACCTAATCTGGCTCTTGCGCAATAATAAGCATAAACGTTAAACTATAATTTCTCTATTACACTTTAATGTCGTTATTTGGCTTTTGATTTTGAAAGTGTGAACCGGATGTTTTGTGTGTTATGTACAGTCAAATTTGATACCAGTCCTCGGAGCAGCTGAGACTCCTCTCTTCACCCAGAAAAAAAAAGAAAACCTCACAGTCAAAAACAATGAGGGCGCACGACGCGCAACTCGCTCCAAGCCTCTCCAACAGCAGCGGAGTTTTTCCTCCAGGAGGATCCATAGCATGCGTTTGTGCGCCAGACGAAGGGAGACGGATTATAGGGATATAACTTGACTATCTGCGGAGTTTGTGATTTTTTTATTTTTTTATTTTTTGGGAAGGAATCATGCCTTTTTGCAAACGGACGATACTTCCGAAAGATGTGTGCAAACCTGACGGCAGGAGGCTGCGTCCACAGGCGGCGGAGATTTTCGGTGACTTGGCGGACGTGTGCGGCTTCACCCTGTGCTCGGTGCTCAGGCAGCTCTCGGATCTGTCCCGGCACTCGGTGAGCATCCTGGAGGAGCTGGAAGGAGAGCTGGTGTCCATCTGCCACCGGTCCGGAGCGCTGGAAGGCAGAGTGGTCCGGCTGCAGAGGCACGTCGCCGTGATGGTCAGCAGACCTCCACCAAGAAGTAAGATCCATGCACTTAAAACCCCCCAGCTCAGATTATAAATAAAAACACACCTGAAGCCAGATTTCAGCTCCAGAGTGAGAGCATCTTCCTTAATCTGGTGTGAGTGAAGTCAGTGGTGTCAAACTTTGGCCAATAAGCTGCTTTTTCCAGAATGATGTGTTTTTTTTCTGCCTTGTGATGGTTAAAGATTAATGTTCATGACTCACTGTGACTGCAAGTAGTTGTTGTCATCACTGCACTGTGCTTGTGAGTAAGTGAGAGGTTTATTACTGGAGGGGTCCTTGTTGTCAGCTGGCATAGAGGTGACCTGCAGGAAATCTACTGGTTTAACACATGAAAACTGTGAAGATTTGCTGATAAAAGTGTGAAAGTCAATGTGAAACTTGAGTGCATAGCAGAGTGTGACATTCAAGAGGGTGTAGAGCACACAAACATGCCAATAACTGATGTAAGACTAGTGTAAGATGATAAATGAGTTGTGTGTTTTAGGTTTCAAAGTTTAGCTGGGACTTTGGAAAGCTGCATGTCTAAGTTTACATGACGCTCCTGAAGGCGTCATACTGTGGGTGTGGAGAGTGGAATGTGAGCGTGGTGTAACTGCAGAGATGTCATGCGTGTTTTTTGGAGTACTGTCTTTCTACCTGTCATTATGCCCTCCACCTCCTCCTTTTACTGCTCCTGCTTTTGTATTTATATCTGCGCCTGGGTGTTTCAGATTTGGAATTAAAGTCAGGTTTTTGTGGGTGAAGACATCTAAGTTTAGACTGAAGATGATGCTCTCACTCTGCCACCTCCGTGCAGTTTGAAAACTTACAGGTTACAGTAAAGAACAGAAGTAGAAAGAAAACTTCCAAAGGATGACATCCTGGTGAAGTGCTTAAAAAGTGCAGTTATCCTGTGAGCTTGCCTGCAGTTGGTCTTAATGCTGATGTACTTTCAAAGAAGTTGCTTTAGTGTTGTTATTGTCATTTTCTGCAGACACTATCAGACATTGATGAGTCCTACTCAAGGTCAGAGTGAGGATCAGAAACTCAAACAGCCAGCTAAGCATCTGCTGCCACTTTACAAGAAAAGGGCACCTATAGGTGACGTCTGTACAGGAGTCAAATCAGAAGCTGCACAGGGTTTGGAGCTAGTTTTACTTTTATTCTAATTGTCCACTCTCCATCACTCTTGTATGAAAGATGGTTTCAGTAGATGTGTAGGTTGGGTTGCTGACCTGTAAATTGAGAAGTTTTTGTATGTTTTCAAAGGTGGCAGGTGACCCCCTGGGTATCAGCCGATACACTGATCTACAAGTAAAATGCCCCCAGAATAAAAGTAGTGAAACTTTACCAAGTTTGAGTTATTAATAAGGGAAAATTAAGACAAAACGTTGGTTGACTGTAGTTTCCAAAGATACAGTCTGAGCTCAAATTGTGAAAGTCTTAGAATTAATGAGAGAATGGGTTTTACTCAAAAGGAATGTTTGTCTCAAGATCTACCAGAACTACTTCAAAACACTGCCTATACATTACAATACATTCACTTTTCAGGTTCTTTCTAGTGAAAGATTAATAAATCTATTATATAAACGTACATAAACCAATATATATGTGTAATAACACCTCATCACATACATTGAAAACATCAACTAATCAGCACTTTTGTCATTTGTTTTCCAGGTGATGGAACATTTAATCTCTGAGAGAGTTAATTAAAAAAAAAAAAATTGCCCAATGTAGGTGATGTTTTCTTTAACAGTTTTACATTTTGTACAGGAGTCGAATCTTGAGTGAGGAGGTGAAGGAGCGGGTTGCCAGACGTTTCGCACCCAGGCAGTTCACCTCCTCCCGTTCGCACCTGAAGTCTGGACGTTTCGCCTCCCCGTCAAGATGTGTCACTTCACAAACCCACTGGGTATAATTAGCATGGTTTCTAATCATCTGGTGAGGGTGGCAAGGGGTAATCTCTCGAAGCCCTCCCCCCAAAACTCTGTCACTCAGCTATACAATATTACATTGATTTTGATGCTTCATTGCATAGCACATTTGAAACTCCTCCCCCAGTATATTAATGTTTACATTAATTAGTTTAGAAGAAGATATTCGAAATACTGTATGTGTAAGATAAATTATATTCATTTCAAGATCACAAGATCTACACTACAAATGATATGTGAAATGCTATTTTCAAAGTTACTGGGGGGCAAACTAATGAAACTATTCATCTTTTCAACAAATTGAGGTTGGATTTCAATCATGATACAGTGTCAAATTTGTCATGGGAAAATAAAATATTAATAATTTTATTAAGGTTGAATAAGGAGTTGGTTAGAAACCTAACATGCACTTCTATAATTTTTAATAAGATGATGTTTACATTAATTAGTTTAAAAGAAGATATTCTATATATGTATAAGAAAACTCGAAACGTCTTTATCCCGGGGTTCGAAACGTCCATGCCGGGTGTGAGCCATCTCATGCTCCAAAGGTCCAGGGTCCAAAAAGACCTGCTCCCAAGTGGTGTAGGGTTTGGCAGCAGTTTGACAGTTATTCTAACTACAGTCCACACTCTTTTGGAGGCACTCTCCATCAGTCAGATCCTCTAGTGTGAGAGGCTGTTTTAGGAGATGCTCACAGACCTGTAACTTCAGCAGTTTTGTATGTTTTCATGGATTTTCCAGGATGGCAGGTGACCCTTGAGTGTCAGCAAATTGATTACAAATTTTACAAAATGAAGAACTCCATGGTGAATCTTATCATATGTGCACTACTACAGTAGACAGACACAGACACAGATGAACTGCACTGATCCCCAAGGGGAGATTCACTTTTTTAATCAGCTCAAAAAAAATAAAAAGAAAGAAAGACTGAATCATCAGACTGAGGTGTTGTCGATGTCACTTCTTTGCAGCCATCTGCCTTGTTTGAAGTTTCAGAGCAGATTTGTGGTTGTGCATGATATTTGCATGGATGCTTTTGTCCCAAATCCTGAGTGCATATACTCATTCTAACATTAGTGCAATCAGGACACATGCATAGTTAGGTTTGGAGATGCATGATGGGAGATTTGCAGCCAGGTTTTCTATGCGAGCTTTGCACAGACTCCCTGCAGCCCGTTTGCTCCTTCTTTGTTTGCATTACAGCCCAAGAGTGAGCAAATGAATAAGGCGAACTGAACACGAGTTTATGAGGCTGTCAGCTCTGTGTGTGTGTGTGTGTGTGTGTGTGTGTGTGAGCACGTACAATATGATAAGAGAGAAAGTCCCTCTAAACACAGACCAGATGTAGCGCTGGAGAGAGGAGAGGAAGACAGATAAAATGTAGCCCGTCGTCCTTTAGTTTACTTTACAGAAAGGAACTAACTTGTTGGATTGTATGTGTGTGTGTGTGTGTGTGTGATCATGTATTTATCTGTGTTCCTATATGCAAGATGCACAGATCCCCACTCATTTCTGTCTTTTCTAAATTCTGTGTGGGCTCTAGGCAGTTGCATGTACAGTATCACTGGTATGTGGGCAGAAGCACACGGCTAAATAATCAATAGAGGCGGCCTGGGCCTTCATCTCTCATCATCATCCTCGCTCGTTCTCCCTTTTTGCCTCCTACTGTCACAACAAACATGAAAGATGTTGATCTACAGAAAAGAGAGAATAATAAGGCATAAACAATGTAATGTCAGGATTTATTTAGTATTCTTGACCCAATTCCTTGTCAACCAAAGTTACAGTAGCTTTAGAACCTGTCTTTATCTTCATTTCAGACCACGCTGATTGATTTCCTGTCATTTCTTTCAGGGCATTCGCTGTCTTTTTATTGAAACAAACAAAATGTAACAGGTTTTCTGTGTTTTTGTCTTTTGAGACAAAAGGTCCTCCAGAAGAGAATTTGTGAATTTCTCAAAATACTAACATGTGATGTTGGATTCAGTTAGATTTTTCTGCAGAAAAACCTGAATATATGATATTTCATTCGTGAAGGTAAGTGTTGACCTCCATTAATAAAGGTCATAGGGATGCACCGATACAACTTTTTCAGTTCCGATGCTGATACAGATGCTGGGACCTTGCGCATTGGTCGATACCCAATACTGATCCAATATCATTGTTGATTTAAGAAGCTACAAACCTTACCTGGTGCAGTGTTTCCTGTGGAACTGATCACTTGGTGCGTGCACAGGTCAGCCAGTTTCTGTCCTACTTATTCATACTTATCCATACATATTCAATAAGTACCCCGTGCATATCTCACAATATGATCTACAGTGCTGACGTTGGCCATTAAGTGTCCATAAATGTCTGTCCCTTACACCTCTCTCTCTCTCTCTCTAATTTCATGAGGTACACACAAGGTTACAGGTGCCAATAGTGTGCCACGGCAAAACCTTTCCAGTGGAAACGTTGCTGTTGTGGTAAGCGGGCCTGGTTCTAGGGGCGGGCAATACCCCCCTAAACAAATGTCCTGCCCCCTCAAATTAAAGTTTACGAAGGTATGGAAAAGGAAAATGAGCAGCACAACAGCAGGAGGCTAGGAGGAATAAAGTTTCACTTTCTACTGTCGTATGGTCTGCATGTACTTGTTGTGAGGTATGTAACAGACTGCCCCCCCCAATTTATTCCCCCCAAGGATTGGTCTTAAGGATTGATTGCTTTTACCGATTCCCGATCCAGCTAAAATGTTGATATCGGAGCTGATATCTAATCCTTATATCAGATCAGTGCAACCCTAAAAGATCCACGGGAAAAGGTGGAATATCATCAATTTATTCTGAATTTCACCACCTTACTTTAATTTTGTTATCTATCAAAACTCTCAAATATTTTAATCTTAACACAAAAATGAAAAACATATGCAAATAAATCACTTGACCATCTACTGATATCATTTAGATAAAAAACGGCATAAAAATATAGTTGTAAAAATAGTGTGATTAGCAACAGACGATAAGACAAAGAACATCATATTAAAATTTGTACATTTTTACATTTTATTGCACAGCTCTATTCAGTCGGTCATATGTTGATGGTACAACACACCTGTTACATGGCAGGTTGTGTGTCATTTGTAGTACATCTCAGTATTGAAGGATGTGATTATCTGTTCAGGACCCAAGGAGGCAGTGTTTGGAAATGCATCTGAACTTTGGATATTCATTATTTACTATCATGGTTCTGTGATTTACATTCCATGCATTTACATTAAACTATACTATATGGACAAAAGCATTGAGACATATTGAGTTCAGTGTTCTTTCTAACAGGGGCCTGGACTACAAACCCATACTGACAAATGTCATGATATAATATGATATTGCAGTAAATATCATAGTTGTGTGTCTGTATATGTCAGCCCTGTGAGGAACTGGTGACATGTCCAGGGTGAACCCAGCCTCCACCCGTTTGTAGCTGGGATATGCTCCAGCACCCTTGCAACCCTCTAGAGATTTAAATGATTTGGAAAATGAATGAATGAATTTCATCGTTAGGGTAAATATTGTTTACTTTGTCATGTAAAGCACTTAAAACGTCCTTTAAAATTTTACTTAATTTAATACAATATTGATTTTTTTTTATCATTATCATTGTATTAAATGTTCTATCTCTAATTTTCAGAAATATTTGTCATGTTTTGACCATAAATAATCATTTTAAGCCACATGTAACAGTGTGGTTTCTTCAACTCTCACTCAGGAAGAAAAAACTGAAATTTCGGGTTTATAGTTATAATTTTTAATTACTGACAATGCATTTTTATTATAATAATATTTCAGATCAAGATATGCAAAGTCCTACAAGCTGTAGGTATAAAGGGTCTCATTTGTCTCATTAATTACGTTCATATAGTGTCAACAAATTTTCCATTGATCATATGTCTTTCAATAAAAGTGAGAATATGCAGGATTCATGGACAATTATTAATAATAATATAATCTTTGTAGCAATTGCTGAAAAAAAAATACACCCCTCAGAAGGGTGAAAAAAAACACACATACACATAAATAAATATATGTATGTGTGTGTGTGTGTATATATATATACATACATACACACACACACACACACACACACACACACACATATATATATATATATATATATATATATGTATATGTATAAAAAACATCCTATTATAGTTTAGTTACTTGGTCAGAGTTGCATAAGACCTCAGTGAACATGTTCCAGCCTTGGATGAGAAGAGTTTTTCCACCCGTTGTTAAGTTTGTTCAGGAGTCCGAGTTGTGGCTCCCAGGACTTCGTCCAGAGCATCAGAGGCTTTGGCACCAGCGTCCTGTGGGTCACCCTGATGCAGGAAGAGCACATCCGTCGTCCCCCTGCTCGATAACACGCCTGTGTGTGAGCTCTTTCCACTGGAAGTCGTCACTCAGAAGGTCCTGAACTGAAGGAGTTTGCCCTCTGCAACACCTCCTCTACACATTTCTGTTTCTCATTCTCACACGGGGTTCATTTCCTGCCATTTTCAGCTGGCTGCTGTTGACCCAAAATGGGGCAGGAGTATCCCAAGTATGTGAATGGGAACCAGGGTTTTGTGTTTTCTTTTTGTGCCTTTTTCCAACTTAACTCTGGGAAACTACATTCCTCCTTTGGCTCGAGTGTGATTTTATGGGCTGATTTCGCTGCAGTTTATTGTAACAAAGTAGTCTTTAGTCAATCTGACGGGATGAAGACTGGAGCTGAACAGTTCGCTTTAAGTGGGAGCAGGAGAGTTTGACTGTAATCCATAGAGAAACAAACGGAAAGAAATATCAGCCTTTTCTATGCTCTCTGTGCTCATTTTGAACAACATTTAACTTATGGCCACATCCCAATGAGTGATCTCACAGCAGGTGTTTTCCCTTCGCTGTCAAAGCCAATACACCTGCTGTGACATCACATTGTAGGGTGTGGCCTTGAGCCGAACATGCTAAAGGTCGAGGCCCCAGAGAGGAGTGTCAGCCTCACAAACATGCAATTATCCAAATCACAGTAGAGTTGTATTATTTTAACAGAACTGTGGAGAATCCCAGCATGGCTTTGTTTGGTCATACACATGTGACTTCATTCACACAATGAAGAACATTCACACAAACATTTATGCAGACATGCACATATGGACACTTTTTGCTAATATTCAACAGCTCTAAACAGGTATTTATCCCTCTGCAGGTCACACTTTGTCAGACATTCTGAGCAGCATTCAATAATAAACAGAAGAGAGGATAAACAGGAGTAAACATAACTGCATGCACTCTAAAAAGTTTATATTTGCATCAAATATTGAGTATGTAGAGACCATACTTGTAGGTTTAGCTGTTGGTTCTGTTTCTGATGTACATCAAGGGCTTGAAAAAGGTACTTGATCCATACGTCTTTGTAGAGGACTTGCATCACTGACTATGTTAACATGTACACCATACTACAGTTTTTGCTGAATTTTGTAACTTCTAAATTTTTATACCCATTAGAAAAAGTTTTATCAGTGTATTTTGCAAAGAGTGCTACATTTTCAGTTGTTTAGCATTGCTAAGTTAATTTATAGTGATTTGTGAGGGTCTAGCTGCTTGTTTAGTGTAATTTAACTCCCATAGGTTGTGTTTTTTGGGTTTTTTTTTTTTCTTTACTGCTGCTCAAAAATATAACTGGTGAAATAATGACTTCAGACAATAAAACATTACTGTAAATATATGAGCAGCTGGTACAGCTACAGATACCCAGTCTGATTTACACAGAGGCCTGACCATTTTTGGTTCATTATAAAACTTCGGAAAAACAAATGATGCCTGCATGGTCTAGGTAATTAATGGAAAGACTGCAGCCATCACAGATTTATGCACATTTAAGAAAAAGTATCTGTTGTTCTTGTCAGATATCAACAGTAAAAATACGTAACTCACACATTTCAGCCTCCAGAAACTAGAGGAAACAAGGGGGAAACCTGTGGCTGCCATTTTATAGGAAGGTAAGAAAGGTTGTGATTTGGTTTGATCACATCACCCAGTCCTACTATCAAGATTTTTATATGACTATTGAAAATGTGTGAAAATATTCTATTAATATTCCTGTTTACATACAGCAGCTCATACTGTGATATACTCATGCCGTTTTACTTCTTTGTTAAAATAAGTTCTCCACCTGTAGCAGAATGTTTTACCACTTTCATTCTTTCAAACACTGTCTTGAAAAGGTCAGATTTGTGATATTTACCCAAAAGCGTGTTTCTAGCCAAACCAGGCAAGAAAACAACAACAACAACAACAGAACACAAAACTGAGATGCACTCTGGATTTATGTCCAAAAGATGCTCCTAAAACTGGAATGATTTCAGCAGAAAATACGGCTTTATTTGAAATTGTATTTTGGGAGTATTTTAGACTTTCATGTCAAATCTGAGAAACAAGGCGATTTTCTTGTGCAGAAAAAGTTAAATATAGTGCCTTTGCTTTCCATATTAGACAGGAAGTTTGGAGTAGGAGCATCATAACTATCATTTCAAAAACATTTCTATACAAGGTTGGCTGTTTTTAAGAACAACTTTAACATATGTAGGCCTACATCAATTTCACATTATGATTTACCTCAGAATTACCTCAGAAAAGACCCAAACAGCCGCTGGTGATCAAAAGCATCTACTAAATTTATTATTATTATTTAAATTTATTGAACTAAAAATCACTAATCCTATCAATACATGTAAATAATTCTGGTACATTGCAGTTTCTCACCTTTTCAGCAGCATCAGATATGACCCATTTGGATGTTCAGAGACTTCATGAACATGGAAATACTGTCATCATCTGCAACATTGATTCACCAGTAAAACCCATATAGCCTGATATAATAAACTTTGAATATACTCTGACCTTTTATGGACATCTACATTAAAAAACGTAAATCACAGTGAATGTAAATCACAGTGAATGGTATTATAATAAATGGTGATAAATAACTTAGGTAAGGTAAAGAAACATTCACTAGAAAATCACCACAAAAATAGATTTAGAACTTTAAGGGTTGAAGGGACATCTGTCTAACTTTTCAAAAGTTGCTCTTTTACATCAATCCTGAAGTAAATGTCCATCAGTGCCATGTTCTACACCTGTATGGGCTGCCAAAGGCCAGTAAAAATGCAGGATAATCCACAGCACAGTGATGTCCTGTTGATCTTTCTGTGTTAACTATGGATGTCATTCCAGAGCCTGTTATGAAATCAGATGGTTTAACAAGGCTTAGACTCCCCTCTCCTTCTCCTCCTAATTCCCTCTGACCTCTTTCGTTCCCACGAGTAGACGTCAACCTCATGACTCAGTGTCCCTCCCTGTTGGCCCCTCTGAAATTCCCCTTCTCCCTCTTTTTTACTTTATTTTCTTTCTTCTTCATCCTCCAGCATACGTTTGACAGACAGTGACATGCGGAAGGCCAAAAAGAAAAAAAAAAAACTTCCTATAAATGCTATTTTGGAGCTGGTTTTCAGAGATATATTCAGGTTCTGACCCTGCAAAATACTGCATTCAGTGGCGGTGCATAACTTTGGACATGTCAACTTCCATTTTGGAGATGTTCTGTATCCCTAACATGTTTTTTATCACTTGCGAAGGCTGTGAATTCGAACATCTTTTCAGTGTCAAAGTGTTCGCTGGCCACCCCCCTCTCCTCCTCCTCCTTTACCACCACCACATCTCTCTTCCTACTGGCGGTGATTCAGAGGGCAGCAGCAAAAACTTCTACCACACTGCTGGGGAGAAGGATTTATTTTTATTAATCTGATTTAGTTTTTAGAGGAATTTAATATTCATGGATGTACACTTGCCAGAAACAATCTAATTAGCAGATGCTTATAAACCAAGTGAAATTATTTGTCATAACAATAACTTTATCTCAGCAACCGTAAAACTTAAAGCAATTTCTGTTTTTTATTTGTACTAGAGGTGGGGGACACAAATCACATGACTTGACTTGAGACTTGATTAAGTGGTGAAAGACTTTTTTAGACTTATTAATATCCACCTGACACATCTCTACTTGCCCTGTAGCAGGTGACCCCAGACTAATGACAGTCATACATTTGATTTTTGACACATCGGATGATTTCTAATGCAAACCAAGGATGCAGCAGAGGAGCAGAGACCGGCTGAACTGACTGTTGTTACAATGACAGGTTGTGTCAAATTCAAATGTCCTATATTAGCAACTTGATGGTGAAAGTGTTATAGTGCTAAATCCAACTTGTGTCATTAGAGGAGACATAGGAGACCAGTTGCAACATTTTCGGTCATGAGCTTTAGTAGTCTCATTTCTTTTCTTCTGCTCAGTGGAAGTGCAACACCTAGTTGTAAAATCCGGTATATTGTTTAGGTTTGGTGTTTGGCTTCATATTAAACCAGTATGAAAAATGTCATGGCTAATACACACATGGTATGAGATCTTAGAAAAACGGTTTGAGCAAGCTACATTTTGAAAATACTTAATTCAAAAGTCCAAACCCCTTTCTTCAGACCTCCCCCTGAAGCTATGCCTCCAGAGTACTGGCACATGCAATGCTTATTCTCGAGGGTTCACAGGTGCCCCGGTGGCCCCGGCAGCCCTGGTGGCTCCGGCCCTGATCCATGCATACCTCATTCAGTCTCCTCCAACACCCCCGCTCTTACAGAACAGCCCCGATTCATACCTATCTGGCTAACATTACATTTCCTAGTGATTTATGTTAGCAAAAAAACAGTTTGCCGGTGAACTCTCCGTCCTAATATAGCTAATATAGCCAAGCTCTGAATCTGGCTTAGTTTCCTGAACAAATGCTGCAACACAAGCCTTTTCATGATTTGCGACCACCTTTGGACTGTTAAAGACAATTATTCTGCAGAAATTACACAGTTTTCCAGTCGCTCATATAAATGCAGATGTGAACCAATGTAAGAAAGAACTGTGAAGTTTAGACGCCATCTTGCTTGTGCATGGCAAAAACACCAGTTTTTGGATTTAAGCCTAAATTATGATATATGAGCCTAAGACCCACAGCTTTGACTGTCAGTACAGTAAATGACTTTAAATGATTTGTTAAAATAAATCAACTAGTCTTGGTAAATCATCATGAAATTATCCAATTTAGCCTAAACACAACACAGACACACAAACCCTCCACATGTCAGCAAAAATAAATTTACTGTTGGAAATGTGGCCGCTGAGCTCTGCTCCAAAATGCTTTCAGTGGATATTTTAACCACAAACGGACGTGTGACTAAGTCCTGGTGCAACTGGTGGACATAAAGACATCAACTCTCCATTACAAACAAATAACCTCTATAAGTGGTTACACTGTATGTGCAGCAGGGATACACTGATACACTGGTAATAGTTATTTCGTGACCTTAGATATGTTGTTTGGTCAAATTTCTAGGGCCTTCTATGAGAATGGTGTCCATCTAACGCAGCAAGAATCCAAGTCAGCATATTTTTTTTCCAAATGTGGAAGTACTACTTTATAAATGTCTGTCAGTGTCACAATGTCCTAAGAGATAAAAACAAGTGAGCGTGTGTTTGAGTGTCATTAGTTAGGAGCTGAGATTAGGTGGAGGTGGAGCCGGGGGCCCCTCAGTGGTTTCTGTGGTCAGTATAGTCATTAATTACCAGTGAGGGAGGGGGGTAAAAGTGGTTAAAAAGGGTGTGTATGAGAAAGGGAAAGGACCAGGCCATCAGCCAAGGCAGGAAGGTTTTAGTGGGTTTTCCTCTCCAACTCTTTTACCTGAATCCACAATTCGCATTTTCTGGAGAACAACAGCTCTCCACTTTACCTTTCCTACTCTGTCTTAACCCGGAAATTACTTTTAAAGAGACCTGCATTTTGTCCAATGTGTGACTGTAGAATAGATTTACCCCTTCACCCTTAACATAATACTCTACACATACACAGTCCTGGTATGGGGTATGCATTGGCCCCATTTTCCCAGCAGAACACGCCCCCTTGGTTGATGCTGAGTGACTGCATTTTGGAGATAGAGCTACAAATCCAGGAGTAAATTTAGTTAAAAACCATGAAAAAAAAAGCGGTAGAAAAGAGTTGGGAAAAATGATAAGTCTGTGGTAAAAAAGTGAAAAAGTACAACAGTCAGAAACAAGCCTGAGGTACTTTGATACAAAAATTAAAGTACACCATCAACAACACGTTTCAGTCCTTGACAGGGCAGAAAGATGTGCTCACTTTTAAAACCTCATTGCATCATGGGATTTTAATCATGAGCAAAATCTGAAATCATATAAACCTTGGAGCTTACTCATCCTTTTTCCGCATTAACTAAACCAAACAGTTGTCTAAACCTGTTACAACCTACACTTCAAGTCATGCTGAACCTCTATCAGTGTGGACTTTCTCTATTTTTTGTCTCATTTGAACATTTTGGGACTTTGGGATGACTAAGAGTGACTGATCTGCCGATCTGAGAGAATGTGAAGGAGTGTACAGCTGTAGCAGGTCAAACAGATACTGGATGTGACAATGATTGTTTTGCTATTCCTTCACCTTGTGTTGCAAGATGTCCAACAAGTGCTCAGTGGGTTCAGATGAGGTGATGTCCTAGGCCAGGGGTGTCAAACATATGGCATGTGGGCCAAAAGTGGCCCACCAAAGAGTCCAATCCGGTCCGTGGGATGAACAAAGTGCAAAAATCAGACTGAAAATATTTAATGTCAAAGGTGTCAAACTCATTTTAGTTCAGGGACCACATACAGACCAATGGGATCTCTAGTGAAATAATAACATAATAATCTACAAATAATGACAACTCCGAATTTTCTTCTTGGTTTAATGAAAATATTTACATTTACAAACTATCCTTTCACAATGAAATGTGAATAACCTGAACAAATATTAACAACATGAAATGTCTTAAGAATACAATACATAGAATACTTTTTTTTTCTTAAAAAAAAAAATTCTTAGAATGAGGGCTGTCAAAATGAACGTGTTAACACAGATTAATTCATCATCATGATTAATCTGATTAAAAATTTTAACGCAATTAACCCATCTGCAGTGAAGAATGATTCTGAATGCATTTCGGTCAGTTTGTCCAAGTAGAGTTACCATCATGCATGTGCAAATGGGCAGTTGATCCAGTAGTGATGGGCAGCAGAACTAACTGATAAAGATGGAAGATGCTAAACAGTATGTTGGCCCTCTGGATGGAAAATGTGAGTAAAAAAAAACCCAAGATGGAAAAGTTATTTAAAGCTGTTTTATTTCAAGTTGCTTTGTTGAAACTGTTGAAGGTGCATACATGGTGCACACATGTCAAGTGCATATACAGTATATTCCCTTCTTTCTTGAGTCTATTTGCTCATGCAAAATGAAACACAATAAATATAGATAAAAAATGAATGATATTTAATCGTGATTAATCAAAATCAATCCACAGCTACCCTGTGATTAATCTGATTAAAAATTTTAATCGTTTGACAGCAGTACTTAGAATACTTAAGTCCAATTTTAACAATATTCTGCCTGTTACCAAGTGATTTGTGGATTTGTAGATCCTCTGTGATCTGTAAGCTGTAATGCTCATGTATAAATGATAAACTGAGACGTAATATTGTTAAATTGCACTTATTTTCCAAGTTGCATATGGTTGTTCAGGTTATTCACATTTTAATAATGAAATTTTACCTTTTCCACGTCAAAACAAAGTGAAAAAGTGTTTTTATTTTACTGGTTCGGCCCACTTAAGATCATGTTGGGTTGTATGTGGCCCCTGAACTAAACTGAGTTTGACAGCCCAGTCCTAGACAGGTCCTTCAGAAAGCGCAAGGTCAGTCTGAGTGAGGGAGAGTTTAGAGTTTGTGTCTGGGGTCAGAGTTAATGCCTTCTAACACTGTGTATACATTTCAAGCCAGCCTTTATGTGATCTTGGTGTGCTTATGGTCTGTAAGTTTGTTTTGTTTTTTTTTTATTTTGAATTTCAACATTTAAAACCAAAAACAATAAAGAAAAACAAAGAAAAGAAAACAACATATTCAAAAAGGAGCGGGATGAAGTACAACTTACCTTCTTAGCTCCCTTACCCCATCTTTTTCTACTGGCCACAAAGTCCCATGCAAGCTCCACAAAATAACTCTCAAAAAATATTACATATTTCAAAAATAAACTCTGTCCAAGCCTTCAGACAAAACGCATATTATACATATTATACATGGCTACAATAGGACACTAATTACACAAATACATACACTGTACTCCCCACATACAATATATAATAACCTATCTATCATATCATGTTTCATAGCAGCATTCTTAAAGCTCTCCATTACTCCACATTTTATATATTATATCATATGACAGATATTAGAGTTTATTAGAGTTTGTGTCTGGGGTCAGAATTAATGCTTTCCACACTGTGTATAAGTTTCAAACCAACCTTTATCTGATCTCAGTGTGCTTTTGGTCTGTAAGTTTAAGGGAGTCTGACCTTCCTTTTCTCCTGTGTAGTCTCATCATCTGTTGCCAGGGTCAAACTGCTAATGTTCTGGTGTGACAATGAGCTTTAGACACTAGAAGATTCACTAACTGGGACAGAAAAGTCAGAAAGGTGTATATTAACTGAGCTCTTTCTCTGTATAGTTTCCATTTCTGCTTCAACAGAAATTTCAAATTGCTGTTACAATCCTTGGAAATATTACAGTAATTATTAGAGGCCATATTTCCACCAGTCTAAGCTGTCCAGTTTCAGCAGCATTGTGCAGCCCTAAACTATAATGAACCACCACTGTGTTCGATTTAAGGAATGTGATGGTTATCTTGTACCATACATCAGACCATTTCCATGCATATTGTACCCAGATCTACACAACATGACCTGTTTTTCATGAAATATTGCCTGACAGTATGTCATGTTGAAACAGATAAACTAGTGTGCATGCTTATGACCTCATGAACAGTACGTAGGTCAACTGAGGTATTGTGTTCATGCCATCTAGTCTTTCAGGCAACATTTTTGTCCTTTTAAGTTAAGGTGTGTGCAAAAGAAATTTAGAGGTGTGATAGTAAGCACATTACACATATTAGAAAGTAATTGTTGAAAGTATGGCTACACTTGGACACATATGCATTTGTCAGAATCTGAATTAATGGTGGGGTGTGAGATGTTTTCCTGGAACATTTTTTACTATATTGCTTAAAATCCCTTTCACACCCCGATTACAACCAATTAAATAAATGCTCTAACACAAAAATAAAAAAATTTAGTTACCCGTGAAATGGACGGGACTGAAAAAACACCATCCAATCATTTTAAGCGCCCAATCAAAATGATCTATCAAACTCAACTGCCATTTGTCCCTCCTCCCTCTGCACGTATCCCCCTTTGTGCATGAATCGTGCATTCTCAGAGGCTTAGAGCACCGGTACAGGAAACGAAGACAGAGCCAGAGCTTGGCTATATTAGTTATATTAGGATGAAAAGTTCACCGGCAAACTGTTTTGTCACCAACATAAATCACTAGGAAATGTAACGTTAGCCAGATAGGTATGAACTGGGGCTGTTCTGTGAGAGTGGGGGTGTTGGAGGAGACGGAATGAGGTATGCATGGATCTGAGCAGGGGTCGTATCCCGAACCGGAGCTGGAACTGGGGCCGGGGCCAGAGCCAGAGCCGGGCAAATTGGTGCTGTGCAGCGCTTGTGAACCCTCGGGAACAAGCATTGCATGTGCTAGTACTCTGGGGGCGTGGCTTCGGGGGGATGTGTGAAGAAAGGGGCTTGGACTTTTGAATTGAGTATTTTCAAAATGTAGCTTGCTCGAATCGTTTTTCTAAGATCTCATACTCCACCTTTAAGATCCAATCTGGATATATGTCAAGTGTATACAGCAGGAAAAACTAAAGTTGAAGGAAAAAACTACTTCTACAAACCAAAATCATATTTAGTGTGACCTCCCTTTCCCCTTAACATCTTTTTAACCCTTTGGTTCAAACAATATGAGATTGACTGCTTTAATTTACTGATGTTTTATACCAGGTTTCATTCAACACGTCAGTTCAGTTTGTTGTGTCTTTTTAAGGCTGTGCACATATTTCCTGTATTTTTGTGCTGTATGTGCAGAAAAGAGAATGAGAGATAAATGTGTATGCTCATTTCAACCCTGCAAAAACAACAAACCTAGAGGTGGCCTGAGACTTTTGCACTGTACTGGACGTATACAAGTCCTATGTCTTGCTACACAGAGTCTTTATGGTTTTGTGGCAGCTGACATCCTTTCAGCTGCATTACTGCCTCCCTCTGGACTTAATCCACTATTTTCCATTTCTATCACAGTCCAAATTTGTCCAGCCACTTTAAAAAATCCTAATGGTTAGATTAATATCAGTAAACATTGATTTTTCAGGTTGTTCAGGGTCCTCGTGTCTAGCATTTCAGAGTAGAAAATGCTGGTATTGTTTTTTTGTTCAGTAATTTGTCCTCCTTGGATTCTTTCAGCCACAGTACAATCATATTTACCCTTGATTGAACTTTTGTGGGTTGAGATGTGATTGAAAATGACTAAATTCAGTGTTATCCCTCCCTGTATGTCCTGAGTTTGCATCTTACGTCACTGTTTGACTCACTGTCCTGTCTTCTTTCTTCTGAACTTCATGCAGTTTGTCTTTTTTTAATATATACAGTGATTTATCAAACAGCAAGTGTGAAATGAGTCACGTCTTTTTTTTTTTTATAGCTGTCGCTCGCTTTCTCATGTGGCTGAAAAATGATAGGGGTTGTGGTTACAACACTGTTTTTTTTCTACTACTCTGTGTTTCCCTTTGCATATATTTCATCATGTAATCAATCAATCAATCAATCAATCAATCAATCAATCAAATTTTATTTATATAGTGCCAAATCATAACAAAGTTATCTCATGACACTTTACATATAGCGTTGGTCAAAGCCAGACTCTAAGCCAATTTACAGAAACCCAATAGAATCCTCCAGGAGCAAACACTTGTGACTGGTTACAGTGGTGAGGAAAAACTTCCCTTTAACAGCAGAAACCTCGAGCAGACCCAGACTCCTGGAGGATGGACGTCTACCTTGACCAGTTGGGATTAAAGAGAGAGAGTAAAGGAGGAGAAAAGAGAGAGATAGAGATAGAGAGAGATTGGGGGAGAGGGGAAGAAGGGGGGAAGTAGGGGGAGACACATGGATGCAGTTGATGCACAGATAACTGAACTAGAACATCTATGAAACTATATAATAAACACTATCATAACTATATGGATAAGTGAGTGATGACAATGAGGGAGGAGAGAGGCAGGACCACAGCAGCAGGTCCAGAGATGATCCAGGGAAAATGTGTGATGATCTAGGGAAAACCTGTGAGGCGATAAAGCACAGAGACTCCAGGGAAGAAGTCAAGTCAGTAACATGTATTCACTGGGGCGTAAATAGAAGAGAAAATTAGGAGAGAAAAGGTCAGGGAGAAAGAGGAGCAGAGAGGAAGTCACAGAGGAGGAGGAGGAGCAGAGAAGAGCTCAGTGTATCCAGATGAGTCTACCAGCAGTCTAAGCCTATGGCAGCATAACTAAGAGCAGCCTGAGCTGCCCTAACTGTAAGATTCATCAAAAAGGAACGTTTTTAAACTACTCTTAAACATAGAGAGGGTGTCTGCCTCACAGACCGAGGCAGGGAGTTGGTTCCACAATCATGGAGCTTGATAGCTGAAGGCTCTGGCCCCTGTCCTACTTTTGGAGGATCTAGGGACCACCAGTAAACCTGCATGTTGAGTATGTAGTGCTCTAGATGGATTGTATGAAACTAAAAGCTCTTTCAGATAAGTAGGTGCCTGGCCATGAAGGGCTTTGTAAGTGAGGAGAAGTATTTTGAAGTCTATCCTAGTTTTAACAGGGAGCCCTGCAGTTTTAATTGTCAGCGTTATGTTTGAGAAATCCTGTTTAGTCTTGCATTGGAGTATCTTAATACTATAGTTTAATGAATAATCACAAATCAGAGGACCATATTGCCTAGAGTTGAAAAGTGAATTAATTCAACCTGTTGTTTAGTTTTAGGATTTTAAGATTGTCTTCCAATGCACATATCAGAATTTTAAGATCCATGATTGGATATTTTCTGCAAAAATGAACTGTGAGGTTGAACACAGTCTCTGACCTTTTCAACTTTTATCAAAGAAGCCAATATTTGTTCATCCATTGTGCTGATGATTTACTCTCACTTATACTTACATAACACCCACCCACACTTTTGCTGAGCTCGTAGTCTCGTCTTCCTGAAAGCACCATCTGGGAATATGAACAAATGTATGAATAAGGAATGTGACAGGCTCTCCAAGACAAGAAGAAGGGTGGAAGTGAGCGAGGAGGAGGAAGAGGAGGAGGAGGAGGAGGAAACTGAACAAAAGGGGGAAAATTAGTGAATAGGAACAGTAAGAGGTGGGTAATTAGGACTGAAAGGAGGGAGATAAGGAAACTAGAGGGGAGTAGAGGAAGGATGGGTAGATCAAAAAGAGGAGAAACTCATAACTGATAACAGACAGGTGCTTTTACTCATTTGAGTGTTGAGCTTGTCAGTTTATACCTATAACACTGAAACCTGAGCATATATAGTATAGAATATTGAAAAGTATTGCAAGATTTTTGGTGTAATCTCATAAAGTAGTGATGTTGAAAAACCTCCAAACCAGTGGTGGGTTGCATATTTCACACCTGGGGCTTCAGTGGTGTTCTAGCTGACCACCTTTTATATCAATACTATACCACCAATACCAAAAAAAATATGTATGTGTGTGTGTGTGTTTATTTTTACATATACAGGGTGTTGGATCACAGACAGGAATCTCATATGAGAATGAATGTCAAAACTAAAGCAAGAAAATCAAATGAATACAACTCAGTAGATCTCCTTTCACTATAGCCACAACCACAGAACATCATCTCAAGTATCATCAATATTTACTTAATACAATGACAAAAGCAAAAAAAAAAAAGTTAATAAAATACATTATACTCACCACAACTACTGCTTAATTTAGTATGTCTGCTACCAAATCCATTTACTCTCCTCTGTCAGCGATTGTGGGAAAACAGCTTTTCATGTAAACTAATATATTTTAGCTTATGCAAGACATGGTTTGCTAGATGAGCTTACTCTGACTAGTTGATCTTTGACCATTCAGTCAAATGACGTGAAAATGCTGACGTTATTGTACGTGTGCTGGATTGCCCCCTTGTTGCCAACATGAAACCTGACTAGCTAAAGCAACTGTTTCATTTCATTTATTTGAAGCTCCAGAGGCTGCACTGTTGATTATGAAGGCCTCAAGGTGGATTTATTTTACCTGGCAACACATGATGGCTGAAATAGGATTGGACAAACGCTTGAACATTCACATACACTACTGGAAGCACTGCAACCAAAAAAAACACAAAAAAAAAACAAAAACAAAAAACAGGTATGAAAGAAAGAGAATAGATTATTAGGAGTAATTTAATGCATCATCATGGAACAAAAATGTAGGGAGAAGGCCTTACTGGCTCTGATGGCCCACCACTGCTTCAAACCCATTTTATCCTCCAGGATGAGCTCTATTTTCATGACTTTTTAATTATAAGGGAAAAAAAGTTAGGGTAGGGAAGGGTGTGGTGGTATATAAATTGATGGAGGCCTTTATTTGGCTGGAGATGTACAGATTGTCACAAAGATCCTGAAGTCATCTGATTTCTCCACATTGCAAAATACCACAGCA
Organism: Sphaeramia orbicularis; assembly: GCF_902148855.1. NCBI lineage: Eukaryota > Metazoa > Chordata > Actinopteri > Kurtiformes > Apogonidae > Sphaeramia > Sphaeramia orbicularis. The sequence continues at coordinate 8,140,444 of NC_043974.1, read as the reverse complement.
GTTGAAGAGATTGAGTAAGAGCAGTGATATAATGCAGGAAGAGGCCCAGTGTGTAATTAAACACTGCACATGTGCAGGACAGCGCTCTCCTCTGGGTCGAGCAACTTTTCCAACAAATCTTGAGTGTGTGTGCACATTTTCCAACTTCCAAAACATCTCTTTTTTCCCTGTGTGTGCATGTGTTTCTCTGTGTCTCTGTGGTGTTAACATGAGGACAAGGCATTGCAGCCTGTGTTTATATTATCTTTCACGGAGCAGATTTCTATCACAGAGGAAAGAGGAGGGAAGAGGGAGAAAAGCTGAACTCTGTCAAAGCAACAAGGACAAATACAGTGAAAATGAGCTGAAAGCCTGTGTTTCGTCATGTGTTTTGTTGAGGTTCCAGGCTCTTGCTTAATCCCTCAAAAGGGATAAAGACAAAGGTGTTAAAGGCCCTGTTTACACTTGGCTTAGAAATGCATTTCAGTCATCCGAACACAGGTGGACAGCCAAGACACATGGCCATTCTCACCTGTGTCTAACATGCGTCTCCAAGGTGTCCAGCAGACCTGGAGAGTTCAGGTTCTGTTACTGTCTACTAGTCTCACATAATCAGATCAGTCTCCTCACTGCTCCTTCTCATCAACATGTAATCACTCGGAATGACAAAAAAAACGACACGTGTCTTGTTTGTATTTCTTAAAAATCAGTCCCAGTTTGTTTTTTTGGGTGGTGAGGAGCCAAGTTTGCAGTGATGGTGCCTTTTCTAGAAGTGATGGGTGGGGATGGGGGCTTGTTTTTATGGAGCATCTGCATATTGGGAAGCAAACATTAAAGTGGATAAATGACCAAGAAACAAAAGCAGCACAAAGAACCAAGAAGGTCTGGTTGAAGAACTCAAATCTTTGACGGAACTTTTTGGTGTGTCCTTACTAGCGCTCAGTTTGGTGTTTTTTCACTAAAAACACTATTGGAGGAACTATTGGAGGAAGCTCTGCCTTTGGTTTCTGTTTGCACTGCAGGAATTAGCTTCTGTTTTAGTTCTTTAGCTCTTCATTTGTATGGTTCTTTTTTGGGGTAGGTAATTTCATAGTGTCAACAGCAACTAATTCAGTCTATGCTGACTGTTGTGCTGGAAATGCACAAAGGTATTTTTTTTCTACCTCATACTAAATGCTTTACTCTTTTGACTTTATACCATTGTAATAATCTATTAATAGTTGAATTATCCACTTTATGACGAGAGAAGACATTTATTAGAAGATAATTTAGGACCACATACAGTTATTTTTTTTAGTCTTTTACCTGTGCACATTGAGCATGGCATCCATGACATGACTTAAATACACAAATCCCACAAATACACACAAATATGAAGGTATAAAATCAAAACAAAGTTTAGATTTTTTCCCCTCCTTTTCTACTGAACTCATTGCAGAAGATTAAGGGTGCAACAAAATGTAATATTAAAACAAAGTGAGCTTTTTAAGTTATTTTTACCCACATGGGGCTACCATTGTGCTTTTGCAATGTAGTTTCAAGAAAGAAGTTGATTAGATTGATATGCACATCTGCACATGAGGAATTGTGTTGTGGCATTAAAATGACTAAACCCCTTCAAAAGAAAATGGCACATAAACAAAGATGTGTATTTGTCAGTACTGGACCTTCTCAGTGTATAGTCGGAGCATGAACGTTGTTCTCCCACATCACAACGGGGGAAATGTAATGTCACTGTGATGGAAATATTTGCCATTATTCCGACACACATGTCCAGTGGCCAAACAATCCCGACTCAAATAATCACTGTTACCTCAAATAACTGCAATACAGTGGTTATGTAATAATTGTGACAGCTCTGCCGATGGCTTTGTCTCAAGTGGACATTTTAAACTCTTAGCTCTGTGCTACTACTGTAAATTATCTGGTGCCATCACTTTGGAATAAGAGGAAATAAACCAAGCTCCCCATGTTGTTTGGTTAGTTTCTGTTTCTTTAAACAAATCATACTTAGGTGGCAAATTTGTGTCAGATTCAGCAACAGCATTTTAGGGAGATGCTGTTCTGAAGAAGTTGTTTTAGAATATTTGCAAGTGGAGAAATGAGCCATGGAATTAAAATGACTAAATCCCTGCAAAAGATAATTCCACAAAAAAAAACCCTGTACCATTTTCAGTGTGTAGTTTTAGGGAAGGTGATAACGCGTGGATGGCAGAAGGGAAGAGAACGCTGACTGAAGTATTCACTCAGGAGACAGACTACATGCAGTTAGTCTGATTACCAACATCACAGCTGTAAGAAGGTCGAAGGGTGATGTTGAGTCACTACATCAGTCTGTCACCAGATGAATGAGCTACAATAAGTCCGTATCCATGTACGGGTCATTCTAATTGTTTTGATTTTGATTGTGATTTTTTCAAACACTTTTTACCGCCTTGCATTGATTATGTAATAATAATAATAATAATAATAATAATAATAATAATAATAATGGATTAGATTTCTATAGCGCTTTTCAAAGCACCCAAACCACTTTACATGATTGATCCGTCATTCATTCACTCTCACATTCACACTCTGGCGGTGGTAAACTACGTTTGTAGCCACAGCTGCCCTGGGGCAGACTGAAGGAAGCGTGGCTCTGACCACCACCGAACATTCATACACCAGTGTGAGCGATACTGGAGGCAAGGTGGGTGAAGTGTCTTGCCCCAGGACACAACAGCACAGGACTAGGACAGAGCGGGTTTTGAACCACCAACCCTTTGGTTATTGGATGACCCACTCATACCTCCTGAGCCATGGCTGCCCCAAATGTAGTTTTCTGTTAAGTCCAGAGATACATTGGGAAATATATCCTTGACTTGCTAATTGCTGTCCATTTCTAGCTGCTCATTTGTTAGCTTTTTATTTCACTCTGAGAAGCCAAATAAGTCAGTATGAAATCAGATCACGTGTGTTTTTATATTCATGTTATCATATTTTATTGGATATTTGTGAAAAGCTGCAATCTAGTGTTTTCATCTTAAAGACTGGAAGTGGACAAATCATGTGCCACAGAATAAAAATTTAATGATTATATTGTGTTTCAATGTGGGTGGTCATGCCTGTGACTTTTTAGGAGTAACTTCATTCCACCGTGGGTATGAATGAGTTAAAAGATAGCATTGTGTTCACTCATACTTGCAGGACAAGCTGGTTTTATCAACGTGTTTCTGTCCAGAGCTTCCCTCTCAGGGCTGTAACAGACAAGAGGCTGGCTGTCAACACCAACACGCTTAACGTCGGCCAGACCATGCTGTAATGGTGGACACAATCACTTCCAGATGACGGACAGAGAGGAGTACATGTGAGTGTGTGTGTGTGTGTGTGTGTGTGTGTGTGTGAGAGAGAGAGAGAGAGAGAAAGAGAGGAAGAGGGGAATATCGCTGCATTGTGGAGGGAGTTACCTGACTTACATGCAGGAAAGAAAAGAGGAAAAGGGATTTTAGCAAGTGGTGTGTTTCCAATGTCAAAATAAAGCAGCACTGGTGAGCCAGTTTAGAAGAGACAGAGGAGGAAATGCAGGCAGGTAGAGGAGAAAAAAGGGGATTTATTGGCAGGGTGTCGCGGTGAGGAGGCCGGGTGTGTGAGGATTTAACAGCAGAACACACAGTCCTGAAACTGAGCACATGGACCTGGACCCCCGATGAGTTCTAGGCATGTGTGTGTGTGTGTGTGTGTGTACATGCCTCCTGCTACCAGCCCATTACCTGGCAAACACGATCCTCTGCGGTTTGGACATGGTGTGAAAAAACACTGTGTGTGTTTGTAAACAGGTCACACATGATGCGTTTTCTCCTAATGCACGGATTTTTTAAAATTTAAAAATTTTTTTTTTTTTTTTTTTTTTTGCATATTGGTGTCATGTATGTGTCATTCTGATACAATGCAATTTACCTTCATTATCCAGTCTAATATCATGTTTGTTTTGTTGGGTAATTATTAGTTCTTCTTGCCAGGAACAGTTTCAGAATGAAACTAATGATTATTTTTTATTACCAATGAACTGACTTATTTTCTTTTCTGATGTCAGACAAAAATCACAATGTTGGCATATGGTATAAGGTGGTCATTAAACTTTTTCCTATCTTCACATTCCAAATAAACTTCAATATAATCATAGGTTTCTAGTCTTAGATTCTGCAAGTAGTAAAATTTAATGTTACGAACATTAACAGCAACTTCACAGTAAACCAGGTTCACATTATAATCTGATACTAATGAGACCAACACAAACTATGGCAGAGCTCTTATCCCTCAAACATGTTTTAAACATAAAGCTTGTATTCACATGTTTAGATTGATTTCCGCTACAGCATCTTTGTAAATGCATAAATAAAGTGTAAATCTGCAGCAGATCCACCAGATCACCTTCATGTGGCAACATCATCTGCTCAGAAATCACTCTGTTAAAGGAGCTAATCTCTCGAACTCACTGCCCACTCATCTGAAATCTGCTGGTTTATTTAGCAACAAAACTCTACTCAAGTCTAGTTTTAAATACAATGTGTTATAAATGTGTGTCCTTGGCATCCTGATGTAATCAATTTTAATGGGCATTTTGCTGTAGTTCTTTCAAACTGTATAGGTAATACTTCATTCTCATTCTCTGCTGTTCTCAGTTAATCTATGTACATACCGGTATATACTGACCAGCCATAACATTCTGACCACTGACAGGATGATGTCATTATAATGGGACCTGTCAGTGGGTGGATACATTAGTCAGAAAGTGAACGTTTAGGACTCGAAGTTCATGTGTTAATAGAAACAGCAAATGGGCAAGCGTAGGGATCTGAGTGACTTTGACAAGGGTGGAACTGTGATGGTCAAATCACTGGGTCAGAGCATCTTCAGGTCTTGTTGTTCATTCCCAGTGTAAAGTGGTTAAAGCCTACCAAAAGTATCTAAAGAACAACCGGATCTCAACCAATCCAGTATCTATGGGACCAGAACATTGTTACCACCTGTTTAATATTGTATATGTTCCCCTTTTTCCACAAAAAACATCTCTGACCTGAGGTTTAGACTCCACCAGACCTCTGAAGGTGTGCTGTGGTATCTGGACCAAGACGTTAGCAGCAAATCTCTGAAGTCCTGGAAGTAGAGAGGTGGGGTCTCCATGGATCAAAATTATTTGTCCAACACCTGCCACAGATGATCAATTGTTCTGAGATTTGGATGTTCTTCCTTAGTCCATTTTTGGGGTGGTACAAACTGCTGCAGACCAGGAACAAACAACATCACCTGCAGTCTGAAGTGATCACACTTTTCAGCAGAAGCAAAAGCAGAAGAGCAGAATACCGTTTGTTGTGTGTTATGTCTTCTGAGAAGTGATGAGGGACTGTAGAGTAAAGAAGCTGCTCTACTTTAGTGTAGTCTAGTAGAGTTTGACCACTTACTGGCAGCACTGTTTTGTTCTTGTCTTTTCTTCTCTGGAGTTGTACAGGTTAAGAGCCCAGAGCTCAAATGAACGTGCAACAGACTCAAACTTTCCTTTGCTAAATCCTCAAGTTAAACGGTTTTAGTGTGATTCATGCTGTTATTTGAAGATCAAGGCCAAGTCTTTGCAAAACGTTACGTGACTAAGAACTCTGGGACTTGTGACACATTGTCTTTAGATGTGAGTGGGTGTCACATTTGCTCTTTTCAAATCTTCTGCTTAGTAGGGACTAATGTTTTATCTGTGAATCGTACAATTTATTATAACATAATGTATCGCTTAATGTAAGACCAAGAAAATCATAAAAAAAAAAAAGAAATAAAATATATAGAGATCTACGGTACTTTCATATGACAATTGACTTGAACAATTAATAAAATAAATAAAACATTAGAATGCTTAATTCTCTGTCATCTTGCAAACAGTGTTTAATCTGTTAAAGCAAACATTCAGTGTAATTAACCAAAAATCTGACTATCCCCAAATTCAGTAAACGGGCTTTTCAAACACAAGATGAGAAATGTCGAACACATAAAAAAACAGGCTTTTAATTCCAAAGTAATTATCATGAAATTAAAAAGCCATATTTGCAAAGCCAATTAATTCTTCAGACATCTGATCTGTCAGCTCAAATCTTTGCGAGCCAATCAGTCGTGAGTCGGGGTCTCCATAGTGTCGGGATTTTACATCCAGATCCATTTTTCTTCTTTAACTGTGTTATATGAGCTCAGGTGTGAATGTATTTTTTCAGGTAACCTCTGCAGTTTCTTTTAGTGTGTGTGAGTGTGTGTGTGTGTGTGTGTGTGTGTGTGTGTGTGTGTGTATGTCGGTCTGCGTGTGTTTGCATGTTTGTTGCTGCACGCCCTCTGTCCGACCTCTCTGTTCATTAGTGCCCAGCGTGAAGCCTCTCTGGCCTGTGACACACTGACACAGCTTTTTTACGTGTTTTCATACAGTGTCTGCTCTCACTCTGCACTTGGACGCTGCTGATTGTTTATTATAAACTTAACCATTTCAATGGACAGTGAATCATTTAAATTTCCCTTTCACAAACTATGGTTGAAACCCAGGAAATGTTTTTATTTGGTCAACAACTGCCAGTGTGTGAGTGAAATACAAAAGAGTAATTGCATATGTGACTTAAGGAGAGGTAGAGAGGTAAGAGATGTGACAAGATAAAAACTAATGACATAATAAAATATGCAACAAGAGGTAAAATACACATGGAAAATGTCACAGAAGTACTAACACGCAAAAAGACGTAAAACAAAAGGAAAACATCGTAACAACACATAAAAGATGCAACAAGAGGTAATCATTATAACACAACATCAAGGTTTAAGAAGACAAAAAAATGTCAAAGACACAGACAAAAATGATGTAAACGATGCACCAAGATATAAAAGAGGAAAACATCATAAAAATATCTAAATATACAACAAGATGTAAATGGACAAAACAAGAGGAAAAATTGTATCAACACGTGAAAGATGTTAAAGTCTTAAAGATACTAATATATAGTATATAACAAGAGGTAAAAGCTAAAACAAGAGGAAAATATTGCAATAAGATGTAAAAGACGTAACAAGACAAAAACACCACAAGAAAAAAAAAATTACGTAAAAGATGAACAAGGTGTACAAGACAAATCAGTAGGAATACATTGTAACAAGATGTAAAAGACGAACTGAGGAAAACATCATATTGACACTTAAAAGATGTAGTCAAACAAAAAACACCAAAAAAAACAGCATAAAACACAAAAACATAGAGTAAGTAAGAGCTGTATGAAGACCTAAATGATGCAACATGAAAACTATGTAAAGAAAACCTAGCTGCAACAAGATGAAAATGATACAAAAGATGAAACAAGATGAAATCAGAATCAGAAATCATATTAGACAGAATAAGTAAAAAATGATGCAAAATAGACTGACACATTGTTTCATAGGTGAAAGACTCAGTAAAAATATAGACATTATAACCACTCAGGACGTATTGTACATTTGGGTAGCAGTCATACATACAATATTTTATTTTATTTTTTTCTGATCTAAAGCTAAAACTGACTGACTTTTTACCATTTAAAATTACTTGCTACACTAGTTTTTAACATCACCTTATAGGCATTAAAAGTAAAATTAAATGTTACCTGGTTTCTTTTTTATTTGTTTGACTTAAACTAGTTGGTAAAATAACCAGATTTGCAGACAATATGATCATTTTTTTCACATAAGGTTTGAATAGGCGTAGTCTGCTGGATCTGTCTAAACTTTCTGTGTCAAATTAAGCAAATAAGTATATTAGTAAGTATGAAGTAAGTATTGAATAAGTATAAGAATAACGTCATGACTTAATATAGTCACACTACCATGAAATATTCATAATTTTGATCAAAACATCACTGCATCTCGGGTTGATGGCACACACAAGGACATGGAAGTTGCAAAACTCTCTGCACTTTTTTGTACTTTATTTCATCTCAGTTGTGAAATTCTTTTTCATAGTGCACACAAGGATACCTAGATCCAATTAAACAGAGTGATGTGAAACTACTAATGACATGGAAAACTTGATACATGCTGCATGCAACATAAAAATCAATAATGTGTTTGTCGATTTGTTGTTTGTGTGTGTATTTATCTCTGCTGGACTGTGTGTTTGTGTGTATGTGGGCAAGGCTGACGCAGCAGAACTAACTGCAGCGTGGCCAGCATGTTGAGAGGTACAAAAACAAACATACACATGCAGACGTATACACATGATACACACAATATATTTACATTGACTTATGGTAAAATAATACTGTGTGTGCAGATTTAACGTTCAGAGACTGACGTGACATTTGGAACAATTACATGGTGCGTGATCTGGTTATCATGTGAACTGTCACTGATGCTCGTTGTGTTGCTGAAGGGAGACCACGTGAGAGAGCGGGGCAGTGAAAGTGAAGGAGAGAAAGTCTGATGAAAAAGGGTGAGGACGGAGAGAGAGAGGGAGAGGGAGGGCGAGGACATCAGGAGCAGGAAGGCGAAGGGAGGAGAATGCAGGAGTGACGAGAGGACAAACAGATAGGTAGGTAGGTAGGTAGGTAGATAGATAGATAGATAGATAGATAGATAGATAGATAGATAGATAGATAGATAGATAGATAGATAGATAGATAGATAGATAGATAGATAGATAGATAGATAGATAGATAGATAGATAGATAGATAGCAGGAATGCGTTGGAAAAGGAGGCGATCCCCACACCAAGGGAGGACCGTGGATGATGAGGAGGAGGAGAAGCGCTCAGACACCTCCTTCAGAATGCACTTCTTCAGAGGTAGAATCTGTGTGTGTGTGTGTGTGTGTGTGCTGTTGACCACATGTGTTGTGTTGACATGCTGCATTTGTCTACAGTCACGTGATGAATCAGGAGCATCAGGATGCAGTGCGTTGTGTAGAAGTGTGGTGTTTGTGTGTGATAACCTGGTCTGTAGTAAAGGTCAGAAGTTGACAGACATGGATAAATTCTTTCATAGTCTTTTTTTTGTTGTTGTTTTTGTTGTTTTTTTTTTTACATTTCTAAACATTTTTCCAAACATTTTTCTGTGATTAACCCATCATAATCTTACTTGTCGCTTCATAGCCTCAGAGATGCTCTGTATTTATGCCCTGGGGATTAAATTAGGTCACCTTTGAAACTTTAAAACATCTTGATTTTCTCCTTATGGCATTTTTTAAAAAACTGAAATAAAATTAACTACAAAGATGAGATTAGATGAGAGACCAGAGAATGTTTGCATCCCAGTATGATATTGCCCAAAAATGTAAAATTACATTTCCTTATTGAGGCATTCATGATTTTGCAATGCCATTGTAACAGACAGACACAGAGTCCCTACGGTAAATAATATTTACTTCTGCCTGTGTGCACAGCTTTAATTTATGGATGTATTTTTTCTGTCAGTCTTTTATTTGTTTAATGCAAAGTTACTAGTTCTGACCATAGACTGCATGTAATTAGTGGACGGAGGAACTGTGATACCACCCATTGGTGTCAGAAAGTTCTTTACCACATTCTGTTGACTGGGTTTGTACTGCTGCATTGCATTAGGATGTCTGTCTTTCTTTTTACTCCCCCGCCCCCTGAAGGGGAGGCAAGGGGTATTGTTTTTGGTTCGGTTTGTTTATTTGTTTGTTTTTGTTTTGCAGCAAAACTATTGGTTGCATTGGTTCATACCAAAATGGGTTTATAGATTGCCAGTGACCCAGAATAGATCTGATTACATTTTGGGAAAAGTAGGTCAAAGTTCATATTTTTAATGATTTTTTAAAAATCTTTTTTTTCTCCCATTTACTTATAATGGACAACATTTCAAATGTCTATAAAAACATCAATTTTGTTTCAGTTTACTACAAACTTGGCACATATATAGAGGCAACTGATATACGGACATATCACTATCATACATACAGGGGTTGGACAAAATAATGGAAACACCTTAAAAAATCAACAAAATGTAATTTAATATGGTGTAGGTCCGCCTTTTGCGGCAATTACAGCCTCAATTCTCCGAGGTATTGATTCATACAACTTGTGAATTGTTTCCAAAGGAATTTTAAGCCATTCTTCAGTTAGAATACCCTCCAACTCTTTTAGAGACAATGGCGGTGGAAATCGACGTCTTACTTGAATCTCTAAAACTGACCATAAATGCTCAATAATGTTGAGGTCTGGGGACTGTGCCGGCCATACGAGATGCTCAACTTCATTAGAATGTTCCTCATGCCATTCTTTAATAATTCTAGCTGTATGGATTGGGGCATTATCATCTTGAGGTGAAGGTGTTTCCATTATTTTGTCCAACCCCTGTATCAGACAAGTTGACTTGGGGGTCCAGCGTACTCAGATACAGACTCGAGTGTGAAAGTATTCAATACAGGGTTAGTATCAACACAGTGGTGGAAATTAGTTACCAGGAAATATTTGTTAATCAGAGGAGTACGTTGTGAAGAAATGTCAGTGGGTGCTGCAGAATCTGAATATATATTTTTTTAGATATTAAGGAAAAATGACAAAATTCCAAACATTAACAGTTTTGATCTCCTTCTTTCCTGTAGAAAAACCTTAGAAGCTTACCCAGTAGTTTGAAGGTAAAGTGTTGTGTGCGTGTGTGACTATGTAGAAATTCCTAGAGTTGTTGTGTTAAATATGACACAAAAGAGCATCAGTGAAAGCAGTCGATGCCAGATTAAGATCAGCAGAGAGACTGAATGCCCATCCTGTGTCAGGAGATATTTGTGGATCAATGGAATAAAACTGAGTCAGATCTGTAGAGAAATGTCAGCTCACTTGTTGCAGAATCCAATTTTGAAGTCTGAAAAAAGCAGTCTTTATCTTAATGTGGTTACTATATTCAGAATGTGTTTCCTTAGCCCCCGCCAGTCAAATTCATAACTTTATGCTCTGTCTCTGGCTGCGCTTTGGCGACTTACCTAATAGTTTGAAGATAAAACTGTGTAGAGAAAGCCCTGTAATACTGGTAATACTGTACACTCTGCACGGAGCCAAGACAAACAGATGTCTGTCATATGTGGATGATTGACTCACTCCAAACAAACGAGGCCGATGGCAGCCGAAGACGTCTCCTGCTCAGACTGGGACCGATTCAAACCACAAGGCTGCACTGAACGCTGCAGCTCACAGCGGTGACACAACTGCACATATGAGGTTGGAGCTGCTATCAAACATCTGTTGCTCCTATTTTTTAGTTATTTTCCCATCGACCAAGTGCATCACACATCTTACTGTAGACACACAAAACATTCCTGGCTGCTTGGATGGTGGAAAGTAAACCCAAGCTGCAGTATTACAGTATTATATGGACTCTCTTTATTATCCTATGAAGTATTTGGACAGCTACTTGTGATCAAATTAGATTTGGTTCAAATAAAATGATAGATTCTACACAGGATTGCCAAGTGCCATCTTAAATGTCCCTAGGTTTATATTTGTAACTATAGGGAAGCTAATAGCACTCTAGTGACCATAGTTCAATAATACAGATGCACGGTGATTTCCCATCCACACTGATGCAGATGTTTTGCAAAACAGATGTTTTTCTCTATTCTTGGGCCTCTCATCAACATGAAAACAGCATTTTAGGTTAGAAAAAAATGACATTTTTACTGATGTGTTACAAAGAGAAGATTTTTTTGCTTGGGTTTGTGTGTATTTATTTGGACCGGGAAAATAAGAGAGATTAGGAAACAATGGTGTCACACCCCATTTGCACATGTTTATTATTGCTTTGTGTAATGAAACTGCCCCTGAAACATGAACTATAGGCCATATACTTTAAGTATTTAAGCCAATGTTTTACCCGCAGGAAATCAAGGTCGGCATGGATTTTTTGGGAGACTGACTGGACCAGTCATTTATCTGTGTTTTGGTGAAACCCTCATAATATTAGCAAAACACTTGGACACCTCGAGGCAACACTTAAAGTATATCATTGGTGGTGTCCACAGGTTTAAGTCCATCAGAAACAATAGTTTGTCTGAGTGTTTGTACCACTTTGTAGTCATTTTTACATGGTCATATGGGGGAGATTTAAAAAAAAATATCTGTATTTGTGCTGACATGGCATAATATACCATGATCATTCTAAGTATGTGTCAACTTAGCATCAGTCTAGATGTGCTGAATTAGACCTGATAATATTTGGGTGTTGCTGTAGTTTTTGGACATGTATACAGAATATGCCTGTTTATATATATATATTTTTTTCCAGGTCTTTTTATAGTCAGTGGTTTTATAGTCAAAGCTACCTAAACTGGAAACGTACTGAGACTGATATAAGACCAAGTTTAGACTTTAAATAACAAGTGGATGGAGCTACTGTGTTGACAATGTGTTTCTGAGCTGTAGTTTTGAGGCCATGAGTTGACATTAATCTGTCTTTGTGTTGTCACCATGGAGCCAAAAGTGACCACATTTGGATGAAAGAGCAGAAATGTAGGAGTGAAATACACCTACTTTTACACAACTTCAGAGCATCTTTGGGTTGAAATATATTAATGGCGCTTGTGTGTTTGTCCATTGGCTGGTGTGCATTATGTTTTCAGTGTGAGTGTGTTGAGTGTTTTCATGTAATGTTAAGAAATTTGCCTCAAACATTCACTTGAACTTAAGGATAATTTTTGGTAGCTGAAGGTCAAAATCAAGGTTGCTGAGAAGTTTTGCTTCCATTCTTGTCAGGAACTCATTCATAGTTCTTCCTTTGGTACAAACATTCTATTCTTATATATATATATATATATATATATATATATATATATATATATATATATATATATATATATATATATATGTGTGTGTGTGTGTGTGTGTGTGTGTGTGTGTGTATATATATATATATATATATATATATAGATAGATAGATAGATAGATAGATAGATAGATAGATAGATATAGATAGATATATGTCAGGGTAGAGACTGCGATCTGGTAGGATCGGCGATTCTACCAGTAGAGACTCCGATCGTAGTCTCTACCAGTAGAAACTCCGATCAGAGTCTCTGACCCTAACCCTAACCCTAACCCTAACCCGATCGGAGTTTCTACTGGCAGGATCAGAGTTTCTACCAGTAGAGACTCTGATCGGAGTTTCTACCGGTAGAGACTACGATCGGAGTCTCAACTGGTAGAATCGCCGATCCTACCAGATCGCAGTCTCTACCCTGATATATATATATAGTTTTTGAGGTCAAAGGTCAAGGCCACTGTCCTAGATTGTTTTTTTGCACATTATCTGCTTTTAAAACAGGTGACAAAAATGCTGCCTCCTAATATTTTTAAGATATACAGTATGATAAGGTGTTGTTACTTATATGCATAGGTTTGATCTGCAATATGTCTTAAAGGAATCAGTGCAATCACCGAATGTATGCTTGTGTGTGAGTGATGGGTTTCTGCTTTTTTTTTTTTTTTTACCTATTTATGTTACCTGCAACCCATTTACTTCAGCCACTTTTATTTGTCTTTGTATTTTTATTGTAGGTTTTATATGATGCACAGTTTAGATGGTGCTTTTAATTTCATTGTACTTGTTACAGTTACAATAAAGGTATACTATTTATTTTATTCTCTAAACCTAACACTAGAAGGAATGTGGAAGTGAATGTATTCTAATGTGCAGACAGTGTTTCAAAGTAGAACTTGTAACTTAGAGACAAACTTTTCTTTGAGTAAAATACCAATTCTCTCATGAATTCATAGAATTTCACATTTTGATCTATGCTATATCTGAGATCTATCACCAACTAGCACTTCTGACTGAATTTTTCTTGGCCCAAGATTGGTAAAGTCTCCCCACTTTTATTCAGGAAGTGTTCTCTTGTAGACCAGCATAACTAAAGGAAATGCACGATAATGGTATGAGGATAGTGGATGCATCGGATTCAACTTATAGGGCTTGTTTAACGCGGTCTCTTTCAGTGATAAGAAGTTCTATTCCCTGTGCTGGAAGTTGAAGCATCAACTAGTTTTGGTAAAGGTTTCTCTCCCTTATATCAAATAAATCATTGAATGTGCAATAAAAACTTCTTTATATCGTCTGACTGTGACGCTATCGAGGAGATAAAGTCCTGCTGTGTGCAACGGAAATACAACAAGCTGGTGTTTGTTCATGCCAACCGGCCTTGGGGCTAAAGGAGAGTTTGCTGTGCAAATCTACTCACATGACAGGGAGCTCAGATAGACTGCTGCTGGACAGTATGCACACCTCAGAATGTGTGCTGGCCTGGAGATAACACTCCGAAAGTCTTCGATAGATCTTGAGGAGTATTATGAGGGAAACGAGCCTGACTCATCAGCTCTCCATCTGTCTCTCTGTTGCATCTTTTGTCTGTCTGACTGGAACCGTTCCCAAAGAACCGTCTCACAGGCTGACATTTAAATGTGCCCAAAACTTTTAAATGAGCTCATTTGTCTGAGCCTTTCAACAGTTTTCTTGTCTCAGAGCCTGAATGAAGCATCATGTTCTCCCAGGACTTTTGACCAGTTGTGCTTTAGAGGCCAAGCTTGACCCCAAACTGATGACAGATAGTACGACTGTAAGAAATCCACCATTCACCCAAATAGAAGCAAAACACAAATTTTGTGTTATGGCAGCTAAGAAACTTGAATTCTGTTAAGTTAAATTTCACACAGTTACTGGATCAACCCTCTCTCTCCAAAAATGACATTTCTGTATGGCTTCATTAGTAAACATAGTAGGAAAATAATAATGATGCATTTTTCGAGTGATAAAAAGTTTTCTTACTGTAAAATACTGTATCACGGAAGCTTAAAGTAAAGGCCAGTACAAACTGCTTTATACTGGAACAAGCTAAACATAGCAACATAGAGAGATGTAGTATGGTCAAAACTAAAACTGTGCAGAAAAGGTAGTTCTACGACTTTGTAAAAAAAAAAAAGAGAAAAACAATGATCAAATTGAGGATGCCCACATGATACAAATGTATAATAAAACACAATATCCAATGCAGTTTATGCAAAATGTCAAGTATTTTGAATGTCATTGAAGTTTAATTTTTAGTACAATAAAAGCTTAAAACAATATTTGTTGCTGTTGCTATTTGTTGTGGCTGTTTCATGTAATCTCTAACAACTACAACATCCTTCAATCTGCACATTTCAGACTGCATGAACATCATGAATACTGATCTAAACAATGGGCTGATCTTTTTTTTTCTTTTACTGCTTCAGCCAAATTTCTTGCTTTTACAACACATGAGCAGTCGCTAAAGTTTGGATTCAACAGATGGTCCTGTTTGGCACTGAAAATATCCTCCAAAAACCACGCTGGTACAGACAGAATTAAAATAGAACTAAAATTCTGGGGATGAATTTTATCTAAACTTTGCTAAATTAGCACCCACTCTCATATGTGTTCTTGTGTGTACAGTATTTGTAGCATGTACAGGATGTAGTCAGACTGTATGTGGATTATAAGTTTTGTCAGTGTCAGTACTGGGTTAGTATTGACATAGAGCCATGTTTGGTTTTTTAATCCCTATCACATTGGCAGAGGCAAAGGTTGTTAAATTACGAGAAACAACAACAGAAAAAAAAATTCCAACATATTATTTCCCCTTGTAATGTAAAGTAATGTTACTTCTCCTTTTACTTGAAATATAATATCTTGCTAAAGTCTTGGTCTAAAAGTCTTACCTGTCTCTTTATTAAATAACACAAAAACACAGAAAATTTGTACACAAATAAGTGCACAACATATAAAATGAGAAATAAATGGATTGTAGTGGTGAGTTAGAGGTCAATATTTAATGCAGTCTCTGTTTCCTTGTCCAAAGAATGTGAAATATTTGATATTTGAAACTGTGTGTAAAACAACAGAACATTAGGGCAGTCACTTTCATACTCGTATTGTTTGGAAAAAAGGTTCAAGACAGGCTAAGTACAAAGAGTGGCCACATTACTGTAAATACTTGTTGATCTCTAAAAACTATCTTTATACATATTTCCTTTATAATCCTATTGTATCTTGATACAGAAAAATAGAAATACATATGTATGGCCAATATAACTCTACTAAAAATAAACTTGGCCCATGACTTTTTGCTTCACTATTCACTAAGACCATTGAAGGTCTAAGCTATTTGACGGTATTTTATTCAACATAAAAAGTAAAAGCATTAACTCATTCAACTCATTATGTACATCATTTGTGACTGGATGAAATGTATTTTCTGATGTAATGAGCTTTGTTTCACAGTGCACCTCTTGCATTGTATTTGCTTTGTCTTTTCTGGTATGAAGGCCGTCGAGGTGAATGAAGGGATCCAGATTCCTCTGTATGTACACACACTCTGAGCCTGGAGGGTCCGGGGGCTGCAGGCATTGGAGTAGAAGGAAGCCGAGCTGACATTTAGGTGTTTTCCAGACTCTTGTGGTATTAGAGAGTCACATTTTTACCCCTCTGATAAAAGCAAACACTGAAACAGAGGCAACGTGAAAGTCGGATTTTAAAATGAGTTTGCACCTGTGCAGACGACACTGTTTCCTCGGGCTTCTATTTCCCATCCTCCCCTCCCCTTCTTTTTCTCTCTCTTGGTAATGAACCCTTCCCCTCCTGTCATGTGACAGCAGAGGAATAAGCTGCACCTCCTGGGACTCGCTGACTTTACACTCAAACACACACTGGTACACTGCTTCCAATTAGCGTTGATTTGGATGTGATTTATCCACTAAGCTGGTTCTGACATAAACATAAAAGTTTATTCAGCCATAACAGCAGATGGAAGAAGAAAGAGAGATATGATAGGATTTAGTGCAAATAACAGTGACTCGGAAAGAGCCTCCTTGTTACAGGAAAGACGTTTTGTTGCATTTATTTCACATGAAAAATGACTCATATAATATAAATGAACCAGTTAATTTCATGATAGGCAAGTATTTCTCCCAAAGAGTTTCTGTTTTTTTTTTTTGTTTGTTTGTTTGTTTTTTTATTTTATGTTTAATTCATAGTTGGTTGAACAAAATAGGTTTTAGGCCATGTTTTAGAGCCACATCAGGACAGCTGCTCTGCTTATTACATAATGAGTTTTCGGCAAATCTGAATACATTTTAAAACCTATTTAAGATTATTATGAAAACAATTTAAGACCTAAAAATTTGATGGATGTGAGGGAACATCAGAGAATTAGTTCAGCATTAATTTGTTCACATTATAATTTGGTTATATAAAGCTTTCCAGAGGTTGTTTACTGGACCTGTAGTTATTAACATGGTGGGTCCAGGCTTTGGTGATGCTCCAGATATGAATAAACAATAATATCAGGGGATGTTACCAGCTTTTTGTTTCTTTTTTTATGCCTTGGCTTTAACTAAGCATTGAATATTCACTTGTTAAGCCAGATCTCACCAAACCTGCACTTAATTTGGAAATGGAAATATTGTTAAGAGAACCAATTTTAACTTATTACTTACAGAAACAGCGTTTTTGGTTTTGCTATGTTTACAACACATCATATGACGACGCGCCATCTGTTCATCACCATCTACTCCAGTTGATTGTGATCTGTGCAGTTTGCTTTTGTAGTTACTGGTACCATGTTGGTTTTTACCCAGCCCAGATTTTACCCAACATTACATTTAAGAGCTGAATTTTAAAAAGCATTACCAAAGGTTCAGTGTTTATTATTCAGATTTATAGAGCAATAAGTAAGGGCAGGTATTTTATTGTATTAAGAGATGGATTTCACAGTTTTGTTTGAAATAATCAGTGTAATCATGTATGTATTTTGTGAAATAGGGGCAAAAACTATAAGATTGCTCTTCTTTGCTTATTTTCATCCAAAATGTGAACCTTCTGCTGAAATGTAGATGATTTTCTTTTTCTGTGTCTTTATTTTTTTGTTTTTATGAATGAAACAAATGAATAACCTAAACAAAATTAATTATATTTTCAATAGTATAATCACCTACGTATAATAATTATTATGTTATCATTTGAATGAGCTATTTATATCAGCAGACAGAATGGGTCGCCTCCTGTCCATCCACTATGCTACTTTTTAAATGGCATTCAAATGGGGTCGCCTAAAATTTCAAGTAATTGGTTAAAAAAAAATATATACTGTATATATATATATACTAATAAAAAATATTTTTTAATGATTCAATATATATTTCATATAATTAAACCACAACACACTTTTCCTAATAAAAATCAAGTTCAAATAGAATGCAGGATATAAAATCTGAGAGGGCGTATCTTAATTGACCCAATCATTTAACCGCATGCATTATGCTTCAACCTGCCTGGACACTGTCGCAGTCAGAAAACCAGACCAAACAGAGAATGGAAAGATTTCTTCGCCTGCCTGGCCCTGCTAAGACATCTGCAAGCGAAAAATGTCTTTGTTTTGAATGTCTGGGATTGCCAGAAATTTGTGATATTAAACTGGGGTCAAGAGCCAAAAAAGGTTGGGAACCACTGGCTTAGCCCTTGTGAGAGTCTTGGGTTTGCTGGAGCCTATCCCAGTTACCAACGGGTGAAGATGGGTACACCCACTAGAGTTCTGACCCACATAATGAGGAAACCAACAAAGTGACACACATGAAAAATGAAATGAATAAAACTAAATGTATACCTTACCAAAAAACAAAAGCAAACTACAATTCCCATGCAGAATCCAATTAAAATGTCCAATTTTCCATTATTAAAATGAAATAGCTTCAATGCAGCCTTAACTAGAAAAGTACTCGAAAAGCGCAGAACTCTGCCAAGGCAGCTCACCCTCCCCCGATCACCACCAAAATTTTATCATTCGTTCCTTGTGCCAGTATCAACATTTCCTGATATTTTCAGCAAAATCCTTCCATAACTTTTTGAGTTATCTTGCTAACAGACAAACAGACAGACAAACCCTGATGAAAACATAACCTCCGCTGTTCCCTGGCAGAGGTAATAATAGTTTGTATTTATACATGATGAAGCAAAAATATGTATGTAATGTCCGGGGGACTGGGTTGTTTCATCTGGTCTCTGATTCAAACCGACAACCTTTGAGAATGCATCCCACTGGCAGCCACCGGCCAAGACGACGACAGCCTCATCTTCAGTGCGTTGTTGAGCAGAGGCATAAACACGCTTTGTGGTAATTAAAGTGTTTCCTCAGTAGGTCTTCTGTGATTCAGCAGATTTAGTTAATTTCACGGCGTCCTCCTGTTCACCCCTGCAGCTGGGAGCTCGCACAGATTTGTCTCACTTACTCAGAGGAAATCACTTTATTAAATGGTATGTGGTTTTGTTAGATTCAGAGGGTCTTTAGAAGCAGATGTCTTTGCAGAGAACATGCATCAGAACAGTGCTTTTCTTCTTATTTTCTTGATTAAACAACATAAGTACTTAGTATTTGTTAGAAGTGTCAGTGTCCTGTTTGATATGCAACTGTGATTAATTTCAGTCCATTTCAGGGACATTACTCTTGTCATCTGACGGCGATTATATCTCCCTCTCCACAGGCAGAGATGCTTTCTACTTTCAGTTGTCATATTTCTCTTGTTTGTCAGACTGTCGTTCTCTCTTTGCTCATCCTCCACTGTCACTGCTTTCTGTCTTTTTGCACAACTTTTTTTTTTTTTTACAGCCTCTGTCTGTGTCTTGTTTTACTTTTCCTCCTCCTCCTCTTCCCTCCATCGTTGTTGCTCTCCGCAAATTGTCAAGCGATGACAGGAAGCAGTTTGTGATCGACAGGCCGAGAGAGAAACAGGAGGACAGAGGGCAGACGGAATAATTGAAAGACAAAAAGGCAGGGAAATAGTGAATGAGTGGGACAAATAAGGAGAGAGAGAGAGAAAGAGGTGATGGAGAGGTGGAGAAAGACAGAGAAGTAGATGAAGAAGAGAAGAGGAAATGAGATAAAAAAAAAAGAGAGAGAAACAAGAGAAGACAGGCGGATTTGCAGACTACTACTCAGGAGAAATGTAGAATGAAAATCATTTCCTTTCATCTCTTTTGAAGAAATATAATGTGAGTCCCGATAGTGGGACTGTGCGTCATGTCATTCCCTCTGTTTCTAAAGTTTATGCTATCAAACAAAAAGAAGAAAAAGGAAAAAAGGCCAACAAAAAAGCAAAAGGAAAAAAAAAAAAAAAAAAATCCACCAGCACCTCTAAATCTCTACTGATCTCATGTTTTTTTTTTTTTTTTTAAGTGGTCAGACCAGATGGTTGGAGAAGCAGCATGCATGATTCCCTGTTCCGACAGAGAAGATTTTGACTGATGTGCCCTGGAGCAAGGAACTTAACTCCCCAGTTTACCCCCTGGGTGCCTGTCATGGCAGCCCACCGCTCCCAGTCTGCGGTGTGTGGTGTGTTCATGCATGTTCAGGGTCAAAGTTCGGGGATAAGTGTGTGCTGCATGTCTGCGTGTCAAATACAGTCAGCCAAAATAATGTATACACACATCAGGAAAAGAAAAACTTGCATAAATATTTCAATACCAAATTTATTCAGACATCACAAAATTAATACTAGTTACCTTTGGCCTCTACAAGTACAAGAGGTGCTCAAAGTGGTGGCTGTTGGCTTCCAGACATTTACGTGTACGGCGAACTACTGCTTGGGTAAAGTTGGCCAAAGTGTCCAATGGGATTGCTGCATGTGCATTTTCAATTTCTTGTCTAAGGGCCACCAGTGTATTCGGTTTCCTGTGATACACAACATCCTTTAGGGTCCCCCATAGGTAAAAGTCTGCAGGTGTTAAATCAGGAGAAGGTGCGGGGAACTCGACTGCACCGAACTTATCACAAATCCGTGAATTTGTCAGACGTGTAGGAGGCTCTGAACCAAACTCCATTGTCTTTGGACTTCAACAACATTTCAAATTTGAAGTACTACTTTAAAATGATCTTAGGTTTGTCAATCAACAACCATACCGGCAGCATGTTGTAGACGTCTCTTGTTGATTCATGAGGGTAATGCTATCTGTTGGATAAACATCGTACAACAGTACACAGTGTTATGGTAATTTGATCAGACTTTGAAAGAGGTATCTATATGTATAGAAGTACTTATACAAATTAAATATTTATGCAAGTTTTTCTTTTTCTGGTGTGTGCATACATTATTCTGGCTGACTCTGTATATACTGACAAATAAAGATTCTTATATTTAAATCAAAAATCAAACCAAACCAAACCAAATCAAATTTTATTTATGTAGTGGCAAATCATAACAAAAGTTATCTCATGACACTTTACATATAGAGCTGGTTGGAACCAGACTCTGAAACCAATTTACACAAACCCAACAGAATCCTCCAGGAGCAAACACTTAGTGACAGTGGTGAGGAAAAACTTCCTTTTAACAGGCAGAAACCTCGAGCAGACCCTGACGCCTGGAGGACAGCCCAGTTGGGGTAAAAGAGAGAGGGTAAAGAAGGAGAAAAAGAGAGAGAGAAAAAGAGAGAGACTGGGGAGAGAGGGAGAAGGGGGAGACACATGGATTCAACTGATGCACAGATAACTGAACTAGAACTGTCAAAAGTAGATCAGCTGGTGTTAGTATGATTACCAATAACCAGAACAAAGGTCCATGACTGTTAATACTACTACTACAAATACAAGCATTAACAGTGAATATACTACTACTACAAATACAAGTATTATTGGTGGATATACTAGTACTACTACAACAGTTAGTACAAATAATAGAAACCTCTACTATCTGTGGAACTATATGATAAATACTATCACAACTATATGGATAGGTAAACTTACACAAATGCAACTGTTGATTTTTCTTATCAGTGTGATTTGTTCTAAGTGGCATTGATAACCTTCAGGTTATGTACAAGAAGCAAACATTGCACTAATTTGATACTTGTTTGGTTAAAAATGCTAACTTAATTTTTCATCCATTCACTGCAAAGCAGATGTGCTCTTCTGCGTATACAGTATTGTGCAAAAGTCTTAGGCCACCTTCAGCTTTGTTGTCTTTGTATGGTTGAAATGAACATACATATTTTTTCTTCTTTTCTTCAAGTGCAACAAGAAAATACAGGAAATATGTACACAACCCTAAAAGACACCCAAAAAACTGAGCTAAATGGTTCTAAAAGATAAAGTCCTTATTTATTTTGGCTGCTGATGCCATGACAAGAAGCAGCACGAACAGAATCATCTGACATGCGTTGAATGAAATATGGTGTAGAACATCAGAAAATGAATGCAATAAATCTCATATTGTCTGAACCAAAGGGTTAAAGTCATGTTAAGTGCAAAGGGAGTTCACACTAAATATAGGCTTACTATATATACTGACTTTAACACTAATAGATGCTCTGCTGGCTAGCAAACCAACTTTACATTGCTATTACCTGTTAATGTCAAACTTGGAAGGAAGTTTACCTGTTTGCTGTTGTTGTAATTTGCTCTTAAGGTGTTCTTTTCCTGTTTTCATGCCATGGAATATATCACCTCATCCTCTGCCTGGGAGTTGTACTGCTGATACCTGCCGTTGCATAATGTACACAGTGAGTGCATAGGTCCACCAGTTTTGCTTAAACAATTACATGGTCAGCACCTCTGAATGAATAGAAAACAGAAACAATTTAAGAACAACACACCTCACAGATAAAATGGTCAGTTCTATTCCCAACCTCATTGGACCATGAGTTGTCATTTTTAACAACATATTAGCAAAACATAATGCAGCTCTATGGGCTTTTGAGAAAGCCAGGATGACCATGCACAAGTGATTACAGAAAGATGATATGAACAGAAGGGAGATCTGGCCAAAAAGACTGTGAAAACTTAGAATACAGACAAAGTAGCAGATTGAAAAGATCCAAATAAAAAACGGTGTAAAAGAAAAACATATGAATTGGTGAGTGGGTGGAAGAGAAAAACTGCAAGTGTTACTGTACTACAGTGGGCTCTGTGTAGAAATGTCAGTCATCAGTGTCTGTATTAGCCTTTGTGTGTATGTGTGTGTGTGTGTGTGTGTGTGTGTGTGTGTGTGTGTGTGTGTGTCCATATTTGGCAGCCACTTCAGGCCACAAGTACAGGTTTTAAGTAGGTGTTTTCATAGTGTTTGTGTGTGTGACGTGCTGTAATTGTTAGATAATTTGCTTCCTGTACCAAACACTGATAGAGATTTAAAGTGTCTGTAATGACACTGTGTGTTGTTTCTCTTGTGTGTTGTGAAATCCATACTTGTGAATCACATCGTACAGGTTTTAGGAATGTTGCCTATCTGGAAGTTACCTCCTCTGTGTATGTGCATGTGACTAATAAAACTAGCCTGCACGACAATGACAGATTTGTCTTGTTTTTGTGCATGGCATGACTGCACTTTTTGTGTGTGCCACAAATTCTGCACACAGTGAAGGTCATCGGACATTTAATATTAGTAACTGAGCAACACATTATCAATTCATACACCCAACAGAGATGCAGAGCCATTATTATTCATTTGGAGTTCTGTTTGTCTCCAGTTGAGGAATATGAGGAAATTCACTTTTTGCTTTTAGCTCTGTTTTGGTCTCCACCAGCTTTAAAGATAATATTATTTTGACAAACATAATCTCTTGCAAGCTTCACAAATGTATCATCATATTTTATTTATTTTAATGCATCTTTATTGAATTGGTTCATGTTGTGATATCAGATCCAGTGTGTGAGATTTAGGAGAATGTAATAGTACAAATTCTTAGTGTGTTATCACCTGAAAATAAGGTTTATTGTGTTTTCTTTACTTGAGCACCCTCATATCGACTGTAGCTCAGGACAGACCTCCTTTAATGTTTTTTTCTGTTTCGTACCAGATGGCGTTCAGTGCTAACTTGGACAATCCTCACCTTCTATGTTTGAGTGTGGACCAGACTTTCAATCCCCTTAAAGCTCCAGTGCTTGATAGTTTTTAGTATCTTTGGTGAAAATTCCATAAATATCTGTAATATACTGTAATTCAAGTTAGAGCTGGGAAAGATTACCAAAAAATTTAATTAATTTTTTTTTTTTCAATGTTATGGATAGTCAGCAGTTTTCTGCCTGCATGACTTAAAGACAAAACTCAAAAATACTTTTTATTTAGCTAAAAATAGATACGCCATATCTGACTGAAAACTCATATTCATAATTCATACAATAAGCAAAGATTTAATTTTCAGTTTTTACCCAGCAAGAAAGATCAGTTTTTTTTGCAATTCACTCATTTTTCAAAATTTTCAGAAAGGACAACTATGATTATTTGACTAAATTTGATTTATTGTCCATCCCTAATTCATTCGGTCTGTGAGGACATGCGATTTATGCATCAACTCCGTTTTCAGGTTGTAGGAAATCTAGTCTGTGATGCAGATCTTGTATAATTACAGGCATTTTCAGACAGGAAGGGGGATTAAATATGTGATTGACAGCTTTAATTAACATTCACTGATCTGATTCTGTCAGATTCAACCTAGACGTAACTCTACTTGCCTCAACACAGTTGCCTGGAAAAGAGACTTTGCTTTTCTATGAAACAACGTCCATCATTTTATCTTTAAATTTCATCTTTTGTCAGGTGCTGGTTTTTCTTATTCAGTTGTTCTCTCTGCTGATTTTTGTTCCTGCAGCTTTAACTGAAAAGGCCATAATGGACAAAACCAACTATGGATGCAACAAACATGTATTTTTGCATCTATCATTTGGTATTCATTTGGTTGAAGTCTGCAACTTCACCACTAGATATCACTAAATATTTCAAACTGTTAAGAATGTTGAAGAATAGTATCACTTAAATGCTGCCTTTCTCAAGAAACAAAGAAACTGCAAGATGCTGAACAGCTTCTGCACCTGCATTTCTGCACTTCCTCTCCATCAAATGAGAAAATTGATTGTAACAACCGTCTAAACTTAGCAGTGAAACAGTAAACCTAATATAATCTGTTTCAGTGAAAACATTAATTGAATTACTGTGTGGGTCGGCTCATGACTGATTACAAAACAACTTTGTATTTCTTCCTCTTGATGATTTTGTCACTGAAAGAAACAATCAGTGGGTCTGAAATGGTCTGGAGGCTACTGGGAGTTGAACAGAGGTGACTGATTTGAGACAGCAAGGGAAGCTGAACTTCCTCTAATATTTCAGGAAATGAATTGGCAGAATTGCACTGTTGAATTTACAATAAAGATATGAATTACATTCACATTAAAATTGCACAAGCATGCACTTAATTTTATGGCTATCTCATTCTGGTCAGCTGTTTATTGTTTGCTTTCTGACGTGTATTCCCCGATACATTCTTGTATCAGTAGCCAACACTGTTGAATTCCCTATTCCCTCTATGAGGCAGCACCGAGCTGTTTTTTTCACTACAGGGAAGCATGGTGGTCTTTGGCTAAATGCATAAAATCATCCTACCCAAAACCCACGGACGCTCAGCATCTCTGGGGGTGAATGGGTCAGTAGGTGGGCCGGGACGCTGGACTTAGGATGTTGGTTGGATGAACTGTCCAAAAGAGTAGGTATTGGTCTGAAAGGCTGAACCCGATGTTGAAACATACCGGCATCAGAGCACGTTGGAGCTCAGTTCCACACAGATATCAGTGGAAGAGAGGTCGTTTGCCAAAGTGCTGTGACTAGTTTTTGATTCATAACTTTTGAACCAGACATGTTTAAGGCAAATATTACACATAATTGGAAAGGTCTAATGGTCTGGTGCATCTATAGCCTCTCCTTCACTGTGGTTCTCCCTGAGGTTTCTCTTTTCCCACTGTTTTTTATGGAGTTTTTCCTTGCCGAGAAGGATGATCTAAGGACAGGGGAAGCCCAGGACATTAATCCAGTCTCTTCTTCTGCTGTTTATGTGACTGTTGTTTGTTTTCATACCCAACTAATTCTGTAAAGCCCTGTGTTTTTTTCTAAGCATTTTTTTTATGTTACATACCTGTTGTGAAGCACATTGAGTCTGCCTTCTATTAGTCTATAAATAAAGTTGAATTGAAAAAAATTAATTAAAAGCCATCTTAAACATACTCAAAGGGCAAAATTTTGTTTCAGATATTTTGAAATAAAAAATATCAAAAACTACTGCATCACGGAGGGACAAAAGATTTACGTCTATTTTTTTTTACAAGAATTACAAAGTTCTCAAAAATGAAGTTCCTACATTTTCATCCTAAAATTTACTCAGTGTATACCTTTAACCTTTTATTTTACTACCTACTAATTGGTTAGAGGATAAAATATTTGATCATACCTCAATAGCAAGAGTTTTGACAAATGGCAGTGTCAAGGATGGACAACAAAAGTAAATATCAAATTAAACATTTTTTATTTCAATTATCAATATCATATACATTTTTTAGAGTTTATAAATGAACCCAGAATGACGGCACAAAACTGTGTCACTTTCCAAGCATTCACACTCATAAAACTCCTAAAAAAAATTTTTCACAAATTTTTTTCTCATTTCAAAATACATCTTCCTGAAAATATAATTACCTACCCCAAAATATATGTTTGATGTAGATTATTGTTATTAAATTTTTTTGTTGTTAATCTTTCCTTGACTTCACCCATCGGAGAAGGAGAAAAAGGGTCAAGTCAAACACCTGGAAGTGTGTGTTGCTGTGGTTTTATGGTACAGATGCCATATAACAGCCTCAATTAAACATTCCTTTTATTTCTAGTTGCTTTGCTATAATACGACAAGTTTTATGATGGCGCCCTGTTTTAAAGACCAGCAGCCGCCACTGGAGTTGAAAGTGTCCAACTCAACTTGTCGAACGAGTGAACAGCTGCTCATCACAGCCTGTTGCACGTGACTATTGAAACCGGAATAACAGCATAACTATTTTAAAAACAGTAAACTTTTGACCTACAAACAAACAAACAAAAAAAAACTGTAAAAATGTTCAAAGGGTCCACCTCTGTCATTTATGACGTTATAGCAACTCTTCCTGTTATTCTTCTCGTATTACCCTCACATCGTTAGCCTCAAAGCATAATTGCTTAAGTCATATTTTTTGGCCATTGTGAGATCTGCATAACTTTACTCCCCTAACACTGCTGCCTTATTCTGTGTCCTGCTATGTCCTGAAAAAAATCGGACTTTGGCAATTATGCTATGAAGCTAACGATGATTCCTGATATTTTATTTCCTTTTCTTTCACTGTCCTCTATTACTGATACTGTCTTTCTGATTTGGTCCTGTCTTCCCTCCTTGTTGCTAATATTTCTTTCCTCTTATTATTTTACTTTAGCTATAGATTTCTTTGAAAATCTTCTCTTTTCTCGCTTGTATCTTACTTCCTTCCCCCTCCACCTTTCCTTCCTTCCTTCCTTCCTTCCCTCCTCCCTCAGATATCCTTCCGTCAATCTGTCTAGACAGACACAGCGGTAAATACTCTGTAATCAGTCTCACATGCTTCTTTACTCACACAGAGGCTGCCGCTGTCGCCACACACACAACAGGACGGTTTGTATGTGAGCGGGTGTGTGTACGTACCTCCCTCCAGCTCTAGTTTTTGATCTAAGTGCCAGTCCATTTCAGATGCAAATGATTTAAAGTGTACATCCCTCCTTCTCTCTTCTGTCATCCCTCGCTCCGTCCAGCTGCAGTGTGAATGAGAAAGAGGACGTCTTTATGTTGAAGATGGCTGAAGCATCACCAAAAACCTTTTTAACGCTGAGTCAGGAGAGGTGGACTGTGTGTTAAGAAGTGTTTGCAAGTCTTTTACTAACATCTTTGAAACAGACACCACCTATTTTAGATGAAATTCACTATTTTTAGAGAATCTATTAATTTCTGAATTTTTATTTATTGAATGTTATTATTAATTTCTTTTTTATTTGAATATATTATGGGCCCATATGTCTCTTATACTATGTTCGCACGGCAGGCATTAATGATCAGTTCCGATTTTTTGCTGAAATTTGATTTGACCCGCACGTGCAGAAGAAGTCATGACATCACACACATCACACTTTCTTTACGGAAGTAAATATAGATTTTGTCTGATTCCACTCCCTCCAGCACAGAATTGTGACATCTGTCGCATTTCAGTGACGTAAAAGTTAGATAGAATGTGACATGACCGTACAGTCACATTGCAAAACAGATATACTATGCCCAATTTAGGACCACATATGAAAGTGGCCTGAGTCTGATTTGATAAAATTGGATTTGTGCTCAGACTGTGTTCAGACTCTCATAAAAAAATAATAAATATGATATTAGTCAGATATGGGCAAAGCTGCAAATGAATTTGTCTGACCCGAACTGAATTGATCTGATTAGGTCAATATATAAAATCTGCAGCATGGGGTTTGAGACCAAAACAGTAGGTTTTACATCCTGTTTTACCTGTAATCCAATATTTATGTCCAAAAGAATGTATTATGATGTCTGACACCCCTAAACTGTACTGTTGCACAGCAGTTAGAACTAGCAGATAGAAGGTAATTGACTCTGAGTTGAGTTTGCTGAGTTTGCCTGGTCTCTCTGCACTGTTTAGTTTTCTACCAGGTCCTCCAATTTGCCCCGGCCATAAAAAACAAACAAAAACATATACGTTGGCTAATTATCCTGTCAGTGTTCTTCGCTGAGGTAGTGATGAAGATCTGCAGTTGGAGTTGATCCTGAAGCACCTTCAATGGCACCTAAGCTCTAATGCTAGGTGCTTTGTGTGTATTAGGATGGGTGAAATGCAGAGACCGAATTTCCCCATAGGGATAATAAAGTGAGTTAACCTTTGACCTTTTAAAGTGGACCATACCATTTCTTAACCTTTACATTAGTCAAACATCTTGTCTAAGTCTGTGCTCGGGTGTGACACTGCAGTTTTATTCATCTACTTTAATATACTTTACTTTCTTACCATCAGAACTCCTGAATTAGATTTTGTCGAGAATCTCCGAATGAAAACTGAATGAAAACCAGCCTTTAACTTCTGCCGTAGGTTACTCTGTTTTGTAATTTGTGTTAACCGTTTTTTATTACTGCTGATAGGTTAATGGGTTATTGCCCATAAGTGTGACTGTGAGAGTGATTGTTTGTCTCTATATGTTAGTCCTGCAATGAACTGGTGACATATCTAGGGTGTACCCCGCCTTCGCCCATAAATAGCTGGGATAGGCTCCAGTGACCCCCATGACCCTAGTGAGGATAAAGCGGGTTCAGATAATGAATGATGAATGAATGTTTTACTGCCTTGGCGAATAATATTGTACAAAATCTTTCTTTTCTTTTTTTTTTTTTTTTACATGTTAGCACTTCTGAATGAATGGAAAACAGAAGAGTTGCTCTAGGCTGTACAGGTTATAGAGTCCTGGCTTTTCCATTTATTCTGGAACTGGGACTGGTATAGCATGTTCATTTGTTTTTTCGCTTAGACTATTTTCTCATGTGTGCTGTTATTTTTAATTGGTGTATCTTTAGTATGTTTATTTTCAGTATTTTTTCTCCTTCCTTAAAGCTCACATTTTACTGTCTTTTAGACAGTAGACAATAGACAAAACTTTATTGATCCACAAGGGAAATTACTTGGTCACAGTAGTTCGCTTGCATATAGCTACACTCTTGAAAAAAACACTATCAAAAAAAACAAAAAAGGAAAGTAAGTGTGAAGAGATAAAAAGTAATAAATTATATAAATAGAATACACAAATAAAGCAGAAAAAATACCAGATTTTCATATATACAAATAGAAAAATGGAAGTAAATATATATCTTCTTGGTAGTTCTTCTTGGTTCAACAGGACTGGTTTTGCTCTGAGAAGAACTACCAAGAAGAATGATGACCTGGGTAAATGAGAACCTACACAGACAAGTAAATATACACTACATACATACGTGTATGAAAGTGACCACGGTGCAGTAATGTGAATGCATGAGTTATCTGTTCCAGATGGGTGAGCTGTTGTACAGGTGGATGGAGAATGAATGAATGAAGTCCTGTACCGTTCGCTGTGACAGCGGAGCTGGATGAGTCTGTTGGAAAAAGAGCTCAGCTGATCCTCTTTAGTTTGGTGAAGTGAGTGAAAAGAATTATCCATGACGGAGAGCAGCTTGTCCACTGTCCTCCTGTCCCTCACTGACTCAAACGTCACCATGTCACGGCCAATAACTTGTCCTTCTTTTTGGACCAATTTGCTGATCTGACTATTGTTCCTCTTACTGATGTTGTTCCCCAAGCTGACCACACCAAAGTAGAGGGCACTAGCAACCACAGACTGGTAGAAGAGCTCCAGCATCTTGCCGCATACATTAAAGGATCTGAGCTTCCTCAGGTAGTAAAGTCTACTCATGCCCTTCTTGTACACAGCATTACTGTTGTCCCTCCAATCCAGCCTGCAGTTCACATGGACTCCCAGGTACTTAATAGTAATAATAAGTACATTTTATTTGTATAGTGCTTTTCATAGAACTCAAAGACACTTTACATGCAGCAGATAAAAACAGAAACCAGGCATATTAAAACAGATTAAAAGCAGGTGCAAAGGCAGGTATGCGAATTTAAAACAGTTAAACATTAAACATTAGGATTAAACATTAAAAGCAATCTTAAATAAGTGAGTTGTAGTGATCCACAAGTTCCACCTTCTGACCCTGGATGGGGATGGGCTCTACTGGTGTCTTCTTCTCCTGAAGTCCACCACTAGATCCTTGGTCTTGTCCACATTTAGTAGGTTGTTTGCCTGGGACCACTCCACAAAGTCTGCAATCAGTGTCCGGTACTCCACCCCCCATCCATCTCTAATACACCCAACCACTGCAGAATTATCAAAGAACTTCTGCAGATGGCAGTACCCAGACCTGTACTGGAAGTCAGAGGTGTACAGAGTGAACAGAAATGGAGACAGGACAGTCCCCTGTGGTACTCCACATTACTGGCCACAGTGTCAGACAGGGAGCTCCCCAGCTCCTGCTAAGGTAAGTACTTACAGTGACAGGTTGCTCACCCCTGCTATCGTGACCACAGTTCTGGATAAATAGTCTTCTTTCCTTACATTATTTTGGGTGTTCTAGGTCAAAGCTCTTAAAATCTCTCAGAATTAAAAGGTTAAAAAAAAAAACATATTTTAGTCAAAACTACTCTGATATGATTCCTATTTAGTTCATGCACGTGTAGTGTCAGGGACTATTATTATTATTATTATTATTATTATTATGTAGTATTATAGTTATTGTATTGAATAAAGAGACTGATTTTCCAATTCTGTGTGAAATTACCATCGTAAACATACAGGTATTTTGTAAAATAGGGGCAAAAATATAAGATTGTTCATCTTTCTGCTCCTTTTCATTCATAACGTGGGAATTCTGTTGAAATGTAAAAGCAGATTTTCTTTTTCTTTGTCTTTCTTTTTACTTTTCTAAATGAAACAAATTAACTAAATAAATAATTGACTGAATTAAGCTTGATTATTAAACTTCAGAGAGTAATTAAAATATTCATCCGTGATACTGAATATAAACTTATACTGCTTCACTTGCTATTTTTAAAGTAAGAAAACAGATAAAATATCACAGTCCTGAGTGTTCTTTACTGATTCTTTGTTGTTGAGGCAGACTTGATGATTCAGTGGTGTTGAAGGTGTTCTCAGTTCTGTACAAAACTGTGGGTCACATTTGAATGGAGATGCATTGTGTTTGTGTGAGTCTGTTTTGAGTGTTATCGATGACCCTTTGCTACAGTAGTCGCTGTGTGTTACCTGCCCTATGAGCTCAGTTTCATTTATCATCATCTACAGACTCCTCGCATTAGGTCAAATAACCAAAATACTCTTAAGACGTGAGTTCACTGAAGCATACGCCTGCACTGCACTGCACTGCGCCGGGGGTTATTTTTTCTCTCCAGAAAAAGAAAACACCTCCGATTTTTATCATACAGTTCATACTGTAGTACAGTAGAGATAAAGTGGAGCATAAACATCACCCAGTATAATCTACCTTTCTACTCTGTCTTTTAATATATACCCATATAAGCTTCTTTCTTTGTGTGTGGTTTATTTTATTAAGTTTTGAAGTTGGATTCAGTCTCTGGTGTTTAGATGTTTTTTGTTTCACCTAGCACTAAATTTTGTTGCCAAGCAATGCCAGCCAAAATGTGCAGTGCTGATTGGCTGGCGTTTCTGTCTTTTGCCTGACAACACTTTTTTTTTTTTTTTAAGGAAATGGTGGGAAGCTCCGGAGCCCAGAGGGGATTTGAAACTACAACACTTTCTAGAAAGTTGGCGAGGAACCTGTTAAAATACAACCAAAGCCAGCTGGTGCACTTGCTGGTACTTTTCAGACTGATTATCATTTCACACGTTCTCTCCATAAATCATTAATGTCTTGAAAGTGTGGGCTTGAAAATGTAAGCATTGTTAAAACGTATGCTTTTTAGACCCTTTTTAACATGGCTCATTAATCCATGTGCAACAGTGGTGTTGGCGTCAAGTCAGGAAAAATATATGTGTGGGTTCGCCATGCTGTGTGTGTGTGGAGGCTGTGGTCAAATGAGCTCAGGACAGGAAGCGGTGTTTTATGTCCAGGAAATGAGTCTTTAAACTCAGCTGGGTGACAAATGATCATAAGTGATGGCTCTCATTTGGGTAAAAAAAAAGTGAGCTGACCCTTATGTGAGATGGTTTGAGTTTTCATCGGGTAGTGTTTGCTGATTGATGACTTTTCTATGTGAAACAGAAACCTGAGGAGGTTTGCAGTCTGTCACTACAGTAGACATACAGTAAATTTGTTTGCAGTGAACAAAGTCAATAAATACCTCATCTGACTAGGTGTAAAAAAAAAAAAAGTGTCCATACCAGTTCTTCATCCTCCCTACATCCTGAAGTCTGTTTTACAAATAAGTGTGTTTTGTCGGTGTTCATAAGATCCTATTAACAGGGATGACAGTGGTTTTGTACACGTTTAGGTTATGATGTTGCTACATTAGCAACGAAGAATAGTAATCAGATTAATGACAAAGAAAGGAAATACCTCATGTGACTTCAGTGTGAAGAGACTGGACCAATCAGAAGGAAATTTCAATCAGGTTACAAGGGGGGCATAAAACCACTGATAATCTGTTTCGTAACCATGTAAACACTTAATCTGATCTCTTAAACTGGAATAATTCCATTCAAATTTTTCTAGAACTTTAAAAGATTCAGCAAAATGGAGCATCTGTCTGTCCGTCCATCCATCCATCCATCCATCCATCCATCCATCCATCCAAGGATGCAGGGATGCAGGGATGGAGGGATACCGGAGCCTGTCCCAGCTACTACTTGGTGAAGGTGGGGTTCACCCTGGATGTATTGCCAGTTTGCCTTAGGGCTGACATATACAGATGAACAACCATTCACTCACAAGTGATTTACATTGACCAGTTAACCTGTTAAGTGCATGTCTTGGGATGGTGGAGAAACCCAGAGCACCCAGAGAGAACCTACACAGACATGGGGAGAACATGCAAACTCCACACAGAAAAGCCTGTGTTGGAACCTAGGACTTTCTTGCTGTGAGGTAAATTTTTTTTTGCTGCCTGTACAATGGAACACTTGTGCAGTCAACTGTCTGAAAGTTAAATAGTCATTATAAATCTGTTTATAAAGAGAAATCTCTAATTTTGTTCAGTGTTCATGGCAGTTTAGTTGGTTGCACACCAATGCTGTAATATCCCCCAAACCTACATAAATAGACATGTTTAACCCCAAAACACTCAAATATCCACAAGCAACTTAGCACATCAACAGATATAAAATGTTTAATATCTTTTGATCCACTAATCCTATCCATACATGTAAATAAGTGAGGTAAAACGCAGTTTGTCATCTTTTCATGGTCATCACATTCAGAGGATCCGTAGTGAAAGTGGAAACACCATCGTCTTCTAAACCATTGATTCAGCAATAAAACCCATGGAGTTTAACAAATGACAGTGGCTGTAGACACTTGGTTTATGTTCACATTACTTTTAATTAAGTTTTCTCTGTTTCTGATATAATAGCCCACGACTTTAATGTGAGCTTTTGTGAACATCTACATGATCATTCAAGTAAATGTAGGAAAATGCCTGATTTTCACTGAAAAATGAAAAATACAGAGAACAATATTATAATAAATTGTGATAAACCATTTAAGAAAGGTTAAATACAGAGATACAATAATTTGGGAACTGCGACAAAAGTAGCACTGGGTCTTTATGGTATGGGTTAATGTGACTTGTTGCTATTTCATGAGAAATCAAATGGTATAATGTAAATATACATCACCAAATGTAATACAAATGAAGCTTCAATATGGCGACTGTGACTCAGTTGGTCTAGTGACCGAAGGGTTGGTGGTTCAAATCCTGGCTCCACATGTCGAAGTGTCCTTGGGCCAGACACTGAACCCTACATTGCTCCCAGTAGGGCCTGGCAGTGCCTTGCATGGTAGTGCATGAATGGGTGAATGTGAGGATTTGCAAAGTGCTTTGGGCACCATGAAGGTGTAGAAAATGCGCTATATAATTGCAGTCCATTCACCATTTAATATATTGTGTCATCCGTTTTGTATAGACTGTGTATAATTGGTGGACGGAGGAACCGTGATGTCTCCTGCTGGTGTATGGATGGGTGTTTTGGCTGTTTACATGTTGGCTTTATAGAGCAGAAAGTGACCATATCTGGAAAAAAGTGGCTTGTTTGTCAGGAAAAAAGATGTTTTATTAAATAAACCATCAAAGGTCTGACCTGCCAGGAGGGTGAAGCATATATATATATAGACTTAGTGTTTACACAGAATATCAGTGATTGCAAATATATCCCTTTCTGTTAGTTTTGCCCTCTTTTCTGACATCCACATCTTGGTGCTCAGTGCTTCACTGTGTACAGTGGAAAACAGAGCAGTTCCAAAACAGTTATGTAAGCCTGTTTATAGTAGATGTTTTACTTAAGATGAATGAACAATCAGTGCAGAAATATGTGAATGTAGATTGAGCAGAGAAGTCGACAAAAGAGAAAACCCATCAAATGTTCAGTTTGAGTCTCTATTTTCATCTGTATGAAGACGTGGCATGCTCATTCAGAGTTTGATTAAATTTAGTTCAATTAAATGTGCTTTGGCTGCACAATCTCTTCTCTATTGTTTTCTCACACTGCACTCCAAACTGCTGCTTCTCATCCAGCAAGATCTTCAAGACATACCCTCTGCATCTTCTTAGCTCTATATGTGTTTCATAGACTGTGAGACTGTGGTTGATGAGCTGATTTTGGGGAGTTTTTTATCGAAATAAACTTCCTTTATGGTCAGTTGAGTTTCTGAGGTTTTCACATGATTCATATGTCTACTTTATCGCTCAGCTGTGGATGTTCACATCTCTCTTTTTTATTTGAGATGTTTTCATTTATGGCATCTTAAAAGTAGACTTACACATCAAAACCTTACCTCAGTCTTCTTTCCTATCGAGCTTCATTTTTGTCAAATTAAAACCAGCCCCTTTTTACTTTCTGCATTTGCACTTTTTCTTTGCATTTACATTATTTATGCTTTGTGCCTTTTGATCATCTGAGTAAATAAACACAGTGAGAAATAACGTCATCTGTGCCTCGTGAGCAGAATTTCAGTTCCTGTAATGGCCACTAGGCTGCAGTAGAGCTCAGCTGTTGTTGCAAAGATGCCACTTAACCTCCATCTGTGTATCTGTGCATAGTATTTCTCAGCCTAAAGCGTATTTATTTCTGTCCTCATCAGTTTTAATCCTCCTCCTTTTTTTCTTCTGTCTGTCTCTCTGCTTGGCTCTTGCTGTGTGCTTTGAAGACAGCTCTCACCCCACTGTCATATATTTTTCAGTCTTTTTTTTTCCAGTTTGCAATGCGGAATATTGAACATTTTGGGTTTAAAACATTTGATTACACTGCAGGGTTGTCACGCTGCGGTGCTGCATTGAAACTGTCATATTGCTGTAAAACTTCACTGAATAATATTGTCAGCAATGTTACTTTTTAGCTGATTGTTTTGAAGTGTGGAGAATGTTTGGGGGTAAAATAGGAAGCCAAGCAGCTTGTCAGTCACTTCACAGGGTCAATGAAGCTTTCTAAAGTCTCTGAGTATTGATGCGCACTAACTACAGAGAATTCATCTGAGTCTGATTTCTCTCAGCTACACTCTGGCTGAGTTTCCGTCAATTTCCCAGCTCTGCTGGAAATGACTTGATGATTGCTTTGTTGAATGCAGCATCAGGGTGAGAGGCTCAATTTCCTCTCCGACTCAGTGGAGACTCAAACTAGTACTTTCACTGGCAATTTTCTCTGTCCAATTGTAAAAACCTCTTCACAAGTATTCTTAAAATTTCTGAAAACGGAGAGAAAATCAAGAGTGGGGAAATTTCCAGACACCTGGTATTTCTGGATGTGATGCTGAGCTTGAGCATCTTTGAAGAGGCAACATACCAATAATAATATAATATAATAGGATCAGACTAAGAATTTATTTTACGTTTATGTTCCTCTTTTATTATACAGTGCAAAGGTTGAGCCTCGACCAAGCATTGAAATTGGCGAAAAAAAGTCAGGTTTCACAGAAGAATCTTCCAGGATCAACAAAATACCATTTGCCGGCTTATGTGTTTTTGTTATTTAGCGTCACGGTTTTAAATGTGATAAAACAATGCACTGACTATTTGAATATTTGTTTAATAGATACACTTTTGGTTTTCAACATGTTTCCACAAGTCATGCAGTAATGTTAAAAAAGTTCATTTGTGCATCAATTTATGTTCCTCACTATTTTTGCTGCCATTTACCTTGAATAGGAAAACCAATTGATTGAAATGTACAATTTATTGATACTGAAAATGCATTAATTACTTTCAACACATTAAATATTCTACCAAATACTTGCATTTATAGATGGTGCTAATATTCATGTTGTTTAGTTTTATTTGAATGGTGCCAAGCATAATACATGATTAATTTATGGTACTTCACAAATTCAATCAAGCCCTCAAAAGGACTTTACAGAGAGGACTTTACAAGGAAAACCCTCTGACAAAACCGGTAGTCATCATAGAATGGAACCTTCATCGTGTTCTATATGAATCTACACTTCACCTTACATATTTGTTTTATTCTTATTTAGTCCTATTTAATAACATTTTCTGAAACTAAAGTATTATTAAAATGATGAATACATTGAATACTGCTTATGTTGATCATGTGAATATGATTCAGATTGATCGCTTAATCAGATAATTATTTTAACTAAACTTGCATATTTACGCTCAGTTTTATTAGTAGAAATTGTGTTTTGCCAGAAAAAAGAAAAAAAAAACTGCCTTTAGGATAGCTCTGCAGTAATACAGTGTGATATGATTCAACAAACTGCAGCCTCCAAAATGAACATGCAGCTGATTCAATGGCTCTTTAAATGAGTTTAAAGAAATACTGAATAATAGCTTTGTGAAGCGAAGATTTATTGCAGGACCGGTGCATTACTGAATTGGTTTAAGCTCAGTGCTCCTAATAAACTGGCAGCTGAGTGTACAGTATAATGTGTTTTTCAATATTTTAATATTTCATTGTGCCCTATATTATTGTTACTGTATACAGAAAAGATGTTGCAAGATGATTTAGAAAACAAAATGATGCTCTGCTGCATAATTCATTGCAGTTACTGAAACTACTGATTGCTGTTGTGGAGTTTTGACTCTGCGCAAAGATCCCAAACATGTGGATTTATGGACAATACCTCTTAGTCAACGATTCTGGTTTTACGTTGAGATGAAATGGGAGGCCTTTATGGTCTTTCTAATGTCAGACTGTTCACAGGCTATCTTTTCTGACACTTTCTAAACGTACGACTGGGGCTGACTGTGCACCTGTGTATTGTATCCTGCGTATGAGTCAGTCACATTATGATGTGAACCAGCAGTAAAGTAAATGGACCGTGGAGTTACACATAAAACAGCAGCACAAGCGGTTTCAGTTAATAATGTCAGTGTGATTGGGAACCATCAGCAGCAACTCCCTTAGCACAGTCTTAGGTGAGGGAGCAATGGGGGTTTTTGCAAGCTGATTGGGCGAAAAGCCTCGAGATGAAATGAAAGACAAACATGATCACTGTGCATATTTTGACTGCATGTAAGTTATGTTCAACCTTTAACCTTTCAATGTTTTAAGGTCAAAAACTGTATAAACATCAAAAGGAATTTGGGATGAAATGAAGGAGAGAAAGCAAGATAAATAGTGGCGCTTCCTTCATTCTTTCCACTCCTTTTAGGGCTTACAGTCAGCCTGCTTCATTATCAACTGTAGGAGAAGCTTTGCAATACCAACACACACATACACTGAAAGGAGTGTGAGTTGCGTAAGCTGCCGAGCATGCAGCTAAAAGTGTGTGTGCTGTGTGTGTTTGTGGGTTCTGAGTCATGTGCTGGTTTCCGGGCAGTATGTGTGTGTTTTAATGCACTTTTCCTACTCACTGTGTGTGCATTTCCTCCAGGCAGACAAAGTGTTTACAGTCAGAAGAGGATAATGATGGAGGGAGGGGGCTGTGGCTTAGACAGAAGAGAAGAGAGGAGAGTTATGAGAGGCTCCCAGCAGGAGAGGAGGAACAATGTGATGTGAAAACAACATAAAGATATGAAGTAGTGTGCTGAAAAACCAGAGGATAAACTAAAGATGGAGTCCAGTGGAGCGAGGAGGGAAGAAAAGTTGTTTAGTAACTGTTTAATGATTGAGAATTGAAATGTATCACAAATACAGAATTTTAATTCCTGAGAGCAAATGTCTTCTTTGGTAAAAACATGTTCATATATACTGCAATGACAGAAATGTGTCCACTGCAGGAGGAATTCCTGTTTCTGTTATGCACTTCCCAGCCAAAAAATTTTAACTTAGCAAATAGTTCAGATCCTTCCATTGGATAATCACAGCAGTGATTCATTAGTTTTAGTTCTTGAACTTGAGTCACTTCTCATTTCTTCAAGAGGGTTGGATGAAGTGATTACCCATCATGCCTAGTGCCTACAGTACAAGCCTGTGGGGACAGTGTTATGATCTGGGGTTGCTTCAGTTGAGCAGGTCTAGGTTCAGTAACATTATGTGTCAATAAAATGAGGTCAGCTGAACCTGAATATTCTGAATGACCATGTCTTAACATCAGTGGATTTTTTCTTCCCAGATGACACAGAAAGATGACAATGCCGGGATTCATCAGGATCAGATTGTGAAAGAGTGGTTCAGGGAGCATGAGACATAATTTTCACACATGGATTGGCCACAACACAGTCCACACAGTGGTCCAACCCTCCCATCACCGATACAAGATCTTGGTGAAACATAAATGTCACTAAGGAAATAAACTCTGCAACATTTCAAGAGCATTTACGTGGCTTATACAATGATAAATGCACCCTGTCATCAAATGTGAGACTGTCCAAAGAAATATTGTGTGTGACTTGTTTTTGACTGGGCTTGGAAGTGCTATGTAAGACATCAGAGGTGGATTATTTGTGAATTAGTGAATTGCAAATGAATTTGAATATAAGTCTGTTTACAGAGTTTCAGGTGCCCTCTTGGAATGAGATATCCAGTTCAGTTCCTGTATTCTTGCAGATTTCTTTTACAGTTACCCTATTTGAAAAGCAAGACATACAAATGACCTTTGGTGTGACAGGTGGTGATGGTAATGCACTTCTACAATGGTTTGCCAATGGCTTAAAATGCTTAGAGATGGTGACAAGAGAGCTAAATCCTGTAACATACAAAAATATTGTCCTGTTCTCA
Organism: Sphaeramia orbicularis; assembly: GCF_902148855.1. Classification (NCBI taxonomy): domain Eukaryota; kingdom Metazoa; phylum Chordata; class Actinopteri; order Kurtiformes; family Apogonidae; genus Sphaeramia; species Sphaeramia orbicularis. The sequence goes on along the minus strand of NC_043974.1, from coordinate 8,100,714 downwards.
CCTTTATTTTGAATAACTGTTAAACGCAGTTCAAAACAAAGCTTCATGACAGGATAAAACTGCTTTAGAACATTGCTGGTAAAGGCAGTAGTTGTGTGAACTGGATTGTCTCAGCTTGTCTCAAGCCGGCTGATGTTATTGTGTGGAGTTTATCAAAGGGTAGCACAGTGGTGCAGTGGCTAGTGCTTGTTTCTCACATAAGAACATTATGGAGTCGACTCTCAGCTGGAGCAGAGCCTTTCTGTGTTGAGTTGACCTGTTTTTCCACTGCTTCCAATTTGCCATTGAAACATATAGGTAAATTCAACCTTGACCACGGTGCTGATGAAGATCTGAACTTGGTCCTCGAGAGCTCACTGCTCCAAATTTGTGCTATGTAATGCTAATGGTATGTGCTATGTGTGTATTAGGATGAGTAAAATGCAGGGACTGAATTTCCTCATGGGGATAATAAAATGACTTAAAGCTATACCTACCGATGTGGCATTTCTCACAGCACTTAGTAAAAGTTTGAACATGAACAACCCGCCTCCCTCCAAAGCCCCGCCCGCTCATCCCAAGTCGTCAGAAATGGACGCATGGTCAGACGCAGGGGGTACCCCTTCTGCGTCGGATTTCGACGCGGAGGGCAGCCTGATAGAACTGCATGTAAATCCCTCAGTGTCATTGAGCTCTGACGCTTTCCTCTTACCTGATGCGCGTGATGGAAGCGGAGGTGGAAGTGGAGGTTCGGTCCACTTCAGCGTGTCCGTAGACCCCTCCCTCAGTAATCAGATCCATCATCTACCTGCCGCAGCCCCTGTTCCATCAGTAGACCCTGAATTTAAGGGTCTGGTCTGTGCAGCGCTGGGTCAATGTCTTCAGCTGATGAGGTGCCCAGCACGCACACTGTGAACGCGCGGCGTGGACATTTGAGGTTTCATAGTCCATACATTTTACATAATCCTACATTGTGTGACGCCATGTACATGTACCTGAATCAGTACTGCGGTCATAAAAGCTGAGCTTCCTGCAGACCTATCTGTTCAGTCCAGTACAACTGACTTCTGGACTTTTATCTCCATCCTTCATTCATCGGACTCCTGTTTGTTCTCCTTAGTTGTTGTTTCTGTACATAAATCCATTTTTTCCCTTCCACATGTGCATTTGAGTTCTATCCATACACATCATAGACAGTAGACTGTGGTCAGTGACAGGAGGAGCAGCGTGAGTGAAGCGTCAGATTCAGAGGGACACATCGGGTGCGGAGGGCGATAATGGATCGGATGCTGAACGGCCGTAATGGATGATTGACAGGAGGCTCAGCCAGGTTCGGCCAATTATTTCATTCGGACCGACTAAAATGATTGGTCAGACTTTTATTAGAAATATATGAGAATTAAACATTTTTGAGTTTCAAAACCTGGTGGATTTCTTTTACATTTTAGTTTGACACATGCTTATTATGAGCACTTTAAGATGACAAAAGAAAAGTGTAAAAATGCCACATCATACGGTATAACTTTAACCATTTAACCTTTCAAAAGAAATCACCAAAAGTTGAGTTTGGGACATTGCCATATAGAGTGTGTTTATCTTAGTATTTATGGACTGTAGCTCTGTAGTTATCAGCTGTTTCCCTGGTAAATCCTCTGTTAATAGTCTGTTGTTTTGTTTTTTGTTTTTTTTTACCTTTTTATTACAGAGAACACCAGCTCCTTTAAACAACAGGGCTACATTCTTGACCATCTCATCAGTCTGAGAAATGCAGCTGTAGTCAATAACTCACTGTCACTACCACCATTCATATTTTAAGATGCTACAAAGCACATCATGTTACGTAAAGCTGGCATGAAAAGCCTGCAGTTACTGAACAAACAATATGCCGTCTCATTTCATTACTTTGGTCTGGAATGGCAAGATTTAGAAACACTGAAGAACTGAACTTTGCAAGTCTCTTCTGTGAATATAAAGTCATTGAAATTTTTATTTGGAATTTGTCATTTACAGTCATGTACTGTGATAGAAGACTTTGACCATATATCTTTAGCTTTGTTGCCTTTTTGTTAATTAAATGTTCGAATGTTGCAGAAGATGTAGGATGGAGGGTCATGCTTGCATCAAGACAAACAACAGTGAGACTAAAATAAAACTGTAAAATATTCTACAGTTCAGAAAGAATGCGCACAGAGAAGGAACATAAAGTAAATGATTGTAAGGAAGAACTTACGCTGGATTAAATGTCTCAAACATCAAGACTGTTATGTTACACTGACATTATTGTGTTTCACTTATCAACTAGAATCATCTGTGTGTGTGTGTGTGTGTGTGTGTGTGTGTGTGTCCTGTATGACCTCCATTAATCCGTCTGGACCAGAGGAAACAAAGAGGTATTATTCCCCCAATACCTTCACCGCTTTTTTTCCTTCTTTTTCCTTCATGCTGCCCTTTTCCCAACTTCATGATTTAACTCATTTTCACTTACCTGCTGTAGCCATGTACAAGCTTGATTAATTGTAGCATCTTATGGTTCTAAAAGGAAAATGAAGGGGCAAATGCCACCAATCAGACCATAGAATACTAGATGAATAGATGTTTTTCTAATTGTGTGATTTGTGCAGTGTTTTTTCATTTGAAGTATTTGTTTCCTCTTCATTTGTCTTACCAAAAATGAAGGGCCTTGCCAAGTGTCCTCCATCAATACCCGCCTCTAATGAACGGACAAGTGTCCATTGATTCCCTAAGCAACCTGTCAGTCTATAAATGTGTCTGCTGTTGATTTATTAAGTCTGTGTCTCCTGTAATGAATGACTTGTGCAGTGTCCAGAAAACATTATGGAGAAAATGAGGACGCTGCACCTTCTCTTGTTGTCTCATTCACTTTTACAGTTATGATAAATTGCCAGTGTTTCTCTTAGTTGGGCCTCTTTGAATTTTTTCTGATGTTTATGATTGAAGATGTTATGTTTATAGCAAAACCAAGAGGCTCTCGGTGTATCATGATACTTTATTGCCCAATCCCAGTGTCCAGACTCATAGAATTTGAGTAGAGTTCATGTAAAGTCCAAGAGCACTTTGTACTGTTTTATTTTTCAAGTTGTCAGGCGCATGTTGCCTCTCTTACAGACATTTTGAGCCATTTATGCACACTTTCTGTAAATATGCAAGTCTGTAGACATTGCCTAAGGGCATTAACTACAGTTCATAGAATTATGACTTCAAACGAACTAAAAAATGGTAAATAAACACGCTTGGAAAGAGAAACCAAGTAGCAAGGATTTACACGGCAGATGTGTTTTGAAGTTGTGCAGCTTGTTTATTTCTAACTTTTTCTTAAGTGAAGTAAATTTGATATTTGATGTCTACCTTTATGAACTCCGTTAAGTACAATGTATGAAATTAATGGTCCTTAACCCACATTGGTGAGGAATATGTTTTGTTTCCTCAAGGTTGTCTCAAAGGATGTATTCTCCTCTTCTGTTATCTCTGTGTTACCACTTTCCGTCAATCCTTGGTACGTGAACAAACACTGGCAACCTTCAAGCTGCAAGTACTTCTTGCAAAGACTTGTTTGCAGTTCTTCAGTCACATTCACCTAAACTTAGGACACAGTGACAGTCACTGCCGGTTTGTGGCATAGGCCACATAGGCGTTTGCCTGGGGTGCCAACAGCTGGAGGGGGCGCCACTGGTAGGTAAGAAAAAAAAATAATAATAATGATAATAGTAATAATAATTATAGAAAATAAAGAAATACAATTACTGATAACAGGATAATTTCTCATTAATTGTATTAAAAATAAATAAATGAGAGAAAAAAAAACTAAACAAAACAACTCCCCCCTGCAATTTCTCAGGTGAGCTCTCCCATTCCCATTGCTCACTGTGTGTGCATGAGTACGAGAGAAAGCGGAGCTGAACAACAGTGTCAGACAGGTGTTGAACTAAGCATCCAGGAAAAAGTTGCAGAATTTATCACCATGAAAAGCTCTTCCAAGCCCTTAGCTGCAGAGTTTAGTAGCAGAGAAAAGAGGAAACAGAAAAGTAATCCAATTATAGAGGTATGTAACTTTTTATAATGTTAAAAACGTTTGATGCTACTAGCAGCAGCTAGCTGAATTGAAATGAAGCTAAGTTGGCTAGTAATGGTACTGTAGTTGATTACTCAGTGAGATATCTGCAAAGGTGTCTGGTTTACCGCTGAACTGCTTTCTATATGTTTCTATCTGGTTTAACAGCTGGTTGGCTGGTTTACATATGTTTCTATCTGGTTTCTATGTGTTTATATCTGATTTATATATGTTTCTATGTGGTTTAATGATGGTTGGCTGTTTTATGTTTCTATCTGATTTATTTATGTTTCTATGTGGTTTACTGCTGGTTGGCTGTTTTATATATGTTTCTATGTGGTTTACTGCTGGCTGCTTTGTGCATCTCCTCTCATGCTTCACACATCTCCTCTTCGTGCCCCCCCCCCCCCCAATTGTGTGTGTGTGTGTGTGTTTAAGGGGGTGCGTCAAATTAGGGTGCCCAGGGCGCCAAAGTGGCTCGAACCGGCCCTAGTGACAGTCATTCCAGAGTTATCATAGAGCGTCCCAGAACAACAGTGGATGATGCTAGACCTATCTCCAGCATTGGCATGGCACTAATAAAAAGTTCAGAGACAGGTCTAGCTATGCAAAAAACAAACCTCAAGAATCGTCATATGTTGAAAAGTGCTACCACAGTCCTATTAATGGCACCTTGGCCCCATGTTGCCTCTGGCACTAATTCCCTTTCCAGCTGATGTCAGTTAGTCTTAGTTTAGTGATTAGACCTTAAGCCTGGTATATGCTACGTGAATTTTGGCCTTCAAAATGTAACTAAATCTTCAGACTTGGACAGAGGATGGTCCTACATGACAGTGAGGAAGGTTCACAGATGGCTGTAAAGTCTTATGACTAAAGACAATCCAGGATAAATGTGGATGATTTTAGAAATATAGTTTGACAAGCTCTAAGTATTGCACTGCTGGGAGCAACATCTGTTTAACCACCAATAGGAATGCAGCATGAAATGAAGCACTGATCAGTGCAACAAGTATAAGTTAATGTAGCTGTAAATAGGCTGCTAACATCAAGAGACTGCAAAATAATAATAATCCTAAATTGGCTTGTTTTCCAAAGTTAGAAACAGGTATTCAATCTTCTCTTCACTGGAATATAAAAATATCACTTTTGTCCATGTGATCAGTAGCTTAGCTTCATTGTTTAATCACAGGTAAACTACGTACATATATTGATTACTTTTCTTCCTGTATATTTACCCACCTCATAGCCTGAAATATAGTAAATGTTATCATCATTATTAGATCCACATCCAATTTATAAGGCTGCTGAAATGTCATAGTCTGTAGGAGCCTTCAGGCTATAGAGGGACGGGCCTTCGTTGATTTCAGGTAATCAGGTTTCAGGTTTCAATCCTGGTCCCATTTTGTGCCCCATAATGTCCTTAGTATGACATTCAATTTCTTTAATTTCAGGGGATATTTGGTTGCCACATATTAAAGGGGCGGTAGGAAATGTTTTACTGGAGCATTTTTTGCTATATTGCTTAAAATCTCCTTCACACCCTGATTGCAACCAATTCATTAAATGCTTAAACACAAAAATAAAAAAATTTAGTCACCTGTGAAACGGACAGGACTGAAAAAACACTATCCAATCATTTTAATCGGCCCATCGAAATGATTGAATGGTGATATGTCTATCAAATTCAACTGCCTTTTGTCCCTCCCCCCTCTGCGACTACAGTCCGGTTCATTTTGTTCATTTTAAGGTGACAGTGGATTATCTGGATTATTTTTAAAGACATCCTTTCCTCTGCTCTTTCTGGCCTCCTCTTCTCTCTTCTTGTAGTCTTCAGATGACAAGAAAACCAACAGCCTCTCTTTTCCCTCCACCGCTGTTGTTCCTCGCCTCTGGTCACATCTATAATGGCCTGTTAACTTGTAGTATCTCCCTCCCTCTTCCATCCATGCACTCCCACTCCTCTTCCAATCCTCATCTGTTTCTACTTAAACATGTCAGCTCTCATCTTCCTCCAGTCCTCCACGTCTTCTGGGTGGAAGCAGGGCTGCAAAATTGACGGCTTTTGTCACAGGGAGAAGAGATGAGATGAGACGAGCCACCAAAACAAAATGCACAGAATCAGTGGGCTTAAGTCACAAATAAGGCGAGGGTCTGTTTAGGAATAAGCCGGTTTTCATGACTCTGAGTGCCTCCCACTTCACCATTTTTCATGATGCATGTCTCAGGGATGTTAACATAGTAAAGTAAATGATTCTTTAATCATTTCCATTCTCCTAATCTACATTTTATTGTGACTTTGATGTCACCTTTAAGGACGAAGACTGATTCAGAGGTGTGTCCTTGCACGTCAGCGCCAGCTCCAATAACTCACAGAGGTTGGATTTAGAGGAAGATTTGAGAAAGGACGATTTATTTATTTCCGAGACGCTCATCGTTCATCCTCCTCCTTCTCCTTTTTCTTCTTTCTCCTCTTCCCTGCTGCTCCTTTCCTCCCTCCCTTCACCTCTAGACCTCCTTAATCCACCCATAGTCTTGCCCGGAAATGGCTGCTACTGCGACAGGAGTCCCAACAAAGAGCCAAAGAGAGTATATTTTTCTTTTATTAAACCAGGTGGGGTATTGTTAGACCCCATTTTGGTGTAGGAAGGGAAAAGAAGTTAAAAGAGACCCAGAATACCTTGAGGAAACATGAAGACTGGGAGGAAATTAAAAAGAGAACATCAAGAAATGAGACTTCACCCACATTTTAACTCATGTAGAAATAAATATACTTTGGTAAAAATTCTACTAAAGTAAGTCTTTTATCCAAGATACACTCCAAGTACATATTACTGAGATGCTTTCAAAAAGGGTCTGACACATGCATTAATGCAGGAATTGCCCCAAGACCCTTATTTTTAAGATGATGTTGGGCTTTAGTGTTACATTTTTTTTTTTTTTTTTAAATTAAGTTTAATTATCACATTACAACAGACTTCCTGACTCAGGCTGTTGTCAGCTTTTTTTTCTGCTGGTAATCCAGCTCTTCTTTAGAGTTTGTTTGGAAACTGTATGACTTTTTTGGGGCAGCTCAGTAGCACCCTGGTTAAGCAATGCAATCATTATGAATCATGAATCACAACAGCTGTGGTTACATTGACAATATTTAATTAACTTGAGTGAAATCATTCTTATTACAGATTCTAACTCACCTGTTTATACGAGTACAACGTAATAAATGTTCTGATAAGATTTGAGATCTAAAAAATTTTAAATGGGGTGGCAAGAGGTCCTCTCCAGGTGCCGTGACAGGACGATATGTAGGAATACACCTTATATGTAAGTGTATTATTATTATTATTATTATTATTATTATTATTATTATTATTACTATTATTATTATGTTACACCTAACATCAACACAAGACCACAAAGAGTAAATGCATTATTAGCATAATGAAAATCTTCCAATACAAATTCTGCTTGGTAACAAAGAAAAAAAAATACACACACACATAAATTGCCTCTAAGTAGGGATGCACCAGTATCGGGTATTGGGTATCGGGTCCGATACTCAGCATGTGTATTTGTACTTATACTCTTAAAGTACTCCGATACAACTGCACCAGTACCACTTATGGCAGTGTGACATTTGCAGTTAAGTGCAGCATGTACGCAGTGGAGGAGTAATGTCAGCCATAAGGAGAATTTTCAAAATAAATGAAAGTGACAAAAGTAACGCTGACTGCAAGTAACGTTAAAGACACAGACAGATATGGACGGAGCGTTCTGTCCATCCTCTGCGTACATTCCATTCGTTTTCCAGGTGCTCGCAGATGTGTACCCTGACGGAGAATACCACCGGGAACTGTGGAGGTAGAGGATCTGTTCAAAGAGCGACTGTGTGAGTTAGTGAAAAACTACTGACATGTTGATGACAACAACCCTCACCAAAATCAATATCAACATTAGTACCCACATTAGTATTACCTCTGTTGTCTCCATGTTTATTATTACTGACTTTCTTCTTCTCAAAAAACTTTACTTTTCCTCATGGTATTCGGCCAGTATGGTTAATTAAGAGTGCCACCCCCTGGTGGATTGATTGAGAAACGCTCATTCCAACGTATTAAATGCTAGTAGAGGCACTTTGTTACAGTCAGACTAATGACAACAATAATAAAGCACATTTTCAAAAGTAACTTAGAACTGTAATGGTATTATTAAGTACTCATATTATCACACTGGTATTGGGAAGTTCTCAAATGTAAGTACTTGTACTCAGTCTGAAAAAAAGTGGTATCGGTGCATCCCTACCTCTAAGATATAATGAAGTAGAAGAATGAAACTAGCCATAGCCTTTAAACTTTGATTAAACGTATTACTTGTTTCATTACCTTCAGAAGCTTGTCCACATAACAACGGTCTGCTTTTGCAAGTATAGTTTAAAGAAGACAAAACCCCTGTGGGACAAATGCTGAAGTTGTTTAACCCTTATGCCCTCCTCAAATTTACTATACTCTGGTGACCATCGTGGACAAAAATGTACACGCACACAAAAAGTACTATAAAATCCTGATATGTCAACATTTTTTCTTCCTTTTTTTAAAAAAATCTCTTTATTAAATCTCTAGAACAACTTCAGCCCTGCTCAAAACTACCAAATGTTCAAAAGTTTTCAGGATTTTAACCCTTTGAATTTAATCATCAAGTCATTTATTACAGAAAAACACACACACACAAAATGGAATATTTTCCATAAAATAAATAGTAGGTGGATGAAACATTGGTGGTGATTAGAGCCTTGGATATGTCAAAGATTAGCAACAAAATTGATTCGATTTCATCAGTATTTTTTCTGTAGTGTCAGATACTCCCACTGGTCACCCTCATGGACAAAAATGTCCCATTGACTTCCATTATAACCACATTTTTTAATCTCACTGCCATTACACTGTATAACCGTACTTTCTCTAATGTCAACATTTTATTTAGAAGAAAACTAGTGATATTTGACGTTTTTACTGTATTTCACCAGTTTCAACCATTTTCCCATTGTAGGCAGATGCATGAAATTCTTGAAGTTTTTTTCTGTTATATTGCGGGACCATAGGACCACCAGGGGAGGGCAAATGTGATTTGTTTGTGTGTGGGTGTGCAAAATCATTTTTAAATCAACATGATTAATTAGTGTGAACATTTTTTGTGCCAACTGTTACATCTTTTAAAGCTTTAACAACAAAGGAGACACAACAGAACATATGAAATACTGAATGAATGTAGGAAGTCGACCCTTGTGCATCCTCTTGTCCTCTTCTTCAGTTGCATCACTGTTCTTCAGTGTTTTGGTTCTGTTCATTTGTTGATGTTCATCTGTTCTTTCAGGATCCAGCAGAAAACACACAGTTGGGGGTTGTTCTTATAGGAGCTGTGGAAATCCATGGGGACTCCAGAAATCATGCAGAGAAAGAGCCCCTGTGGTTTCTGTGAAGGCAGTAACAGTGATCTGAATTTGAATCCTCCTGGTACTGCAAAGCTATCTTTATATTCATTTTGGCAAAAATCGGGTGGATTTCTACAACCTGTTTTAATTTCTGCTTAATTTGTTATGTCTGTAACTACTTACGTCACCACATTTGCACATATAAGGTCAAGACTTCCGACAAACATTTCTCCGAGTACGACATAATTGTTTGTCAGCAGCAGTGGTTGTAGTTCATACTGAAAATATGTACAAACTTCGAGCCGATTACCTAAAATGTTCAGTAGTTAGTTGTAATAATGAACACAGGTGGCAGAACATGACAGAGTAGCACAGCCAACAACCTGAAAGGAGTGGGGTATGAAGTGGCTCATTTGCATTTAAAGGGCCATCGCTCAAAAAGACCTCTCTCATGTCAGTACTCAGAAATAGGGTTGAAGATGGATCTGTGGAGTTGAATTAATGAAGAATTCAGACCCAAGCAGAGCATTTACAGTTTATGTAGACCACCGGGACACATTTTAAAATTTAAATTCCATTAAAAAAAGCAAAGTATCACTCCTTTAATGATGTGAGCTGAGTGATGTGAGGATAGAAAGGAAGAGTTGGAGTGAACTTTGGGATGAATGACAGTAACAGAAGGAGGAGGAGGTGGGGTGATGGTAGAGTGACATGGGAAAGAGGGAGAGAGGGAGGGAGAGAGAGAGAGTTACTTCAGACCTCCTCATCCCTCCGGGGAGCAGAAAAAAGTCTGGCTTGAGTTAGCCATGCAGAAGAAAAAGACGGACCCACATGCACACACAGTCAATCTATCTCCCCCTCCCACCCTAATACTAGTCCTCCTCCCCTTTTCTCTCCATTTGCCATCTGAAGGAAAAGGCAGTCCATTTTCCTCCTCTCTGTCCAGCTGTGTTTTTTTTCTTTCTTGTGTTTGTTTGTTTGTCTGCAGGACGGTCGAGTTGAGCTGCTTTCAGGTATGTGGGAGGGGACGGGGTTTGGGGTGTGTGTCTTAGCTTCACTTTTTGTTTCTCTCCGTCTGCTGACAATACCTGTTTTCCTCTCTGTTTCATTAATCCCTACCTGTAAGCCTCACAGGAACATTTGATGCATATTTCTAGACCACCTTGTCTTGCTGCAGGACTAATCTAACATTTAGAGGAAAGATTATCTCTGGTTTGGCATGGATGAGTTTTAATCCCTTCTGTCAACAGGAAAAAGGTGTCTGTTTTTTTTTTACAGCAAGTTCTTATATGTATATAACAGAGGAGTTTGTTTACCAGTGAGCAAAACTCTGCAAACATGTGATGCAGATGGGTGGAATATCTGTATGGGAAATTATCTGCATAGCAATGATGCATACCAGGTGCAATGTGAATTATCCCACATTCCATTTTGCAAACAAGAAAAGAGAAGAAAAAATGAAGTCAAGCAGTACCTGTAGTGGGACTATCCTATCTGTGACACAATCAGATCACTATGCATCTGTTTGTGATTGGTTAAAACCACATTTTGATGACCACAAAGATATTGTTGTCTTAGTGGTGCTCAGATAACATTATGCTTGTATGTAATAATGTACAGAGTTTTGAAAATGCACTCCATTTAATCCATAAAGACCCAAACATCAACCGTCAACCAAAAGCATCTACTGATCTAAACTATTGATCCACTAATCCTATCAACCCATGTAAATAATTGGTGCAAAATGCAGTTTGTCATCTTTTCATGGTCATCAGATATGACCCAATTGGATGTTCAGTGGCTCCATAGTGAACGTGGAAACACCATCATCTTCTACAACACTGATTCACCAGTAAAACCCGTGGAGTTTGATAAATGACAGTGGCTGGACACACTGGGTTTATGTTCAATTAATGATAAATTTTATCGAAAAAGTCCCTTTTTCATCAGTTTTTTTCTGTTTTGATTTAATAACCTTTGACTTTACACTGAGCTTTTATGAACATCTACATGATCAGTGAATTAAACACTGGAAAATAGATTATTTTCACTGGAAAAAATACAAAATTCAGAGGATAATATTATAACAAAGCGTGATAAATCACATAGTAAAGGTCAAATAGAGAGAAAGATTCATTTGGGAACTGCCACAAAAGTCACACTGGGTGGGTGGGTTAAACTGGGAAATCAGATTTCTTAATTTGCCCATTGGAAATTTCAACTGGAATAGCTACAGAAGTTGGACTTACTTCACCGTCAGACTTCAGAATTCAAGATGGCTGGTCTGTGCATCACCATTTGTGAAAGCTTTACTGTTAATCAGCACATCTGTCTCATTTGTGTGTGATTAAATAAGACATACTTACAGTATTTTTTTTTTTTTTTTTAATCTGTGAACATGTCATTACAGTGTTTAATGCAGCGTAATGTGTTGTTATCAGCTGCTCACAATAGATAACCTGGCTAAGCTAGAAGTGGTATTGTTATTGTTTTTCTGACTTTTTGTACTCAAATGCAGTGATTTTAGATGTGATGTCCAACTTCCAACCTCCAAAGTAAATGAAAGTCCAGCTTTGAAATTCAGACTGAACTTGTGAAGTGGACAAAGTAGGAGGAACAATCTTTATTTCACAGGTATTATAGACTGTTGCCCATTTTGTTTTCAGACACATTCCTGTTTTTATTCTTGTTTATACACATCAGTAATCACCTTTGAGCAGGTGCAATGATTCCAGTCCCAGATACACTTTATCTATCAATAATAAGTCACACTATTACAATCATTTCATGAGAAGAGACAGAAATGTCTTATTCCAACTTTATGGTTAACAGTGTACAGGGTGGGGAAGCAAAATTTACAATATTTTGAGGCAGGGATTGAAAGACAGTGTATGACCAATTATTTTATTGAAAGTCATGATAATTTGTTTGCCACAAGAAAATTTACATAATAGAAAATGTTTTTATTCTGTGTCCTCCTTCTTTCTCAATAACTGCCTTCACACGCTTCCTGAAACTTGTGCAAGTGTTCCTCAAATATTCGGGTGACAACTTCTCCCATTCTTCTTTAATAGTATCTTCCAGACTTTCTCGTAATAGTTTTGCTCATAGTCATTCTCTTCTTTCCATTATAAACAGTCTTTATGGACACTCCAACTATTTTTGAAATCTCCTTTGGTGTGACGAGTGCATTCAGCAAATAACACACTCTTTGACGTTTGCTTTCCTGATTACTCATATGGGCAAAAGTTTCTGAAAAGGTATGGATAATAGTGTTAGGTATGATTATGACATCAATATATGTTTGGTTTCAAAACAATTGACGTAGTGCCTGCTGAGAAAAAACAACTAAATCTTCAGTGTAAATTTTGCTTCCCCACCCTGTACATGTGGACATGCAACACACACTGAAACTGAACTTCTACTTTTTAACCCATCGACCAATAACACACCACACACTGCAGACTAGAAGCTGCCGTGTCAGGCACCCATGGAGCAAGTGGGGGTGTTAAGTGCCTTGCCCAAGGGTGCATCAGCCAACAAATTCATTAATTTAGTTTTAATCAGAGCACAAATACTATGTTAATAATATGTTTTGATTCAAGCCTGTGTAAAACAAGGTTCTGAGTTTGTCAAACCACAGAGAAATGTGCTATTGTCCTCTGCACCAAAATCTGAAGGACTAAAAAACAGACCAGAAAGTATATTGAGTAGTGGTGGGCATATCGATATATCGATACTCACACACTAGTGAAGTATTGATATTACTATTAACTAGTCCAGTTAGCTGTTTTTAGCCTGCTAGCAACAGTTCGGTCTGCGGCTGAAGGTATCTGAAAGGAGAGCATGGCTGAGAGAAAGAAGAGTGTGGTTTGGACGCACTTTTCACCTGTGCATAAAACTACGATAAAGTGTAGCAAAAATGTACAACACTGCAGCAACACAAGCAACTTGTTTAAACACCTGAAAATTAGCCCAGTTCTGTCAAAATTGCAGTCATATCTTTACTAACTTAGTTTTGTTATAAAAATGTAAAATGTGCAGGTCTTGTTGAAAATAATAGGTCTTTGGAGTTGTGACCATTTCATTGTATTCAATGAATACATTCAAATTATGTTACTTTTTTATTCATGTGTATTATTTCTTTATTTTCATTTGATTAATATGTGTTAATTATTTATTATTTATGTGTTTTATTTTGACATTTTACTTAATTCATATTTATATTTATTATTTTAGTTTTATTTTTTATATTTTAATTAATATTTAGCTTAATTATCTATTATTTATGTTTTTCAAAATGTATTTCATTGCTTAAAAAAAATGGCCCCCAAAGGTTATGCACATTCAAGCTGTTAAATGGATCATATTTGTCATGTGATGTCTTTTAAGTGTAACATTTTAATAAGAAAATAAGTTTAACATTTTAATTTAAAAAAAAAAAATCACTGAAAGTATTGGTATCAAATATATATGCCAAAAACGTAATTGGTGTCATATTGAATCATAAAAGTGTGGCATTGCCCAGCACTAATATTGAGTTTAGATAATTTGCACAATCATGAAAACCATATTTTCTCTTCCTGAAAGTGCCAGTGGCATGTCAATATAAAAAAATCTAATGGAAATACAATTGTAATACAAGTATTAGAATAAAAGCATTAGGAGACAAATAAAGGTGAAAGTGTCTTTAAAAGTGCTACCTAAATAAAATTTTATCAATAATTTGGTTATAATATAATTGACTTTTTGGAACTGGACTTTACTCTGGTTTACAGTGTGACTTTGTCTGTGTGAGTAATTTTAGTGTTAAATCCATCTGGCCTTTTTTATCCCTCCATTCAAACAAAACTAGCATGAAACACAGTCCTACAGTATGTGCTGGAGTTTTTCATCTGTGCTACATCGTTTCTAAACTGTGTATTAATTGAGACACTATAGCTGAACAACAATATGCAAAAAATACAAAACAGAGATCTAATGCTATGGTAATGCTGTAGATTCTGTTTGTTAGTCTGTCTGTGTTTGTGCAGTTTGTGATTTTTCAACCTGGAGCTGTGTTTGATGTTTCAGTAAATGTCTTCAACTTTGAACCTCAGCAGATAAAATGTATGTGAAAAAGAAGCATAAGCACAGAGTAGCAAGTAAACAAGGATAGAAATACTCAAACAAATGCCAAGATACAGATCACACACACCCCTGGCTGCATGTGTTTCCAGTCATCCCCCTTTTCCCCCACACTATTGTGATTTCCATTACAGTGACATAAATGTGCCAAATTGCGCCACCATTTGGTTGACTTCTGGGCACAAACACACCATGTACACCCGTCAAACACACACATTTGTCTTCTACACTGCAGCACAGTTCTTTTTTTCTCATGTTGGCTGCATTTGCAATGGTTGTACAACACTGCCTGTGTGCAGTGTGTGTGTGTGTCTGTGTGTATTTCACAATATGTGTGTGCTATTTGCAGCTGAACCAAGAGTCTCAGATGACAACAGTGTTAGATCTCTTCGTCTCTGCAAGTTCTTTCAAAGTTTAGGAAATGGTTACATATTTCTTGAAAAAAAAAAAAAAAAAAAAAAAACTTTTTTGGTTGGAGCATAAACTGCCTGATCAGAATCACTTTATTCATGGAGGAGGATGAATTCAGAATAAGAACTGTAGAGACATATCAACAAGTGACAGATGCAAATACTGATTTCAGTGCTAGAAACACTTCAGGCATATATGGTGCTCATGTATTCAGTTGTCAATTTTTCAGCAGACATCAATAAAGCTAACATATAAAAGCCCTGCAACAAATCCTATATTCATAGAAAATGTAACAGTTAAGCACACTTAGTTTCGAAAGGAGGAAGAGCTACATGTCATCAAAATATGTCAGAGCGTCTTTTCCAAACAACTTGTGGTATTAATATGGCATAGAATATATAAAAGACATGAATGGAGCCGATTCCACTCAACACTGGAAGTGCTGTGTTGAGCATTTTGACCAACTATTTCAGAAGGCTGAAGTTATCATATTTGAACAAAAGTCAAACCAAAGACTCTACAGAACATTACGATCACTTCCTGTTTCGGTGTCACATGACTTCGTTGCCCATTCAGTAGATCCTTCCCTTCGTTCCAATCGGAGAAGTGAACGTGATTTGTACATTTCAATGGATAAATTCACCTCAAAGTCAATAAGTAAATGTTATAGCCACTGACTACAAGCCATATATCTTCTGAACATTCTAATTGTAGAATGATTATTGTCAGACACACAGGTCAGGAGAGAGTTGGCTTGTGTCTGGATCAGTAGTTAACTCTTAAGATTTTACAGTATAAATCTTGTCTTTAAAAACCAGCTGGAAAATAAATTGAGTGAAAAGTGTGATAAAAATAATCTTAGCTACAACTGAAAAAACATGATATTGAAGTATCAATATCGTCAAACCTCATGAATCTTCTTTCATATGGCAATGTGTCAATGTTGTGACCACACTCATTTGGGAAACAGGACAGTAAATAGTTTCATATCACTGGAAAAAATCAAAATCTTACCAAGTGTATTTTTCTCATTTCTAGTCCAAATATTTCATCACACTAATATTATGGCAAAATCACCGAAAGAGTAACTTTTGAGTAAGATATAATAACTTACTTTTAGACAGTAGATCTTGAAAATCTTATTTCAAGAAATCTTACCAAGATAATTTTCACTTGTTCCACTGGCTTGAAATTAGCCAAAAAATCTTGAATTAAGCCCAAAAAATCTGTTGATGGAACAAGTGAAAATTATCTTGGTAAGATTTCTTGAAATAAGATTTTCAAGATCTATTGTCTAAAAATTAGTTCTTATATCTCACTGAAAAGTTACTCTTTAGGTGATTATTTCATATTTTAAGTGTGATGAGATATTTTGACTAGAAATGAGAAAAATGCACTTGGTAAGATTTTGATTTTTGCATGCACCAGCTTTGTATATAGAGGAAAACTTTTTTTAATGCTGCTAAATTACTGAAAACACCAGTCATATTTCTATGAAATGTCACGATAAACACTACCTTGTAAAACTAAAGCTACTTGTTAAAATGTAACACATCCTGTATGTACTAACTTTACACTATGTAAAGACACATTAATAAGCAGAATATAACTGACAGATCATTCAGTGCAATACCAAATTAATCCTAATGTTAGCCCATATAACTAAGTCGTATAAACAGGCCGAGTTTTATTAGAGTGGTGAAATTCTTCTAGTTGTGTCCCATCGAGCATTATTGGGCAAAAATGTAATGTAAAGCGCTTTGGGTGTCTAGAAAAGCGCTATATAAAATCCAACCCATTATTATTATTATTATTATCATTATTATTATTATTATTATTATTATTATTATTATTATTTTAAAAAATGTTATAGTCACTGGTGAGAGATAAGTCATTTTTAATTCTGAATTATTCATCATTTACATATATGATGTTTGTCAATTTCAAGGGACATTTTTCAAGTTAAGAAAGGTGCTGTTGAAAGACTGTTGAAATATCAGACTCTGGAAAAACTTAACACCTGAAAGTGGCAGAAGTGGTATCTTTGTAACAATCTCTCTGCACAGTCTGTTCAACGTCACTGAAGACATCTCTGCAGCTTCAGCATGACCCAACTTGTATTGATTTTCAGCTAATTTAATACTTATTCACCTTGTTCTGGAAGATCAAGGTTAAATATGCTGAGGCAATGGTCATTTTAGTGTTGGTGATGTGTATCACAGGCAGTGGCAATTTAGATGTAACTTTACTGTCTTTACCATAACTGTGACTTTCTGGCCTTAAAAAATAAAAACTATTTTAATGAAACAAATCTTAAATGTGAAATTGATGGCACAATTAAATGACATTAAAAAGTGATTTGTCTATCACCACTGACTGTCATTCATACCTCTTCTGAAGTGAAGTCTCATGTGGCATACCAGAAGGGGCAGTAGTTTGCCTCAAAAAGGCAAAACCCTGTTGTTTTTGTCAACAGCCTTCAGTTCAACATGGCTGAAGTATAGCTTCTTGTTTACAAGTGAAGTTCTTTGAAAGACACAAATGCTGTTACAGGATGTAAAAATGTAAATTTATGCTACAGGGGACTTATTCTATATGGTTTGTCATAAGGGATTAAGATACTAGGTCTGTTATTTGTTGTAGTGGTTTCCCTTGATATTTCCAAAATGCTATTTTAAAAAGGTTTTTAGTTTGCTCTAGTTTGGTTTGTATGTCTGCATTTTTGGTCATTTGCACATTTTTGGTTATTTGTTAGTGAGGATAAAGCAGGTTCAGAAGATGAATGAATGACTGAATGAATGGTTATTTGTTGTATTCAAAGAAGTCAACAAGCATTATACAGTTTCATACTATCAGCTACTGTTGAAGTATTTGTTTTAACTTGCAATCCGCCATCATATGTATGAGTATTCCTTTGGTATGTATGTGTACTTCCTGAGATTCTTTGGTCTTTTGCCATTTTTAAATCACACTGAGCTTCGTAGGTCATGAACTTCCATATGCTACGTTGGTTAACTTAAATTCACGCGTTGAGCCCATAATCATGTTGTCACTTGCGATTTAGCCCACGGATTCTGTAGGACGCCCCATTCTTTCATTCTTCAGTTCTTGAAGGTGTTTTGTTATTTAAGGCGAGATTTGTGTCCCATCAGTGTGTCTCAGTACCTCCCAAAGAGATTACGGGCCAATTTCACAGCCAAGGATTAAGCTTCATCCCTGACTAAACTCATTTTTTTCCCCCAATGGAAACCTCCATTGAGACAGAAAATTACTCTCATACTTGTAGCAGCATTTATGCCTGTGATCCCCCTCCACTCATACTCCCTCTTACATTTGACAATTGCTAATTATTGCAAAGCTTTCCCTGCAGCAGTTTCATGACAAGTGGCAAACTTTGAAAAATTACATACAGTGCAATATCTGCATCTACAAGGAATAAAAACATAGCTGTTGTGTTGGTAAAATCGTCCAGTGTGGTGGTGCTTTCCACACAGATACGTAACGTGTTGGAAGTCTTCATTTCCTTGAAGACTTGAGAGTTGAGAACTTCTTGTCTCTGGTGTCTGACCACAGCGTGTCCAGCAGTATTAGGTTATCTGCTCTCGGGGGATTAACCGATTTTCTCCGGTCTGGAGGAATGTGTGAGAGCCGAACAGGCCTGGCAGAATGGACGGGAGATCAGAGTTTGCTCGAGGAGTCACTCTAAAGCCGTTTACATTATGCACGACTCCTTGAATATCCTTAGTAAATGCATACATATTTTTAAAGCATCCAAAGGCTCACAATTGCTTCCCCCCCAAGTATTTTTTATTTTCTGTTTTCTCTGCATATTCTCTTTCTTAGTGCTTGTCTTTGTTCGCTGGTTTTAGTCAGAGGTTTCCGCCAGTTAAAAGGGAGGTTTTTTCCTTCCCACTATCTTGCTGAATTGGTTGGGTTTCTCTACTGAAGTCTTGACCTTATTACATAAAGTACTTTGAGATGATTTTTCTATGATTTGACTTTATCATCAAATGAGAATTAGTTCGGAACCTCTCACTTTATTTTTTATTTTCATGGAGTATTATCGAGAGACTTAGGTGAAAATGCCTTTGGCGGCAATTGGATCGACCAACCTGTACAATGAAATGTTGAGCTATTAAACTTACCACATCCTGTCAGAAGTATGGCAAGCACATCTTTCTAACCAACAAAGGCTTTAATGATGCAATGCTTGATAGATCATGAGCATCACTCAGCAAAATTTCCATAGTTAGGCCTACCTTGTAGTTTATAAATTGAAGTCTGAGAGGTCATGAGATTTCTGCATTTACTTACATTGTTTACATTCTACTGCAGATTTTGGCAAATTACAGATATTAAATACCTAATTGAGAGCAGTAATTACTAATCACTGATCAGATTCTGTCATACTTACCAGGACACAATTCTACTACTCTCTACTCATAGCAGGATGAAATGATATCAGTTCGTCTATCTCTATGTTTAGTCTTTTAATTTAGACCAAGAGCAGATCTCTGCAGAAGGAAGGTGTGTATTTTCAGTTTCAGGGTCCCCCCCCCTATTAATTCGGCTCCTGCAGGTTTAGATGCAATTATTTGACATTCTTTTAGACTAGCCAACATCAGCAGCCATCTTGGTTGTTTATTAAACCACATCAGCAACATCATCATTTAAAATGATTTGTTCAGTGTTGTTTGATTCCAGTCAGTCCCACTGGAATGAAATGTCTGAACAGGTACAGGGCTGGACAGACCTCCTAGAATAAATGAAACATTTGCTTTCATGCATATGCATTAGGCAGACCTTCTTACACTAATATGATGCTGTAGAAATAAAATGAATTCACATTTTACAGGTTGTTAATATACTGTTGTCCATAAAGTTTGAATTGAATATTTGTACCTCTGCTCATGAAATGATTGTAACATTGTGATTTATTCTTGATAGATAAAGTGTGGAGCTCAGTACGTAATCATTGCACTTGGTCGAAGGTGATTGCTGATATGTATAAATAGGAACAAAAAGAGGAATATGTCTGAAAACAAAATGGGCAACAGTCTATAATAGCTGAGAAATAAAAATTGTTCTTCTTACTTTGTTTACTTCACAAGTTCAATCTGAACTTCAAAGCTGGACCTCCATTTACTTTAGAGGTTGGAAGTTGGACATCACATTCAAGATCACTGTATTTGAACACAAAAAGTCAGAAAAACAATAACGATACCACTTCTAGTTTAGCCAGGTCATCTTTTGTGAGCAGCTGATTACGCTCCCAATACAAACACTGTAATTAAAATTATTATAATTTTATGGGCAACAGTGTATGGTAATATAACCCATGAACTTGTCGTATTGCAACAGGAATAAAGCCACCCACATACAGTTTTGCGGAGTAGTAAAAGTAGTAATTTAAAGGAGTGACATTTTGCTTTTTCTTATGGAATTATGGATTTTAAAACATTTGTCTGTGGTCTATATAAACTGTAAATGCTATACTTGGGTCTGAATTCTTCATTAATTAAACTCCACAAGCAAATCTTCAACAATATTTCTGAGTAATGACACCAGAAAGGTTGTTTCGAGCAAATGCAAATGAGCCATTTCATGCCTCACCCCCTCCAGGTTATTGACCCTACTTCTCTGTCCTGTTCAACCACTTGTGTTCATTAATACAACCGACAACTGAACATTTTAGGTAATCAGCTCGAAGTTTGGAGATGTTTTCAGTATGGACTACAACCGCTGCTGCTGACAAACAGTTATGTTGTACTCGGAGAAACGTTCGTCGGAAGTCTTGATCTTATATGTGCAAATGTCGTGACGCAACTAGTTATAGATGTAACAAATTAAGAAGGAATTAAAACAGGTTGTAGAAATCCACATTTTGCCAAAATGAATATAAAGATAGCATTGCAGCACCTGGAGGGTTCAAATTCAAACTTTTTGAACTATTAGGGTTCCTGAATACACAAATAACTATACCAAAGACTAATAAAAGTGGATTTAGCAAAATATGACCCCTTTAAGTCAGTTTACAGTAGTTTGCTGGTAGTTCAGTTACATTCATATTTACAGAGTGGATTAAAGTCATTAGATTGAATGAATGAATGAATGAATGAATGAATGAATTGTTTATTTTGGATTGTACAGTAATCATTGCACTTAGGACAATAAAATAAAAGGAATTAGGTTTGGTCCCAGAATCAGTGTGGCCCTACTGAACCCAGTACATGACCCTGACTGGAGGATATGTGGGAGCCATGCATGAAAACAATACTACATTGCAGTATAATCTGTACAGCTAAGATCAACAACGCGGATCTAAGAACACATATAATGGTGACTGTATTAAAACATATTTTACCAATTCAATACAGGGAAGTTTGTTTACAGTGTGAAAGTCTGATATTCAGCACTGATGTCAGAACCAGTTCCTCACATCTTCAGTCAAAACAGAACCATCTGTTGGAGCAGAACTTAAGACACTGCTCATGTGTCGAATAACAAGAGACTCTGCTCTGACAGTAAGACCACTGACTGTTCAGGTTGTCCGAATAGATGCAAGTTGAGCACTGCCTCAGTTAAATTTGTACAAGTCAGATGTAATAAAGCGCCATTGTTTTCAGTTGGAGTCATATTTGGCTTATTTGCAGTTTTTGATGACAGGTGGCTTTTTTTTTTAGAATGTTTTGTACTAATGCCACATCATGTGTACACTGGCTGTTTAAACATTATTTAAGAGGTAGATTATTTAACCAAATAACATTTCTCCCTAGGTGATAGTATTGCAATTCAACTCCTTCTGGTGTGAAATTAACTGGAAATCTTGAAGACCGATGCTTTCAAAGGAGTTTCACCACTTGCCACACAAGCAGATTTGGTCTGTTTCTTAATGTGGCCTGGTCAGTTAAATCATCCCAGTAAAATACTTTTAACAAATCACGCCAAGTGTGGTGTGGTTTCCCACGCTTCTCATGTGTTCCTGTGGTGACCTCACCAACCAGCAGCAGCAGCGATGACATAACATGTTATTGTTACTACTCTGTTAGAAGTCTCAGGGTTGTGTTTTACAGGAATTATGTGCACTTTCATGTGATGGGACATGGCCAATGCAGGTTTGGTAACTTTCTTGTAATGGAAGAATTTTTCTTTTTCCCCAAAGGAAGCTCAAACACTGTTTTAAGCCAGCAGTCTTTTTTGTCTATGAGGAATCCTCAGCTGATTCCCAAACATTGTTACCCTGATGAACCAAAACACTGATGTAAATACAGCTGAGACTAGAGTTGAAAGGTGAAACAGGCTCTTCCTGGTGATTATGGTTCCTGTGTTAAAATTCACATTAGTGTTTTTTCCCCCCATGGACAAAGTTAGTGCCTGACAAGTAAGCAGTTCGACTTCATTATCAAAGTCAAACATTGAAGATGGCTTTAAAAATACATGATTTTTTGATAATATGTTGAGCATAATCTTATTCACATTGCACAAAATCTTAGGGGAAGAAGTTAACTACAACTCCCAACTCCCCAGGAACAAACTCTGAAATTTCTGTTTGAGTTTTTCCTGAATTAAAAAATATGGCAAACTTTGTTGTTAGTTTCCACTCAAATTCAACCCATGGTACCTGTAACAGATGCTTAAGAGAGCTGTAGTACTTTGACCTGAAAAAACAAAGATTAATTATAGCTTTTGCCAGTATGCAGGTTTGACAATAAAACATTGTTTGTGTAAAGACTGTAAAGCTTTTAAGGGTCATGACAGTAAGAACATTTTTTTTTGTTACAATTTTCCTACTCCCATTCCAACCAGAAACTGTGGTTTCTTTTCAAACACTGTTTAAGATCTATTGTGAAAGGGCTGTTATTGCACGGTCTCAAATGACATGAAATTATCTGTACATGCCACGGCTTAACTGAAAAGTTCAGTTTTAAGAGATTCTGGATTGTAAGTCGCCCCCTAAAGCTTTTCTTTCAGCATCTCAGAGGGATCCATTGTAAAGTATTTTCACTCTACCAACCAAATGCTTGCCGTTATTTTGTTCTTATTGATAATTCATTTGTTTTTTTAAGATTCATTTTGTTAAAAAATCCTTCAAATAACCAAAAGTGCCCGGTGTGTACTGGGATACTGTTCCACAAGTAGCCACAGACATGGTGGTATTACCTCTTTAATACATTTTGGTGCTTTCCTGATGCATTTCTATTACTTTATGGCTTTGAGGGGAGCTAAACGTTTAACTACCAACCAACAACACTGATTATTATTTGATTAAGGGACTACGGGGTAAGACTGCAGGAGGCAAATGAAATTAAAGAGCATAATAGAGCAGAACTAAATGCCAAAACACTGGGGTAGACCTAATCCTCTCTCAGCACAACAATGTGGAGTGGGAGGAGGAAGAATGTGGAGTGTATGTCTGCTTTTGTGGATGTGTGTGTCTAAAGACTCTATAACATGTGTATTTTGTCGAAATTCTTTACTAGGGGGGGATTAACTGGTTGCAAAAAGATTCCGAGATAAAGAAAATCGTGTTAGAAAGGATGTTTTGTTGTCGTTTATTGCCTGAAATTCTAACATGAAATGACTCAAATTAGGCTTAGGTTACAAATGCAGAAGGTGTCAAGTTTTGCTCATCCTCATATAAGTATACTTTTCAGTTGCTCTGTTGCTCAAAAGTGAATGATATTTCATCACTTATCACTGAAATCTCAATGAAATATTGACACTGCAGCTCCCTAAAGTGCAGCTAAAATACAGACTGGTAACAAATTTCAGGAAACAAGTTGTTGGCCACCATTGGCATCTGTGGCATCGAGTCTGCAGTCTGTAAACTCTTTTGGAGGAACGTACACCATTCTTACAAATGCTTGGTGTTTTGACGATGGTAGTGGAGAGGGCTTTTATTTACTGATGTTACCCCCTTAGATCCACATGAAGCTTTTGTCAGTGCTATATGTCTCTAGGCTTGCGCTAGCCTGTCGCCACATTGCCATTGGCGATGCATTTTCCTGGTTGGCGAAGTTGTTTTCAACCCATGTAGGCAGAGTGGCGAAGGTATTTTTTAGTAAAATCAACTAACATCTCTGATCGAAAATGTCCGTGCGATAACCAAGGAAAATAACAAACGTGGTCTCCACTACTGAAGAGCGCTGCCGAGAGCGATCGAACTCACATGAACGTTTCCGATTTTTTATGAATTCATACTGCACACGTCACTTGTGGGAAGTTACCGCTCATTCAAGTGAAAACGAAACTTATGGCTCATTTCTCTTTTCTCTACCTGCTGAAGCTTCGCTTTTAAACCTTACCATCGAAAATGCTGCAATATTAATATCACATTAGTGTTGCCTCCATCATCTCCATGTTTGTTATTACTGACTTTCTTCTTCTTCTTCTCAAAAAACTTTACTCTTCTTCGTGGTATTTGTCCAGTATGGTTAATTAAGAGCAGCGCCCCCTGGTGGATTAATTGAGGAACGCTCATTCCAACACATTAAATGTCAGTAGCAGCACTTTTCTCCAGTCAGACTAATGACAACGACAATAAAGCACATTTACAAAAGGAACTAAGAACTAGAATGGGATTATTAAGTACTAGTATCGGTGCTCGGTATTGGCAAGTACTCAAAAGTCAAATAGTTGAAAAGAAGTCAATTATCTGAGATATCGAAGTTTAAATTAGTAATCGGTCCATGTACATTCTAGTCTGGGCAGGAGTACTTTCTAGTCTAAATAAAATAATTTCAAGAGTCCATATCTGTCCATATTTAAGTACCAAATGACTTTATGATAAATCATGTCTCACTGGTAAATGTATTTTATATTGAATCTCATTTTGAATCTCATGAACATCAGTGGTCAGAATAATTGTATTTATAAGTCTATCATTTATTGTTTTGTTATACATTAGATTAGAAAATAAAAATAGTTTAGATGAAAATATTGACTTAAGTTAATTTTTATGATTTTTTTGTATCAAACTGAAGCCAGATTGAACATATTTTTAAGCTCAAAATTCACCAGAATGCAGGAAAAAGACTTCATTTTTCCCAAAATTTCCCAGGGGCACTATGCTTGCTACGCGCCCCGCTGCAGGGACCCAGACTGGCTGTGGCTTTTTGTGGCTACACTCATTTTTACTAATGTAGCCACAGTGGTTGCATCTTTCATTTTCCTAGCGCAAGCACAGCTGTCTGTAAATTCAGATTGTATCTAGATAGATTTTAGCATCCAGACCAAAAAAAATTAAAAAAAATTAGTTCTGAATCTGCAAAATTGGATCTCAATCACATTGAGATTTAAAATGTGATTCCAGTCAGATTTCTACAGATTTGTCTCAGTCTGAAGGCTCTGGATTTGCATATTGTTTTTGAAATATCTTTTACATTGTTCACAAGGCACCTCTCAGTAGCAACCCTAGGTCCAGAGGGATGGAAACACTGAGCAGAACCAATGCTGCTGCTGGCAGAATTATATGCAGGATAATATGTTACCACAGCAACCCATATAGGTACATCCAAGATGTCTGGACACACAAATTCAATCAGATTACTTGCAAATAACGGTGCAGACAGTCTGTCTTAAAGATCTGAATCGAGAAACAAATCTGATTTGCTGCACTCTAAACAAAGCCTTATTGTCTAAAGCCTCTATGCCCCAACAATGAACCCTCTTTCAATGGCACTTAGATATTCTCTCTGTTATGTCTGTGGGAATGGACTGCACAAGGAGTCGACTCTTTGTAACACCTGATATAACATTAGTTATCAATAAGTAGAACCAGTCATAACCCTAACCCTACATTGACTCATGTACATGTGGTAAAGCAAAGTCATGGAGGTCAAAGATCTTCATGGAAATGACTACCCACAATCACTCTTGAACCTAATGGTAGCAGGGTTATCTTAATTAAGTTAATCATTAGTTAATTCATCAATGAGCAAAACTGTGTTTTCAGTGCTCAAAAATATGACTCAATGGTGTTCAACGGTGCTGTGCTTAATACTGTTTTGGCACAAATCCCATAATTACCTTTCAACATAATTTAACTCAAGCCATTAGACTCGAAACAAGACCTCTGCACCATCTCTGATCAGTGTTTTTTGGCAGAGATAGGGAACTTAAGTCACAATCTTTAGGACTCACACTGACTAAACATTCAACTTGATTTAGACTTAGTGTTGACGTGACTCAGCCTGACTTGATTTGTAGCAGATAAAGTAGGAATTAATCATTTCAAGCATCATTTTTTTTCTCTCCTTTGATTATGACTTGTAGCTTTATTTATAACAGCTTCATCCACTTCCTGTGCTTTTTATCATCGCGTGTAAAGTGGCAGAATGAGAACAGGATGTGTTTTATGGACGGTACTACAGCAGATTGAATACAGTGGAATGAACAGGATTTTACCTGGAGGTAGGAAGCCATGTCAGGACTAAGCAACCAGATTAGAGCACCACTTACTGTTATTGTTCATCTGGGTGGTTTGCTTATCGACAGCTCAACTTGTCATGTTGAATAGATCATCAGTAGTTTGTAGGACTTTGACTCACTTGATCTGAACAATGACTTGACTTGTCTTCCTTGGCTTTTTGTTGAGACGTGATGTGTTTGATTTTCATGACAGAAAATTAAGACTTCCTTAAGACTTAAAGGTTAAGAGTTGAGACCGATAACTGAGATTGTGGCTGAACATAAGTGTGTCCAAAGAGGCTGAATATGTGACTGACAGTGTGTGACAGTGACCACTGTGAAGATTCCATCAGATGCAACTCTACTGCTCTAATTGGAACTCTTCAATTTTCAATAGTGGTGTGAAACAATCCAAGTTAATTTGTGTTGAAGTTGTAATGTTTCTGAAGAGTTTGTTATATGCTATGTGTGTTTGAGAGGTTAATCTTTGTCAAATCTATGTTTGCGTACTAAGGAATAAGTGGAGAGGGATAGAAAACTAAAAAAAAAAAAAAAGAAACAGAGCTGAAGAAAAGCTCTAGAACAGTGAAGTTGCTTTAAGCCATGTTTTACTATTTCTACACTGTTTAACACAGTGTGAAGGCAAACAAAGCATATCAAGTCTTATTATGTGTTGAGATGCTGTGTGCTGTTGTTGCATCAGCATTGCCTTCAGGGTGTTTTTAGACAGAAGTTAAAAGTTTTGTCTTATGTGTTTATTCCCAGACTACCAAAGTTGTTCACTTCTGAATATTTTTGGTCTTCCTTTTGTTATTTTGTCCATCTATTCTCAGTCTGTAGATGTGGATGCTAATACACAGGCAGTCAGAGGAACAGAGGTGGTGATTAGAACTGCAGCAGCTTTTTTGATTAATTATTAGTTGCCATCTAGTTAACTATTTCAAGCTATTTTGATAATTGATTAAGGACTGTGAATAATTTTTAAAGGAAAGTATTTTTGACACCAACTTCTGTGGCACCAACTGAATATTGCTGGTTTGTCTGATGCATAACTCAACTTTTGAGGACTTCTCTTCAACCAGGAATTCACTGATTACAAAATTCTTGGCTGATACTGGTACTGACATTTATAATGACATTTTGGCCAATGAGTGATGCTAATACCAATGTTTCTTAGGTTTTTTTTGTTTTTTTTTGTTATCTATCCCACTACAATTAAATATTAATTGTGCTTGTAAAAAATAGTTATTATTTTTAAAGTCTTTCAGCCCTTTATCACATTATCATTGAATGAACACAAATATTCACATTTATGTAAAAAACAAACAAAAAAAAAAAAAACCTCCCATCTTATATGTGGATTCCAGTGGCAGCTGGTGGTCTTAAGAATAGGGGAAGCAGAAGTTGCATTTTTCCAAATCACAAACTTATGATTTGTATGTGAATTCCACCCTCCTTCTCTAAGAAATGATTAATTACCCTGTCATACCAAAACTAGACTCCAGACTCCTCAGCAATTTCCTTTCAATGAATACGTTCAGTGATTCTTAAAAGAGTTCTCCAGCAAACAGACTATGCTGCTGAATGATAAAGGTTCAGCTGTGGTGAACGCCACTTATGAGGACTACCAGGCACAAAAAAACTCCCGTCCCCATTTCGTCCAATCATGAGTGAAAGCCATGAGTCCTGTCATTTCGTTGGTCCTCTGGGGTTTTTCAAGACCTGCCCCCGCGCTGTTCATCCTTATTGACGCGATGAGTCTGAAAAAGGACATGTCTGAGTCTGGGTAATTACTTATTTTACATATTTTGTCCAGTGACTGACTGGATTTTTTCAAACACTCCCACCTTCCTGCTTCAGTGGATTTGAAGCGAGCGCAGCCTCTGCTTCAGTGTGAGAGGTCCATTGGAACCATCATGCTTTAAAAGAAATTACTTCAAAAACGCTAATAACTACAGATTAAAAAATGTGGTATTCATGGGGGAAACAGCTTTCATGAGAATAAATCTCCTGACACTATCCACAATTTTTTTCTGCTATAATTTTGGGGGAAGCTTTGCTTCCCTTGTAGTCTTGGAGCAACCGCATCTAGTTGATTCCAATGTTGGTCGATATCAGTAAATATAGCATTAGTACAGCCAATATACAGTTGCAACTATTTTTCACCATTTTACACAAATCAACAATAAAAATAATGCTGATCTACATGCAGATTGCTTCCAGAAAAATAAATAAATATTTTTTTATAAAGCTGAGCTAAGTATGTATTCATTATATTAAAATAACAAATCTTATTTTTCTGTCATTAAATGGCTCATAAAATTTGTTAAGCAAAAGCATTTTCAAAATTTCAATCTCTAAGTTTGAACTACCATTTGCGAATTTTAATGCCATTATCAGAAGATGAGTTAATTGTACTGGTCTGCAAGCAAAATACTTGTAGAATGGAAGTACTTCACTAAATTTGTGTCACTAAAACAAAAACATGAGATCAAAAGTGTTGGATGGCAAAGGTTTTTCACCACAGAATTGGGTCAAAATGTGAAATTCTTTTACTCAAAAGGAATGTTTGTCTGTGAGCTACAAGTTCTATTTCAAAACACTCTCCAAACTTTATAATATATTCACGTTTCACATTCCTACTATGTCAGATTTCTGTCATAATTTCTGAATATATGTAAAGCCATGCGTATATGTAACAACACTTCATTATATATCTTGAAAACTTTAGCCAACTACCACTTTTGTCATTTGTTTCCCAATTCATCTCATCAAAGTATGTAAGATCTGACACCTTTTATCACTGAAGCGGATAATCTCCAAAATTGTAGATCAGAGAAATTAATTGCAGACCTAATGGTGTTGAAGTTACTGTCTGTTGAATAAACGGATATACGGAAAGTAAGAAGAAGGACAGGGGAATAAAAAATAGATGAAACAAAACTGAGGAAAGACATGAAAAGAAAAGGAATGACAGAAAAAAGTGGGATGGATATGAAATAATACCCAAATTTCCCCCTGCCCCATGTGGTCCTGCAGAAATCTTTCCCTCATGGTCTTTCCTCTACAACACACACACACACACACACACACACACACACACACACACACACACACACACACACACACACACACACACACACACACACACAGGCACACATACAGACACGCCATCCCCACGACCACATTATCTGTCCCAAACCAGAGTTATATAACTAGATTGGGGTTCTGAGCCAGAAATTTACTTATGTAACCCCACTCTCTCACACCACAATGTGACAACAGCTGAATTTTTACTTCTGGTAATAAGTGTGTGTGTGGGGGGGTTATTCCCATTTTAATGGAAGAAATGTTTCTCAAAGTTTCTCTTAAACTCACCAAAGAAACCATTTTTTATGTGATTATGTAACTCTTTTGTCAGACCACACCATAAGAATACCAGCCATAAATAATGTAATCAGAGAAAATTCATGTTAGCTTTACAACTTAACAGACACACAGTGATTGCTTTGCCCATGCATAATGTCAAAATGACTTCTGCTGTACTGTCCAGTTTTCTGTTTTCATGCATTTATCAGTTTTTACTCAGTGTTATGCACAGTGCTGATTCTTGGGTCTGCAGTGTTTCCCACAGATTTGTACACTGATGGGTTGGAATGTTGAGGTCACCATCATTTATTTTAACCCTTCCCTATTAACCATCTTTGCAAACTGCTGAATAGATCCCCTGTTGTAAGATGTTGGATTTGTCTGTGTAAGTAATTCTTTTCTTTTTCCAAAGACAACTATTATTAAAGCTACCATATTTGTCTGCTAGCAGTTGCAGAATGCTTTAGTTTATTGTAAAACTAAACATAGGATTCTAACAAACAGTGATTACTTAACAAATAAACAACTAACAACCTTAATGTGTCTGTTAACATTAATACTCAGCTTATCTCATTAAGTTGGGTCCATTTGTCCATTGCAGCTATGGCTCTGATGGCTTCAGATGCTGCTAAAATGTAGTGGTGCACCATTGTAAATTCCATTAATAACACTGGGTTACAAAAAAATGTTTTTTGCAAGTTGTCTAGGTTTTTTCAACTGAATTAGGACCATTTTGCACCGCTAAATCCAAAAATGACATCTGTTTTTCTCAATCAGGTCAGGTTTTTTTGCTAATTTGATTTTGAATAATTTGATCTTCTCACGAAATTGATTACATTTTTGTGACTTTATCAGTTGATTTTTTTATATAGTTCTGACCCAAAATAGGTTTTAAGAGAAAAAAAAAATCTTTTTCTAACAGGATGTATTTATTATTTACTATGTATTCACCGCAGATGTAGCAGAATACGTCAGGCTTATTTTTGCAAGATCTTCTAGTCGAAGCCATTTCATTCACCTGTAATATTAAAAAAAACATTAATCATAAATTGGCCAAAGTAAAATCTTCAGAACTCATTTATTGCAAGAAATATGAAAGAATTTTATATCATATGATATGAAAATGCCCATAAATGTAAGCAAAAATGTTAAAAAGCCAATATGTAGCATAGTTCAGAAAGTTGACCTGATTGACCAAAATTAATGTGATTTTTGGATTCAGCACACCAAAATTATCCTAAATCAGCTCAAAAAACTTAAACAATAAATTTGTTGTTGACCAGTGTAATGAACACTGTCATCACTATCATCATCATCCTGGTTGGGTTGTTCCAGGAAGATGACCAAAAATGAACCAAAAATCTAAGTAAATAATTACATATCTCAACCAGACCTCACTCAATAACAGTACTGGTTGATTAGCATAGCTAGTGTTTATGTACCTCTTGGGGTCATTTAGTTGGACTAAGTGCATGAAAATAAGTGCAATATTGGTAAAAGGACAGTATTTAACAGAGACACAGCTCAGTTCAATCAGGAGAAAAATGGAGTAAAATAAATTGTGATAAAAAAGGAATTAGTTTTAGGTAGAAGAACAAGATAGACACCAACTGAAGAATTAGGTGTTTCTGTTATCTAAGAAACTCCCCCAGATTTAGGACATCAGTGATGATGGTGGAGATGGATGGAGCTGATGAGGGGATATCTTGATGAGATGGATTGATGTTGAGGGCCGGACATCTGTGATGAGGAGTTGAAGATGGTTGCCAGACAAGTAGGAAAGACGATAACAACTGCATGACAAGAGACAAGTTATTAGCTAAAGATGAGTGTACGGAGTGACAATCCTTCTGAGTGAACTTTTTGTGAAGAGGATGGTGACAGATAAAACAGATTAACTCTTTGCAATTGGCTGACTCTGCCCTGGAACGGTCCTCGTCCAATCCTACATTAGCAACCATTACTAGGGAGCTGAACCTGCAACAAACAATCAGCATTGAGCAAGATGATGAAGCGGTGTGCCTGTGGAACCTATAATTCCAGCAACGTTCCTGAATTTCTGAACGTTTGGAAGGAGGTGTTCTCTTCCACCCATTCCCAAAGTCTAAAACTCAACTACTGAGATGTCTTCTGTGGATTAAACATTGTGGCAGACCCCACTATCAACATCTTTGAACCATGTTACTTACAGCTAGCATTGTTCATAGTAGCTACCATTCAGCCTATCATCCTTTGCTTAGCTAGTATTTATTGTCATTTGTCATTTGTACTCTAATGGGAGACTGATCTCATGAAATGGCATTGTATGTCACACCAGTTCTTATGACATTTGGCATGCTATGCAAATGCATTTTCCACCTTTCATGTGTTATTCAATACCATTTGATAACATGCAGAATTTAGGCCAAAATCTCCGGTTCACATAACCCTAACCCTCAGTGCGTGGTATTTGACGCGGTGTGAACATAAACATGGAAAGCTTATAATGCATACAGATAACACACCAATTACAAGTGGTTTGTATATTTACATGAGATGATATCACGTTGTCTAATGAGGGTACAACAGCTTTTCAATTAAGACAAACATAATTATGATTTACGGAAAATCTTACCCAGCAGTGCAAGAGCATGACTGGTCGAGAAGGGTTTGCTGATTGCATTTGATATACAAATCGTGGGGCTTCTCCTGTTTCGATTGGGACTGGAAAGCTTTTGCCACGATCAGAGGTATGTCTCTATCCTTTCTGAAGTTGAAGTTGTGGATGTAGCTCTCGACTGCAGATTGCAGTCCCTTCTCCCTCAATCTTGATGAAATCTTGGCCCTATTACTACAAAAAGCATCACTGACACTTGAATATACAGCTGCCCATACCATGACAATCAACTTTCACAGGAGTTTCAAGGAACGTGCATTAATAAATAAAAGTTGTAGATTACAACTCCGGCTTCCCCCCACCATCCAAAGACATGCACTGATAGGTTAATTGGTTAATCTAAAAATTGCCCATAGGTGTGAATTTGAGAGTGATTGTTTGTCTCTGTATGTTCAGCCCTGCGATGAACTGGCGACTTGTCCAGGGTGTACCCCGCCTTCGCCCCTATGTAGCTGGGATAGGCTCCAAGCGACCCCCGTGACCCTCGTGAGGATAAAGCAGGTTCAGATAATGAATGAATGAATGTAGATTACAATGACCAGTTCATTACCGTTCCACTATAGCATACATGGTTTAGTTTTAAGATACAACATTATTTCACAGTGTAGCAGAAATTTTTTTCATCGATGCGTCTCATTTTCATTGTAAATCTATGGAGAGGTTCTGAAAGCTTGTCACACATGGCAACAGTAACAAAGGGGGCGAGGTGACGCCGATCAGTCAATTAAACACAAGACAAACATTTGTTTTTGTTATGACCCATCCTGTGATCTTTTCCTAGCCTTAACAAAGTTGTTTTGTTCCCTAACTTTGCCCATAGCTATGTTTATTTTAACCATGATAGTATACAATAACTTATCATATCACATCTTAGCCCCAACCTTTAGCCTAAACCTAACCAAATCTGAGCCATGACATTGTCACAACCTAAAAGCCAGATTTATTCATACTCATTAATGCCTCTGAAGGATTTGGGGGGGTAGCTGGTGTTAATCCCAGCTCACATGGGGTAAAGGCAGAGTACACCCTGGTTATTTCACCAGTTAATTGCAGGGCTGACATATCATGGCAAACAACTGTGACATCTTACAACTGATTGGGTAACGGGGAGCAAATTTACACCTACAGGAAATTTAGAGTGACCAGTTAACCTGTTAAGGTGGGTGGAAGGTAGAGTTCTTGGAAAGAGCCCACGGAGATATGGAGAGAACATGTAAACTCCACACAAAGGGGGCACCATCCATTAAGAGGACAGAAAATCTACAGTGTATTCTGGATAAAGGCAATACAAATATAGTACAAAATAAATCTCTTAAAGTTGAATTGCTTACATGGGGAACTAAGCTCACATTTTAAGGTCAGTTCACATCAGCAGAGACAGTTGCTGACACAGTATTTGCCAAATTCTGGAACACTGCTGTAAAGTTTTCAGCCCTCAGGTCCCCTTTAATGGTCTGAAGCTCCAAGCAGTTATTTCCCTTACCTGTTCGTTCCCTGTGGATCTGGTTTGTTTTCATTTGTATCACTATAAAAATGGTAATCCTCTTAATTGAAGTCAAAATATTTTTACCCCAAACCTGCTATATAATGTATGCATGTCATTAGATCAAACTGTGCCATTGTGCATAGTACAATCATTTTCAAAGGTCCTATCAGTGAAACTCCATTCTATTGAGCAGAGGTACACTACTATATTTTAAAGAATCCCACATTTTCTTATCAAACTCATGAACAATTATCCGGCTCTGTTTTGGGGGTGATTAGCAGATTAGCGCTACTTTAACAAAGTGGGAACACATATGTAGAAATATACACACACAAGCTTTAATGCAAACATGCCCACATTAATACAAGCTAAAGACTGCAAGGGAGACTAGTTGGCTACCACCATCTTCCTATCAGAATAATACAATAAAGGAAAGGATTTTGGGACAATGTTTTTAGTTGTAACAGTTTAAAGATGACTCATAACAATGGCTGTGACAGTGGCATCTCATGACTGCAGATTTTTTCTTTAGCCCTGAACAATCCTCCATTTCAAGTGGTTTCTCCCTATGATACTGAATGTCAGTAAAACAAAATACCTGTGTAATAATAGAGTACCTTCAATGAATGGAGGCAAAAGAAAGCAGAGGGTTTATGTCAAGGATGTGGTAATGGCACATTCTTGACACACACCCTCTGCTTTCTTTTTTTTAGCTTACCGGCCGGCAGGCTGTAAGCTATTGTCATCATGCGGTGTCCGTCGTCATCGTCTGTCGTCGTCTGTCGTCGTCTGTCGTCGTCTGTCGTCCGTTACAAAAATTTCAATCGTCTTCTTCTCCAAAACTACAGTTCTGATGGACTTCAAACTTGGTATACAACTTCTTTATGATCATGTCAACAAAAGTTAGAGAAATTATTTGGATCTGGATCTGATTCTGGATTTGGTGCGACTTTGAAAAATTTCACCATTATAAGAGATAGGAAGTGGATCGATGCAATAACTCAGTAAATATAAATGATATCAAGTGTAAATTTCTACAGTACAGCAGATGGGGAGATGACCAAAACATAATGGCCACATGCTGATCAGGATCTTCTTCTGGATCCGGGAACTTACGGAAAATTTAACATGGGCTCTTATGGGGAAAAAATTTCAATCGTCTTTTTCTCCGAAACTACAGCTCTGATTGACTTCAAACTTGGTATACAGCTTCTTTATGATGATGTCAACACAAAGTATTGAAATTATTTCGATCTGGATCTGATTCTGGATTTGGTGTGACTTTGAAAAATTTTCCCATTATAAGAGATAGGAAGTGGATTGATACAATAAATCAGTAAATATCAATTACATCGAGTTGGAATTTGAATTTTTTTTACAGATCTGATTGAAATATGACCAAAACAAGGGCTGTTTCTGTAATAATAAATACACATAACTGGGTGATAATAAATGGCATCTGGATACATTTCCCAAAGCTTGTAATTTGGCCAGTAAGCTACAGGGCCATTGGTCCTATTTTTTAGTAATGGTAATAGGCATCTGACATGATGGCCAACTTGATTTGAGACACTTAAATAGCTTGAATATTCATGTGTAGGCTAAAAGTTTAAACCAAACTAAACCAAACCAAACTATTCCCCCCTTCTCTCATTTCCCAAGTTTTGAAGAAATGTGTAGTGAATCTCTAAATTCAGTCACATATGTTCACTGTCCTCGAGTCGTGTTTTATTTCAAACATGTTTTGCGTTGTCACCAACCTTTGATTTGTGTCCACCAAAATCTAAAGATGTCCCGAGATATCACATTTTAAACATAATGGGATGATGATGGAACATGATGGACAGAAACCTTAATCTATTTAAAAATGAATGGAAACTATGGCCTATGTTGAAGTTGGTTAACGTGATGAAATACAGAAAAAACATGTCTAATCATGACATAACACAATGAACCACAGTCTTGAACAATGATTAACTTTAACACTCTTTTTTTTTTTAAACAATAATTCCTTTTGTACTGTGTAGAACTATTCTATTGTAAATGAAGTGTAGTTAACACATAGTTGTGCAATATTTTCTTATCAAAATGTTTCCGTGAAGTCTTGTCTTGGCCTTTTTCCAAGTCAGTACTGCAGAGAGCCTCAGCTTATCCCTCGATCGTGACCTCAGTCCTTGTGTTGTGTTGCTGTTGTTGTTGCCTCAGTGTTTGGGGGTCGATATCATCTTCAGTATTTGGCCTTGGGTCAGCGGACAAATGGACAAGCATAAGAGTGTTTGGGATTAAGTTTTTCACCCACGCACTCACACCCACACCCAGCCATGTTTCCATTGATTCCCTGAAGACCCGACCTAGCTTTAATCTTTCACTTGTTACGTTGAAGTCACTTAGAATATGCTATTTGACATTATGTTGATGAGTTGAAGCTGAATCCCTACAACTGACAAGTGCATCCCCATATGCTAAGAAACACTCTCCTACACAACCCACTGACACACTTGATTTTTTGGCTTGGGTGGGGGTTAAGCGTATGTTGGTTGACAGATGGATAAATCTCTGCAGACATTTATGTGAGTCTGAGTGTGTGTCGGGGGTGATCCCTGCGGTGAATCACAGTGTAATCTCAGTTATTCCCCTTGCTTGCTCTCTAGGGGTACACGCACGCACGCATGCACGCACGCACGCACACACACACACACACACACAAATATATGCAGACACACACCTTTGCCTTTATGTAGGAGAGTGTAATCTCTGTCCGTCCTGTCACAGTCCTCACTCAGCGTGAATCATTAAAGAGCAGTTAATTACCCATAATCCACTCTGGGCCAGATGTCTGCTCTGTTGGAATGACCAGAATTTCTGGTATGCATGTATGTGTGTGTGTGTGTCAATATTTGCCACCACATGTGACAATCTGCTGTGTGGTTTCCTCATATTTTCATTACTTTCCTCTATTTTTATTTGTTTGTTGTCTTTTCCTCTTTCCTCCTTTTTTTATTTCAGACTTTACACCTGTTTTCACCCTGTTTTCGGTCTTTACCTCTTCTAGTCTTTGCCTCTTCTCTCTGCATAAATCCGTCAATCCCTCCTCCTCCTCCTCCTCACCCCTCCCTCTTTCCCTCTCCCTGGTTTCAGTTCATACTCCCTCAGTCAGCACAGCACCCTAAGGGACTCAGGAGTTGTTGCAGGCATCACAAAACAAGTATATCCATGCAAACCAACTGCGTGACCCCACTGTAAGGTACTGTAATGAGTTTGTGTGTTCTTGCATGCAAAGTATTTTCTCGTGAGCCTTGTCTGTGGTATTTAGAGTGAAGTGTCTCATGTTTCTTAGACTTTGAGCTGCAATAACTGGCTTGTTGGGGATGTTTATGACATCATTTTACAGCTTCACAAGTTTGGATTTTAACAGGGTAAACTCAGTCATGGTCAGGTCACGGTACGAGTAAAATGCATTCATTATGCAAATAGTTGGAAATGTTGCTAAATTTTTGACTGTACCAAACAAGTAAGTGTTGTGCAAATGAATAATAATGCCCGGTGGGTGAGTTTATGTTTTTGGAGACATTCTCAACTTTTTGACTTTCCTTGACATTAGAAGCAAAGCTGGCAAAGCAGTTTCATTTTTCTGTGTAAAGCTTCTGCAGCAGATGAAGTTTGCCCTCTTATCATTTGTAGAAATCTGAACTTTGTCTTACCTCAACATCCATTCAGTAGCTGTTCTGGGAGTTTTAATTTTTTTATGCCAAAATGGACAAGAAGTCCTTGAAGGGCTCAGAAAAAAATTCATGTGAAAACATCTGTTACTTTGTGATTCTGAAGTACATCATAACATCATCTGCTGAAGATCATGTCATATGAGGAAAAGCTCCAGAGCAGCTGCTACATGGACCTTGAAGTGACTTAGATTATCTTGTCAAAATCATGTCAAAGTTGCTGAGGGTTTTTTGCATGTAAAATTGTAAACTTGTAGTGAAAGTTGTTTTAACAGAGTTCAGTCAGAGTCAAAAGCAATAGAAATGATTTCTGCACAAAGAAAAAGTATTTTTTTAAAAACTAAATGTTTAATGAGGCTACAGAATGAAACAAGCTCCATCTGTCTGAACAGACAAGATGAAAGATTTACTGAAAATCAAGGGCAAAAGCCAGTTAAAGCTGGATTAACCAAGTTTGGCTGATCCTCATCTCCTCACTTTAAGAAATGTAGTTCAGTGCTGTCTTATGTGAATGGAGTCATCAATATTCACACAGTTGCCTCTGCCTGCTAACATAAAATGTATCCCGGTGCAAGTTTTACCACTTAGAGATGTAAAGCATGAGAAGAAGAAGGGGAAAAAAAATCAAAGGTTTTGTATTTTCCATCTCAGCATGGGTTCAGCATGAAAAAACGTTCTTATCCTTGAACAACCTCCTCACCTCAAGTTAGATTTTCAACCTTGTATCAAGCCATTAGAGGGAAGAAAACAGTGATTTTCTCGGCCAAGGTGGGAGTTTCTTGTGCAGAGCAGATGATCAAGACACTGTTTAAGAGTTTAATTTACTTGGAAAACTCCATCTGTACTCCTAAACCAGTTTCCTTTTCGGAAATATGCCAAATAGATTGAGTTGAACAGGTTATTACAGTATAAGTATTTGCAACTGAAACAGTAAACATATCACTTTACCGCCCCTCCTCTTCATTTGCTTGAACCAGACTAACAGGTAAATCATTTTTGGTGTCATTTTTCTGGCTCTTTGAAGGCATAATCTGCTATGAACAGTGTAAACAAAGCTTGAATACTGTGGTTGAAGAGCAAGAATAAGAGGGATACCCTTTATTTGCCTTGTTTTGATCCTTTGTTTCTGTCAAAGCGACCACTTGCTTATTACAAGAGGGTTTGGCTTGGCATGGCTATTGTTTGCATATTAGTTCAAGGCCGGGCCATGAGAACAAGATGAGTAGACAGTAAATATTAGGAGTGACTCGGTGAGATTTTCAGAGGAAAAGAGAAAGCAAGTTGGGTTCCTTTGTAACTTTAGGTGAACTTGTGCAAGAACTGAAGTGAGTATAAAGAAAAAGCTAGATGTTTTTCATGTGAACATGAGATGAGAAATGTGAAATATTCTCACCTATTGCCTCTTGAAAGAGATGCAGATAAAAGGAAGTGAGCAAAAGGCTAAAATGTGAGAAAAAAAAGACAAAATCAGTTCAAAGGAAAAGTATGCCAGCAAAAGAGACATAAAAACACAAAGGAGAAGAACTGTCCCTATAACTCGCAGTGATACCTGATGAAACATAGCCACTTGTGTGAAATCGACACCGTCAATTTAATGAGATGTTCTGACATCAGCAAGAAAAAAGAGCAGTCGGATTCTCTGGCAGCATTGCGTTTCCCCCTCAGGGCCCTCACCACCATTACGCAAGCCAGATCGAATATAAGCAAAAGCTAAATGCAATCTTTGTGGGAGGCCGAGGGATGAACCTGGATTAGTGATGGTTTTAGGGATATTTGTAATAGGGAATCCCAGCAGATTTCACTGTGCAGATATGTTTCTCATATGCCAGAACGTTAACCGCTCTTTGTTAAAGCCAAAGGGAAAAGAAGGAAAACGAGTGGTACAGTGGGAAAGCTGAAGTGTCCTCAAGGCACAGCATCCCAACCAGCTGCATCTTCTCCACATCAGTAAGGGAAAATATATTCATGATTTTTTTCAGTGTTCACCAGCATCTTATATTTTCATATGCTCACATGTCTTTGCAGTTTGGAAGGTGCATTAATGGTGCAGTAGTGCATTGTGAAGTAGGGATGGCTGATTAATTGGCTCCGACATTTTACAAACTGTCCATCTGTTGCTTTCAGAAAGCTAATTAGCAAAATACAGTGACAAAAATGAAGATGGTGTGCCAACATGCAGAAAGATGTTTGACAGCTTTGTATACCTCTAGTTGCTTTTCATCGCAGTGGTAATGGATAATACCCATTGTCTAAGTTGAAGAGCTGAGCAACACTGACAAATTGCAATAGTAAAATGATCAAATCAGAGTGTCTCCAATACTGCAGATTTTATTGGGTGCCCCTGGTCTAATGTACTTAGTACCTAAACGTGATCTATCAAAGGACAACCCAATCCAAGCCCTGTCAAGCACCAGTGTATTACCACCTGCTGAACATCCAAAAACAGGTCTGACCTGAGACCATGGACCCCACAAGACCTCTGAAGGTGTGCTGTGGAATCTGGCACTGAGGCATTAGCAGCAGACCCTTTACAGGGTGGGGAAGCAAAATGTACAATATTTTGAGGCAGGGATTGAAAGACAGTGTATGACCAATTAGTTTATTGAAAGTCATGAGAATTTATTTGCCACAAGAAAATGTACATAATAGAAAATGTTTTTATTCTATGTGTCCTCCATCTTTCTCAATAACTGCCTTCACACGCTTCCTGAAACTTGTGCAAGTGTTCCTCAAATATTCGGGTGACAACTTCTCCCATTCTTCTTTAATAGTATCTTTAAGAAAGTTGACATTGCTGTGTGATGTTCTATTGGTAGCATGTTCTAAAACGCCCCAAATAGTATAATCCAGAGGGTTTAGATCTGGGCTAGAAGGCAGCCATAAACATGATTCCCAAAAATTGCTAAAGTTGGATTTGTTGCTGTTGTCAACAAGTGTTTTGGTGTTCTTATGTAAGATTTTAACTTCAAATCATATTTTACTGCATTTCTAACAGTCTTGTTGCCATTTTGTTGCCAATTGCCATTTTTCTCATGGATTTGGTTGGATCCTTCAGGATTTTGGATTTGAGAGCTTTAATAAAAGCTTTGGTATGTTTTTTGTTGCTTCCTCCACTTCCAGACTTTCTCGTAATGGTTTTGCTCATAGTCATTCTCTTCTTTACATTATAAACAGTCTTTATGGACACTCCAACTATTTTTGAAATCTCCTTTGGTGTGACGAGTGCATTCAGCAAATCACACACTCTTTGATGTTTGCTTTCCTGATTACTCATATGGGCAAAAGTTTCTGAAAAGGTATGGATAATAGTGTTAGGTAGGATTATGACATCAATATATGTTTGGTTTCAAAACAATTGACGTAGTGCCTGCTGAGAAAAAACAACTAAATGTTCATTGTAAATTTTGCTTCCCCACCCTGTAAGTCCTGTTATCTGAAATGTGAAGCTTCCATGAATTTGGTTTGTTTGTCCAACCCCTCCCACAGATGTTCCATTGATATGAAATTAGTTTTTCTTCCTCAGACCGGATTTTTTGTGTACTAACCACTGCAGACCAGGAACACCCCGCAGACCAACAGTTTTGGAAGTGCTCTATCCTTTGAGCCATCCCAGATTGCTCAGATCCTTATACTTTGCCATCCAATATATCAGCGTCAAGATGTAAATATTAAAAAGTGCCATTGTAACAAAATAATCAACATTATGACCATTTCACCTTTAAGTGGTCAGGATGTTATATTTACAGTATATATGTTAGCTATGTGTGCATTAACTCTTCATTCAAAAATAACATAGAAGCTTCTCCATGTTAAAAATATTTTGTAACATAGTAATTGCAAAATAATTGAATCCCCTTTGAGAGAATTACATAATAACTATGACTAGTTATAAAGTGTCAACATGTTAGGGTTAAAGTTAAGGTTAACTTGCTTTACTATCCCGGTAGGGAAATTTGGTCTCTGCATTTTCTCCGTTCTAATGCATACGCGGTACCTAGCATTAGCATTAGCGCATGTCACACATTAAGCAGTAAGCTGCCATTGAAGGCGCTCAGGGACCCACTGCAGATGTTCAGATGCACCGTGGCCTGAACCACTGACATATTGGTACCTTTTTTTTAATGGCGGGGGAAACGGAAGGGTTTGGATGAAACCCGAAGAGTAATAAGTTAATTGTTCTGTCAATCAGAAGAAAGTATAGATTAGTTTCATCATGATGTAGGACGTATGCTGCTCGCGCACCTTGGAGGCAGAAAGCACTCTGAGTTCGTAGCAAAGCACTGACTGCCAGTGTGAATAATGCTGTCGTCTTGCTGTGCCGTGGGTTGTCAGAACAGAAAGAACACACAAAAGGATTTAATCTTCTACAGAATTCCTGCTGGCAAACATCCCTTCCTGAAAAATCGGCGAAAGTTATGGTTGCAGGCATTAAGACGCGAGAACTGGTCTGAGGAGGAACTTCAGAATGCTGGTCTGTCCAGTGCACACTTCAGATCTGGTAAGTACTGGAGATCTGCCATACAGAGGTTGCGTTAACTGGAAATATTCCGCCATTGACAGATTTTTTTTTAAATGACGGAAAATTCTGAAGGCCATCCGTCATTTTGACAGATTAAAATACTGAGGGTAATCGTTGTTTAGCTGACTTTAGCCAAAATTAGATGCTACTTTGCTAGCGCAAACTGTGCAGACAGCCGAGTCTCCTTAGTTATTTTAAAAGCCCAGTAAATGTGATGGCACTGATAAACGTGGAGAAAAAAGAGTTATACTATTATAAAGTTATACACCAGTTCTTCTTTCATTTGGTGTGCTATATGTACACATTTTCTACCTTTCATGTGTTATTTGATGGCATGTCCATTTGTTTCCAGATCTCTAGTTCACATAACCTGAACCCTAACCCTCAGTGCATGGGAATGACACTGCCTGAACATACACAAGGAAAGTTTATATTGTCTACAGATAACACATCAATTAAAAGTGGCGTAAATAATTATGCAAGCAGTGATATCACGTTGGTTTATCAGCCAGCAGCAACTACAGCTGCTGCATCACTGAGATGTTTTTGAACATTAAATACTACTAAATATATCTCATTATCATTGAAAAATAAAAATTTGAAATGACGGATAATAATGTTATGATGGAATTTTTACGACCCTGTCCGTCAAAATGACGGACAATAAAAATGTCTAGTGCAACCTCTGCTCCACACCCATTAGTGCAAGTCTGCTTTTCTGCTATGGGACAGTCTTTCCGATGCGGTCAAGTCAAATTATGCTGCCGTGAAAGAGAAGATGGGATCAGCTTTTGGACAGAAACAGTTAATGGACAGTTTTAGAGCTAACATATTCGCTCGTTCACGGGTTCCGGGGGAGAGCCTGGAGGTGTATGCGGCTGATGTGAGCCGGCTGGTACTGGTGTTTTTGCCTCCGAGTTGGCACGCATCACTGTTGTTAGTAAACATTGAAACTCATCTATTAACCATTACATGCTTGAGAGCTCATGGAGAACATATATTGTTTTTAATAATAATAATAATAATAATAATAATAATAATAATACATTTTATTTATAATGCACTTTACATTTTTAGCTAAAAAACTCAAAGTGCTACAAGCAGGGTACAATAAATACGATTAGAAGGTAAGCTGAGAAACAGAAAGCAAGTAAGACAGATAAAAATAGCTAAAACAGGTGAAGCACGCACAGACCAGGCAAGATTATGGGTATGCTTTCCCAAAGAGAAAGGTCTTCAAACTTTTTTAAAAAATGTCCTCCGTCTGTGGGGCCTGGAGGTGGTCTGGCAGGGCTTGCGGCAGATGGGGAGCAGCAGCCTCAAAAGCTCTGTCACCCATGGTCTTCAGCTTTGTCCTGGGAGGGCACAGACAGTGACCATTTGCCAGACCGGGTTCTGGAGGTGGTGTGGGGAGTGAGGAGTTCAGTTTAACTGATATTTGGTTTCAGTTCATCAAAACTTTGCTGTTCTTCACTCTTTACCTCATACTTTCAGTTCAGCTTTAGAGGGACGGTGTGTTTTCCACAGATTTTCATCTCATGTAACCTTAATATCATAGAGAAGTAAAAAAAAAAAAAAAAATCCAAGGACAAAAGATCTAAAAGAAAATGTAGCAACAGTTATAGATGAAATTAATCTCTGTCCTTGTCAGTCATGCAAATAGTTACTTAGTGTTTTTTTATGTTAGTTTATCTGGAACGTTTCTGATGGATTTTCTTTTTTTTCCAGTAGTAAACAGTTTTCATTGGTCACTCAACAATTCAAATATGATTAAATACAATAAATACAATTTGAAAACAGTTTAAAACCTGCTGCAGCAGCGGTTGCATTTCTTATACATAAGTCTTTAAGTGAAAATGTTTGCAGTGTATTATGTTCATCTAATCTCCTTCAACCATCTGGTCAAGAAGAACAGGCTGATGTTTCCCATCATGCAATGAGCTCTTGAAGAACAACTGGAGAATTTTCTGAAATTTAAATCAATCATTATTTAATTATTTGAGGGAAAAAATCATAATGACATTATTTTGTTTGTGTTAAAACATTTCATAATGGCTTATAGTCAAACCTAAACTGCTTCCCTTCCCTGTGAAGTGAGGAGAGGCTGAAACACAGGCATAAGCTTTCCAAAAGACAAATGTTCTATGAAAACAGATGCCATAATAATGCTAATAAAGAGAAAAATAACCCACTAAAATGTCTCTATGGGGAAGAAGATGAGCTGTGAAACCATTTGTCTCAGGTTTTATTACAGGCTCTTAGTGCTGTGATGACTTTCTGCAGAAGTGTGCAGAAGTAAGCATCCCAGTAAAACCACACAGCAGAGCAGATTTTATTCTTCCTCTTCCCTGTGGATGAAAACAGAAGGAAGTCATCAGGCAGGAATCTTCATTTCCTTGTTTTTGATCATATCGGTGTATTATCAGAGAACACAGATCAACAGTGTTCCATGTATATAAGGATGACAAATCAGGAAACTGTTTAATTGGAAGAAAAGAATTGGAAGATATAATTTTTATAAAGTGAAGCCAGATAAACTCATTGAAAATGCATTATGATGTGATAAATATGCTGCAACACAAAACATCATCCAATAACCTAAGGGCTGCTGAGTCATATTATATTCATACTATATTTTAGGTGAGAGGTACTGTACAAAGATTTGCTTTGTTAAAAAGTTTAGCACTTCAAAGGTTAAACGTAGAAGAATTCCTGTGTACTTTTGTGGTGTGTGTCTTCCACTGTGTGTTGTGCAGGAAGCCTGTTGGTTTGATGTTGGCTTATTG
Source organism: Sphaeramia orbicularis (assembly GCF_902148855.1). Lineage (NCBI taxonomy): Eukaryota > Metazoa > Chordata > Actinopteri > Kurtiformes > Apogonidae > Sphaeramia > Sphaeramia orbicularis. The sequence goes on along the minus strand of NC_043974.1, from coordinate 8,055,762 downwards.
CGTTTCTAAAGTAATAGCCAGAGTTGTACCGAGAGAGAGAGAGAGAGAGAGAGAGAGAGAGAGAGAGAGAGAGAGAGAGAGAGAGACTCGTTATATTTACATACACATAATATTTAAAAAATTTTTAATCTGAAAAAGACAAAATATCTTATGAGCTGTTTTCATGACTATTGAAATGAATACTCCACTAATCTTCCTGTTTACATCCATGCTTACCTTTCTTAGAAAACTAATTGATTTTTTTCAGTTTTTCCACTGTGTAAACTCATCCTCTTTCTGTTCCTTTAAACACCCTCTCGAAACATGTTGTCTTTTCAATATTTGCTCATATCTATAAACCTGTTGATATGCTCTGTCATAGGACTGTATTATGTCAGTAGTAAAACAGTACTATCTACTTGTGGAGAGAGATGTGAACTCCTTTTCAAAGCTTCCATCTCTAGTGAGGTTCTTTGTCTTTACTCCATCTGACTGGAAACATTGGTTGTGTGTTGCAACCTGCAGTAAAACACCCCAATCAGATTTATTTTCCAAATCAACTGTATGCATGTCCAAATCAATCAATCAATCAATAAATAGAATATTAGCATATGTAATATCAACAGAAAAAGACCCACTTCGGAATATCCAAGCGGTTACATGACACATAAACATGTCAATTTCAGAATGTTGTCAAATAATAGTGTATACTATTTTCTGTGAAAATCTGACCATCGAAATAATATGGATGTGGGCAATGGAGATGGTTATTATTAGCTTTGTAATGGAGTTAACTAAAATCAAACATTGACAAGCTCCCACTACAACAGAAACACCAACACAAATTTCATGTACCACTAGAGTTTTGTTTGGTCTTTGGCATTTTACCTTGTAACTAAATGAGGATCATAGGAAAGAAGGCAGCACTGGACAGCTGACTTCATGTTCAACTCATTTTATTTCTCTTTTCTAAATGTATGAAAATGTGATATTGGCAAGTGATGAAAGTACAACATGCTACATTACTTGAATTAAAGTAGGGGGAAATTGAATTACTGCAGAAATATTATCTTACATTCATATACAGGCTACTACAGACTGCAACAGTTCAGTGGTCATGTAAATGTACAAACCAAGTTCAGGTTAACTGACATTTTCACAGTATAAAAATAATAAGTCAATCAGACATGCTATATATCTGCTATGAAGTCATGCATGGAGAAGGATGATGAGTGTCAGGTTGTGACTCAGGAAAAGACTAGGATGCCAGTTTACAAAGAGAGCTTGAAGTTAGTATTTTTTGATTGGATCAATACACCCTTTCGTACTGAATTCTTATTGTTTGTTAAGTGGATGTAGGTGGTAATAGCAGCAGCCACATTGAGAAATTGAATTTCACCCCAGGCTGCAACCTCTGTGTGGCGAAAGACCACCGATTTTTTATTCACAACCAGTGACAAATGTTTTGTGAAATTACACAGTATATACCTAGATTAAATACACAGCCATGCACGAACCTCCCATACAGAACATTTGACCAATTTATTGTAAAAAGAAAAAAAAAAGGTTTAAAATACAATGAGCCCATATTATTACTGGTTTAGACCAACCACACCAAGTTAAATGATAGTTGTTTATCTTTTGTTTCAGCACTTTTCCTATCTGCTGTTTATCAGCGTGAGCGCTGCAGCAGTGAGGAGGAGGAGGATGAAGGAGAGGAGGAGGGGGACAGATCCGGAGGAAAAAGGAATAGGTAGATTTATTATGGCAGCAGGTTCATTCTCATTGTAACAGATCAATATAATGACGGGAGAAAGTGAGACTATGTATGCATTCCTCAGCACCGCTGTCTGTTAACATACCCTCAAAGGATGCAACATCAACTGTCAAACTTCATGCAATAAATCAATAACGCCTCCACAAACTGTACAAATATATTATAGATAAACCATTTCTAGTACAAATATACCAAAAACAAGACCAGATAATACATTTTTAAGGTCACGAGTAAAACACAGCTAACTTTGTCAGCCATTTATTGAAAAAAAAAAAAGAGTAATACTGACCTCATCCAAAGCCAAAAAAACCAATGTCTTGTTCTATTAAGTGTTTATTTATTGAAGATAATCCCCATACAGCCATGACTCAAGTATTGAACTAGAGCAGAATTATATTTGTCTATCTGTTCAGTCCATCATCTGCATGCCAATATATGAGTCTGCACGTTCTCTTTAAGGGATGAATTATTTTGTCTTAAATGATTATGAAGGGGTGAATTATTCCAGTTTGTTATGGCTCTATATAAGAGAAAGACCTCATTACAGGTAACCAAGTGTTATGCTTATGTGAGTCATTACAGTAAAGTTTTTGATCAGAACTGGTTTGGAGAGATGATATGATGATAAAATAATTACTGTTTATTTTAACCCATAAAGACCCACTGCTACTTTTGTGGCAATTACAAAAATGAATTGTTGTCTCTGTTTAACCTTTTTTTTTTTTTACGTGTTTGATCACCATTTATTATAATGTTATCCTCTGCATTTTGCATTTTTCAAGTTAAGGTATTTTCCTGTATTAAATTTACTGATCATGTAGATGTTTATAGAAGCTCAGATTAAAGCTGAGGGTTATTATATCAGAAATAGAGAAAACTGAAGAAAAAGTATCTATCAGCAAATGTATCAATAACTGAACATACACCTAATGTCTCCACTGTTATTTATCAAACTGGTGACAAGTTTTTTCATTGGCGAATCAAAGTTGTAGAAGATGATGGTGTTTCCACAGTCACTACAGAGCCTCTGAATGTCCAAATGGGTCATATCTGATGACCATGACAAGATGACAAACTGTATTTTACAGCAATTGTCTACATGTGTTGATAGGTTTAGGTGACACAGTGGTGCAGTGGCTAGCACTGGCGCCTTACCGCAAGAAGGTTCTGGGTTTGATTCCAACCAGGCACCTTTCTGTGTGGAATTTGCATGTTCTCTCCATGTTTGTGTGGGTTCTCTCCAAGTACTCCTCCCACCATCCAAAGACATGCATTGATAGGTTAATTGGTCAACCTAAAATTGCCCATTGGTGTGAATGTGAGTGTTTGGTTGTTTGTCTCTATATGTTGGCCCTGCGGTGAACTGGTGACTCGTCCAGGGTGAACTCCACCTTCACCCATAGATAGCTAGGATAGGCTCCAGCGCCCCCAGGACCCTAGTGAGGATACAGCAGGTTCAGAAGATGAATGAATGAGAGGTTTAGTGGATCAGAAGTTATTAAACATTTTAGACCGGTAGATGATTTTGGTCACCAGTGGCTATTTGGGTCTTTATGGGTTAAGTTAGTCATCAAATGCTATCAAAAACTGTAAGATTTATCATCCTGTTTACTATTATTTAAGTGTTGAATTTTCTCAGTTTACATATTTTATATGTTTTCTGTTTTATTGCAAGTATAATATGTTTATTTATTAGTATTTATTTACTTTTTTTGCTCATTTATACAATGTAGTATGTCCAAAGATTTTTTGCAATTGGGGTTATGTTTTGATGTTTTTTATTGGCTTTTTCTCTGATTTTATTTATTGTTTTTAATATGTGTTCAGTGTGCTCTGATAGTGTTAAATTATTCAAATGATCTTAGTTGTTTCATGTGTGTTCAGCACTTTGAGCAACAATGTTTTGTGTTTGTAAGTGTTGTTAAAACATTTTTGGCTTGCCATGCTCTGCATTTCTAAGAGTTCACATGAAACTACTTGTCACATGTACAAAAAAGTTTGATTAAATACTTCAGATCATTTAAGCACGTTCTAAGATAATTTCATTTAGCTTCCATATTAAGTTGGAAGGATTTCAACCAGTCTGCAGGAACACTGTCTATGTAACCGTGACTGACAGAGCAGTACTACTGGAGGGAGAAGATTGAAGTCCTAAAGTCTAAAGTCTATAATAGACAGTGAGAGGAAGAGAAGAATTTGGGGATATAACAAGAAAAGACAAAAGAAGGACAACCAAGTATAGAAATGTCCTCCAGTGCTCTTCACTGTCCGCTCTGACCAAATGGACTTCAGATCTGTTCAGTGATCACTTCATTACATGCATTTGGAGATGGTTGTCAAGCACAGAAATGAGCTATGTTTTTTCAATCAATTTGGTGGAGACTGTGCTTCTATGTGCAATATATGGCATGAGCAGAGGCTGAATTTGCAATAGGGCCATTAATAGTCTTGTGTCTGTGTAACCTTGGCTAACCTACACAGCTGTTGGTTATTCCATGCATTAGGAAGTGGCTTTGGCAACGCATGAAGCATACTGTGTGTGAGAGGGATGTCAGGTATGGTTTACTCAATGCTGACTAGGTTAAGGGAGGAAACGGGGTAAAGAAAGGAGGAATAAAAAGGAGAAGTGAAGAAAGAAGAGGTATGAAGTGTGTCTCTGATACAGTGATGTCCATCGTAACAGAAGAGCACACTGTGGTTCCCTCTTATCTCATTCATCACTGCCTTTCATCAGCCTCTCCTCATTGTGCATTCTCCCCATCCCTCTCTTCCTCTTTCACCCTTCTCAATCTCATGCCCTCAGCCGCTCACTTCACTTTCCATTTCTCTCTCCCTCGTCCAAAACTACTCGGTCTCCTGCTCTTCATTTATTCATTTCTCCGTCTGTCACTTCATATTTCTCTTTTGTCTGATTCTGTCCCTCCACCTGTCTTCTTCATCTGTCTTCGGTGCCGTGCTCTCTTTCACTGCAGTCACATTATATTGGAAAATGTCTAAGAAAGCCTGAAAGTCGTCAAAATTTCATATAAATGGGATGTGTTTCTAATTAACCACCTGTGCATTTGTGATGTTAGCCATATTGTTGGGCGTTAACAGGTGCAAGAATCACCTAAAACAGCTCCTTAAACTCTAAAGGTTTATATAGACTACATCTCCCTACAAGACAGCTTCCAAATGAAACAAGCCAATTAGAAAATTCTTTCTTTGTGATGTAGTAAGGCAGAACCAATCACTTTTGTGGTAAAATGTTTTAGTCCCGCCCCCTTCACTTGCTAATAGCAAAGCAGCAACCATGTCTGGGAAAACTAGCTTGGAAAAGTGGATAATTTGTGTCATTGAACCCAACTACTGCATAGCCTTCCAATAGCAAGAAATGTTTCAGATGACTGGGTGCATTTTATTTTTAGAAATGTAATTTCACTCAGCTTGTGTCTTTTTTGATGTGTATAGCACATTTATGACTAAACTGATTATTTTGTTGCTATATACAAGTGCTAGTCTTAGCTTTGTGCAAGTTAGAATTCAAGTCATGACATAGTTTTGTTAGCAGTTGTTTTGAGACATTCAATCATTATTGACATTTTATTTAGGTAGCACTTATCTTTAGCTGCAGTGAGCAAGCTAATGGCTAATGCTAACAACTGCAGGGTTTGGTTGAGGAGTACCAACTGTAAATGTACCTGTAAGGCAAGTCAAGGCAGGTTTATATAGCACATTTCATGTACAAGACAATTCAGAGTGCTTTACATAAAACATTAAAAGCATTACAGCAGAAGGCATGAGAAAAACAAACAAACAAAAATCAGATAAATAGGTAAAACAGATAAGCAGATAAAACAGATAAAAACTTTTAGCTTAAAAAGGAAAAGTGCAGATCTGAACTGATGAATAAAAACTCTATTCAAATCCAGCTGAGAACAGGTGGGTCTTTAACCTGGATTTAAATAAACTGAGTGTTTCAGCTGATCTGAGGTTTTCTGGGAGTTTGTTCAAGACATGGAGCATAGAAGCTGAACGCAGCTTCTCCATGTCTGGTTCTGACTCTGGGAACTGACAACAGACCGGATCCAGATGGCCTGAGGGGTCTGGTGGGTTCATACTGAGTCAGGAGGTCACTGATGTATTTTGGTCCTAAACCATTCAGACCTTTATAGACCAGCAACAGAACTTTAAAGTCTATCCTCTGATGGACAGGCAGCCAGTGTAAGGACCTCAGAGTTGGACCAATGTGGTCCCCTTTTCTGGTCTTAGTCTAGCAGGAGAGTTCTGAATGAGCTGCAGTTGCCTAATGGATTTTTTAGGTAGACTGTACATTTTATTGTAGATATTTATCATGCATTTACAGCAGCTTTATTTCTCTGATCCCTGCAGCCTTATTACCTGATTGTTTGTAGCCAGTCAGAACAGCTGATAAGAAGTGGGTGGTGATATTTTCCTCCTGCAGCTGAATCTGAGGAGCATAGATACACAGAAAGATTCCTAAAGTGAGGGGAAATCAAATCTACACTCTTTGTTTTGTAACAGCATTAAATAAGTCATGAATACACGCCTGAAAGATATAGATATAAGTGAAAGTGAGACCTGTAAAAAAGATGATTACATAAGACATTTGCAGATAAATATCTACTAGAGGTCAACTCATAAAAAAAACAGTTTGTCAGTCAGTATCACCCTGCTTCTTCCTCCAAAATTCTACACTAAAACTGCATTATATATATCTGAAATTAATCTTACACCTTATTAAAAACTGGATAACTGCTGAGCTGAGCTGTGTGTTCAGATGTCAAAGAAATATAATACTTAAGTTAATAAATTTGATTCAATGAACATCAAATTCAATGTAATTAATCAATAAATGTAAAAAGGAATATTAAGTTCCATAAAAAAAAATGTGTTTTTTTCTTTCAAGTTTTTAAACCTGATATGTACTACTGGCCATCCTCCAACCCCAAGTGGAAGTTGGTAAGACGTTGGCCAAATCAGTCTCTAGAATGAATACATGTTATGTATACAGGTATGGTTTCATTTCCATTTTATACATGAAGAAACAGAGCTTTTTGCACCTGTATATTTCAGTCTAGTTACATTTGGCCCTGGTTCCTTTCACCCTGTGGGCTGACTGGTTTGGGCAGGGATGAACATAGTAATCACATTTGGATGCAGATTATCTCAACCGCACCAAGACCCTTCAGAGGAGGCAGACTTGGTCCTGTCCCATGAGTTCTCAAGCATCTCATTTGTGGTGGGAATGTGATCTAACTTAAATTGGACCGATCTTCCAAGTATACCCTGCAAGTTTGTGCTAAATGGCTCCTATAGCCAGGTGTGCTTTGGATTTTGGGATGTGGCCCAGCGTGCAAACTGTAGCAGCATGTGTACTAGCAGCTACTGAGAGAATGTTTCTTTCTATTTCAGGCAGGCCACTGACCATTTATTACAGAATGACATACATTCGAGTTTGCCAGTGACTCTACTCAAGTGATGCCCTGGAACAATCTAAGCAAGCAAGGAGCAGAGATATCACTACCCCTCCCCCAACAGCCCAGTTTCACAACCTTAGAATGAATCAAGTACATACAGAATGAACAAATACTTAAATGCACAGTTTAATTATTTCTTGCTCAGTGCAGTTAGTTATAAAGTACAGTTAGGTTATGCTTACTACAGACACCATGAATTTCCATTTTTCTTATTTCCTGTGTCTGGGGTTCTTTAACAGTCGCTGACAAGCCAGATTGAAATGAATGCATGAATGAATTAAATATATTAAATGAAATTATGGGCAAACAGCGCTTGCTGACCAAACTTCTTCATGACTCTGACATTTTGTCACAGCAACCGATGATTGCTTTGTAACCTTACCTTTTACATACCCTACTTTAATCTTAAAATATTATCTTGGAATATTACACTAACACAGTGAGAACTTGAAGTTTCACAGTGCAATGCTGGGTCTGAAAACTGAAGTCACAACACAGTCCCAAAACAAAAGCTGACTCTCTTTTGTTGTGTGTGAGTCACACTACTCTCTACTCTGTTTATGCACTGCAGGTATAGTCAGTGAACAGATTTTTTGGCGTTTTTCCTGCACACTGTATGTCATGAAAGCATAGCATACATGGGTGTTGTAAGAGGTTTTGTGCATTAAATTCTAGTAAACCACTTGTGCTTCTGCAGTGTATTACTCTGACATCTAGTTAACAGAGGAGTCAAAACCAAAGTGTTTGTAAATTTGTATTGCCAAACTGCATGTTACTACTAAAATACAGTAGTTACACATTGTGTGGACATTTAATGTGGAGTTGATAAATTTATTGATTTTCATGGTATGTCTCTGCATTTGATATTTTCTGGACAACTACATACCTACTCATAGTCATGCCAAAATAATGATCTTTTTTTTTAATAAACTGCATATAATTAGTGGATGGAGGAATCATGGTGTCACCCACTGATTTCTGAACTACTGTTTTGAAGACAGTAGTCTGGGATTTGGTTCTGGCCATGTTGGCTCTTTGGAGCTGGAAGTGACCACATTTGGACAAAAAGAGTGGAGCGGAGGACAAGGGGTCACAGCAATCTGTGAATGCTAAATACTAGCATATTGACTCAAACTGACTAAAACTGCAGTCATCACCAAGCGCTCTGTAGCAAAATAGTTTTTGGTCTTGTTAGTGCAACCTGTCTGTTAGGAAAAAATGTGCTTTATGAAATAAACACAAATTCAGAAAGCTTGAGTGAGCTGTCATACAGACCTGTCAATCAAAGCCTGACATAGCAGACATCTGTTTTATATGAGATCTTATTAATGGTTCAATACTTTGAAGATTGATCAAGTCACTTATGAGAAGCCCCCCCCACCAAAAAAAAGAAAGAAAATGAATGTGACTGGAATCAATCCTGATTTAGATAGATAGATAGATAGATAGATAGATATGTTTATTTGTCCTTCACAGGAAAATTGTTTTCACAATCCGTACAGCCATGAGAATACAGCACATCACTCACAAAAAACATAAAACATAACACAAACCCAAAAACAGCAATTCCATACCATATACCCACCCTAAACAGTAAAGACAACAATTGCACCTCCATATACCTGCCACACTGTAACACATTACAGTATCTTTAATGATTTGTTCAGTTGTGGTATTGTTGCATTTGCAATGAAACTTTTGCTGAATTCTACTTTTTCCCAGTTTGTTGACCTGTAGTGGTTAAAAGTTCTTATTACTACAATTTCCATGGAAGCCATGGGGCTTTTTGGAGATACCCTCAGCTGTCATCAGTGGTATTAGTACCTCAATACATTGATTTTATTTTGGAGTTGAGGCCCTTGCCCATTGACATATAATAAGGCAGTGACATTTTCAATGTAACATTCTTTTTTAATTGTGCAAATAGAAAGTGTTTTCAGTGTACTTGTACTCTAAGGTATATTTAAAAACTGAGAATAAAGATCACAGTTCAAATAGTGGATAATGATGTGATCTTTTGGCCAGACTGTGCTTCCCTAATTGTATTGGAATGTAGTGGCCATCCGCAGGCTTTCACTTTCATAGCACATCTCCCCTCAGTTTTCAAGTCACATAGCTGATAGTGAGTCAATTTCTCTTTCTCTGGGCCAACCCCTCCTCCTTTTTCTTATTTCTCGCTCTACCTCCTTCAATGCATCCCCCATCTCGTTCTCTCTCTCTCCATCTCACTCTCTCTCTCTTTCTGTTTCTCCAACTCGATCACCCTCTTTCGTTTGCTGGTATCTGATTGGCTCCTTCCTTCCTGGCTCTTTATGAATTGAACAGCAGCGGCTGGATGTGACTGGATGGGAGCTTATCAAGACAACAAATGCTCTCTCTCTCTCTCTCTCTCTCTCTGTCTCTCTCTCTGTCTCTCTCTCTCTCTCTCTCCATCCAAACACACACACTCAACACATACACATACTCACCGGCAACAGCCAAACCTTTCACTGAAATGTGTAGAGCTTCTTACACACACACACTCTCTCTCTCTTTTTCATCACATACACACATGCATGCACGTGCAGTGATGTTCACACACAGACACACAACCCACTTTGTCAACAGCTCACGTAGCACAGTGCTCTCAGGCGAGCTCTCACACACGTAGCCTATAGGACACACTCACTCTCTCTCTCTTTTTCCCCCTCCTCTGTCACTCTCTTTCTCCCTCTTGTTCCTCCTCAGCCGCAATCACTCGCTGAGCTTCACACACACACGCGGACTTGCAGTCACACACTCACACAGGATGCAGACAGTGATGCTCTGACGCTTCATCTGGCTCACACACACACAAACACGCTTTCTCGGTTCCTCTTGTCTAGCACATGCTTTAACACACACCTCGTCAGCGTCTCTCCACATCACTCAGCAGTCAGTCTGTCAGTCAGTGTGTGTGTTGTTGGAATGAGGCGGTGATGTTTTGGGACAGGAAGAATAGTATGGGCAATTCCCAGCGACGGCCCAAAGGAAGACACAGACCCAAATCGGCAACAGGTACTTTATTTTGCTATTTTGTGTCATCGTGGATTCATTGTATTCTTGTGTGGCGTTCAATCATTTCACCCCTTCAGTTTTATCCATCCCTCCATCCAGTGCCACTCTGACAATCCTTCCATCTATTCACCTATTCATCCTGCACGTACATATACATCTTACTCAGCAAGACTGTTCATTCATTTGCCAATCAATCCATTTCCCTGTCTGTTTTTAATTCCTTTCTGACATTGATTTATCCAAAATACTTAATTTTAAGGCATCTTTCATTCATGTGTACCTCTTTACACCACCATCCATGCATCCACCCATTCATTCTTATATGCATCCATACATCCACCCATCTAGTCATCACTGAATCCATACATCCATCCATCTAGCTGTCTTCTCTCCCAGTCATCTTTTCCTTCACTGGGGTTGAATGAACTAGGTCAATTGGTCTTTTTCCTCTTGGCATGGCATTGACTGGGCTACAAGAGTTTGTGTGTCTTCATGTGTGTGACCTACACCTATTAGGCATATTTGCTACACTGCTGTTTCTGAGTAGAAGTGAGTGTGTGCATGTGCAAAATATTTATTAAGGTTTCACACTCTTGCACACTGCAGTCAGGTGCATGCATACATGTGTTTGTGTGTTTGCGCGTGTGATTGCTCAGCTGCACTGCCTCGTCCTGCACGGCTGGATGGGATTACTAGCAGCCTCTTTAATTATCTTGAAGGGTGAGCAAGGGAGCAAGCAAGGTAGGGGTAGTGCATAGGAGAGAGAGAGAGGGAGCAAGGAAGGGAAGCGGAGATGACAGCGCTTGTAAATCTGCCCTCTTACTTGCTTCCTTGCCGGCCGATAAAGGAAGGGAGGAATAAGCAGAGGAGGGGAATGAGAGGATGGAGTGAGGGAGGGGACAACAGCAGGTGAGGAAGAGGATGAGAGAAAGAGAGACAGAGGGAGGAAAAGGAGAGGGGAAGGGAAAGGAATTTAAAAAAAGAAGATGGAAAATAGGCAGCGAAGTGATTTCTGGGGAGCTGGTGATGAACAGCAGACAAGCAGGCATGATGAAGGATGGAGGTGATGAAGAGGGGAGAAAGAGGAGGAGATGGGAGGGGAGAGGAGGAGAGGAGAGGAGGGGGGAGTGTTGCATTCAAAGCACACATGCGATGTTATGCTGCAGAGCTGCCCATTGCACACAGTCCAACAGAGAGTAAACACACCCATATGCTCAGTTTCTCTCTCTGTCCACACACTCTGTATGTACATATTCCCAGGGGAAAACCGTGTGTGTGTGTGTATGTGTGTGTGTATGTGTGTGTGTGTTGTACGTATGCAAGCTTTAACACAAACCGACAGCCGAGCAGCCTGCACACACCTGCTGTGCTGCAATAATCAGCACAAGACGCTTCCCGATACGTTTGACCTTGACTTTAATCAGCATCTGAGGCGTATTTATCACCTTCAGACACAGTGACAGCCACATTACTGTCATCAGGTCCTGCAGCACACACACCGCACTGTAATTTACTGTGATTACTGGTATGATGACAATACGTGTAGGAACAAGAAGCGTAACTGAGGGATGATATGCTTCTTTTTTCTTGAATAAAGAGAATTGTCTTCACCAAATAACAAATTGCCTGTCATTTTGATGAGGTTATGTTTTCATTACAGTCTGTTAGCAGTCAACCTTGTCAGCAAAATAATATGTTTTGGTAATTATATATAAACTCAAGAATATGCTACTTTTTTGCATTAGGAAGAAGTTGAGGTAGATGGCAGATATAGAAAATCCTTGACTTTGACACCAGAGACTGGAATTCTTCTCCAACCTAACTCAATCTTTCAGTTCAGACAGTGGAAGTACTTGTGTGTAAGAAGACTGTGGTAGGTTGAAATATTAATACATGCCTTTTTCCCAAATCAAATCAATCCATAGTATCCTTTTGTAATCCTAACAGTCAGTGAAATCAGTACCTAAATCTAATAATTCAAAGTTTAATAATGCCATTCCTGCTTTTCCTTAGTAACATTTGCGAAAAGCACGTGTTAATTGTGAATTTCTTTCCACTGGTAGTGCTTTTTTGAATAAAATATTTTTTAAAAATTAAGCAGAATGCTGTGTTCGTTATTGTTGTTGCACATGTAAGCTATATAGATTTCACAGAGTATTAAACTATTGAGTTATATTCTCACGTAGTTTCTCTACATGAGTTAAAAATTATCCAGTTGCTCAGGACAAATTCAATATGTTCCTGCAAAGCAACAAAAGTTCCTTGAGCAGTTAAAATGCTGTATTCATTTATATGTATCTAGAAATACTCAAAACATTCCTGATTCAGAAATAATGACAACTTATGTATCTGTAGTTTTATTTTGATGAGTTGTGCAGTAGGATTAATTAAAAAAATAACACAGCAATTTTCATTAAACTTAGGTAGAGGCAGAAGTCAGCAAAGTACATATGGGATTTTGGGGCTGACCATTGAGTTGTTTTTGCACTTTGTCTAGCTTTATGCTTAACTTGGCAAAAGTATGTGTTCTGTTCTAAAATTGGTCTGCCAAAGGGTCCAGTCCAGCCCATGGGATGACTTTACGAAATGCAAAAATTAGACTGAAGATTTTAACAATCACTTTACTGTAGGGGCCACATTCAGCCAATTCAATCTCCAGTGGATCAGACCAGCAAAATACCATTGTAACTTATAGATAATGACAACTCCAAACGTTTCTCTTTGTTTTAGTGTAACAAAAAGTAAAATTGCATGGAAATGTTGACATTTACAAACTATCCTTTAACAAAAAATGTGAATAACTTGAACAAATATGAATAACATGAAAGTCTAAAGATATGTAAATGCAATTTTAACAATATTCTGCCTGCTACTAAATGCTTTGCATATTTTATATATCCACTGTGATCTATAAGTTGTAATGCACATATACAAATGAGAAGCTCAGACATAATATTGTTAAAATTGAACTTATTTTTCTTAAGAAATTTCAGGTTTTTCATGGTTGTTTATGTTATTCATATTTTTAAAAGAATAATTTGTAGATGTAAAGATGTAATTTGACTTTTTTTATTCTAAAACATAGACAAAAGTTTGTAGTTGACATTATTTATATGTTATTATGTTATTTTACTTGTCCGGCCCACTTCAGATGATATTGGGAGGATGTGGCCTCTGAACTAAAAGAAGTTTGATTCCCCTGGTCTAGTTGGTCAAGCACATAAAATGATGATCCATTCCTTTTGGAAGTGTTGGCACAGGTTGTTTGAGCAACCTCTTTATTAAACCTTGTGTTAGGTCCTGTTGTGTAGTAACATCTCTCAATCAACGAGATCTGTCATATATTTATAAGTGGCATATTGGAGAGAGGCTGGTCTGGTAACTATGATGTAGAGGGAACAAAATCTTCAGGGTGCGTTGGGCAGAATAACCAAGCACTTAATGCAGTGGTTTCAAACTGTTTTTTAGCTCCTGACCCCATTGTAACTTCACAAATTTCTGACAATCCCAGACATTCAAAACAAAGACATTTTTTTTTCCTAAAATTTACTTGTTTTTGTTCATGTAATAGTTTGCTATACTATGTTGCAAAAAAGAGTTAATTTTAGATGATATTTAGGCTATGTAATGTATATAATTATGGACAGAGGCAGAAATGCCAGGTTGAGATTACTGCACAAAGTGAGAGTTTTATTTTCCTTGGTCAGGATATGTACAGTCAGTTCAGCTGGGATTTACAAGGCTGCAAATTAGAGCTGAACAAACAATAACTCAAACTATGAATTATGAAAGAGCTGCAGCATCTTAAACCGACCACAATGAACATTTGAAAGATAAACAGTACCACAGTGCCTCAGCTTCAGCTTCAGAGATTGTCATGTGTTTTATGTATTGTGATGTGTGTCTCTCTCAACTCACCATATATATATATATATATATATATTTTTTTTTTTTTTTCGTTTTTTTTTAATCAGTCACTAGAAATTTCAGGCGACCCCCCATGGGGTCCTGACCCCAATATTGAAAAACACTGACTTAATGAATCCAAGATACAAGTTTTTACTTTTAATATGTAGTTGTGAGCTTGTTTTTGTAAGTATAACAACAAATATAACATTCTAGGATACCTATGACCTTTTCCTGAAGCTAACTACATGATTATTGTAACTGTAGGATTCCCAGGGCAATAAACTGATCAATGTTGGATGTGAGCTTTCTCATGTTTTGTGCAGTACTTTGTACATACTTAACAAGTATAGACACAATATATTTAGGTATTCTGGTTGAATTGAAATCTCAAATGAAATTGAGAACACACATTATGGCTACTGAGTCATACATTTATGATAACTGAGTAAGTCTAGTTGGTTATTTTTGGGCTGGGAGATTCTGATAATCCAATAACTTAAAAGTACATTCTTAGCTCTCATTAAGTAAAATATATTTAGTACTATTTTAGTGCAGAGTCCTTGAATAAAAGGCTTCACCTACTTCTTTCACTTCTGAACATCAGTGACACTTGACAAGGTGAGGAACAACATGTAAAAATGTTCCCTCTTTTCCCACTCCATCTTTAACTCTCACCCTTTTCCATTCTCAACTTCTCACACTTTTTATAAATGTCATTTTCACACTTTATTTCTGTCTCCTCTCGCGTTTACCCTCTCCTGTTGCCGGGGCATTTTGCTAATTAAACACATTCACCGCAACAGTAGATTTTCTGTATGATTCGTCTTTCTGTATGCTCTTCTGCTGCTATGCAACACAGCAATCGCCCAGTAACACATCCTTTGTTCTTGTTTCTGTGCTAAAATATCACAAAATATGACTTTCTTCAGTCGTCCCTCATTATTTCTTATTTTTCATTGATTTGTTTTTGCTAAGAGGCAGGATAAATCATACACACACCCCAAATGGGTTCATTCATATATTTTCAGATCGATGATGTCATTTTCAGCTCAGGCAGCACCCTGCAGCAAGAGAGAGAGGGAGTGAGAGAAGCAGGAAAAGAGGAGGGCTGTGTAGAGATAATTGGATGGAGGTGAGGAGGAGGGTTTAGGGAAAGCGTCCGAGCGATCTGAGGCAAGATACACGATGGGAGAAGCGATGGAGAGGAGGAAAGATGAAGACAATAGAGGGAGAGCAAGAACAAGCAGGTGTGGAGAAAGAGGAGAGGGGGTAGAGGAAGATAAAGATAGAGAAGCATAGACAAAGTGAGTGAAGAAGAAAATAAAGATGAAAAGATGGAAAATAGTGCCTGTAGATGAGGCTGCTGTTGCCACAGCAACCGCACAGGTGGTAAAGCAGGTCAATTGAATGTCGGTCGACATCCTTGCAGCCAACAACAAGCACGTGCGAATAAGTGTATTGGTATCTTTACATGTATTCATAGGCTTTTATCCATTCATGAATGAATCATGTATCATCATGTATTGATCTTTTTGCTCAGCAGCGACAGCTACTGCTTGACTCTGTTATGGTTTATGTCCCAATAATAAAAGCAGGACACTTGAAAATGCTGTGTCATGTTTTCTCAAATTTGGACCAAATGTTCACTTGGACCCACAGATAAACTGACTAGAGTTTGGTGGTCAGAGGTCAAAGGTCAAGGTCACTGTGACTTCACAAAACACAAACCGAAGAGTTAATTTGCTATTTATGACAGAATTTCACACAAACATGTAATCAGAGAAAAAAGATCACCTTCGCTATGATTAGTGCTATCCATATTGGCCAAAAATAACTTACTCTTTCAACAAAACAGACATGTTTGCACAATTTAAATGTTCATTCAGTCATTAATACTGATACGAGACTTGTACCTTCACATTACAAAATCAAAATATTAACAGCTGTATAAGTCAGTGTATTACCTGCAGTAGATCACTGTTAGTACTGGGACATTTACTAGTGTTGTGGCAAAATCTACACAATATAGAAAGAGTACATTTACACTACAAAATTATCTGTATGTCTGTGGTTTGAAATTAGCTTTCATACAACTTTACATCATGGTTCCACAATTCTGCCGTCTACCAGTCAAAATCTTGAATGTACGGAAGTATTTCCAAATGCATTTTTTGTGTAGCTTGGAGTGCAAATCACTCTCTATGTGGCAGAGTTGGACTGTGTACTCTCTGCCACCATTAACACACTTTTGTTTTTCATTCAGTCACTTCAAGGATAGTTGTGTGACTTGTCCATCGTACATTGCATTCATGACCTATGCCAGATCTTGTGATACTGACAGCTGCCAAAGCGCTGTACAAATCTTTTTTTTTTTTTTTTTTGGCAAAAACACTTTTTCTTACATTATCCTACACCACAACACTGGAACAGAAGGGGAGATTGTAACAAAACCTATCTTTTGGTTGAATATCAAATTAGCAACTCTACCACCTTGAAACTGTGGTGAAAATTGTGTGAGGCCAATGTATATTCAAACCTCTGTTTAAAGAATAGAATGACTTTATGAGTCTGGACAGACATGGATGTGGGCTGCAAGTTGATTTTTTGGCAGAAATGTGTAGCTGTGAGGCAGTAGGAAAGAACTGGTGCTCAGCCATTCATACAAACTGTTCTAAACTCTCATAAATTATATTTGGCGATTAATTATGTTTGATTTATAGATGTTGTGGATGGTTTGGACTGAAAGCCAGTCTGGGTTCCATCAAAAAGCTGCACACTGTTTTTTCCAGTCAGTTTTTACTCTGTCTCCAAACTTCAGCTGAACTTTCTTGTATTGTCACAGTGAAGCAGCTCATTTAGTGGAAGTCTTGCCGATAAGGGCAGCTTGTGCCTTTGCAGAAATCAATGGTCACTGTTGCTGAGTCACAGGAAAGTTTAGGGAACTGCTTACATACTGGGTAAACTTCACCAGCAGCCCCAGTTCAGGCCACATGCACCTTCAGAAATCATATCGCTTACCATCAGTAGTTTTCATTATGTAACCATTAAGCAAATAATCTGTTAGTTTTTGTCATCCTTCCCGGTTTGTGCATGTTCACAGTGAAACACAAAGGTCTCAAAATGCTTGAAACCAGGAGAGACATTTTTAACCTTAATTAATCCCAGGAAGACTCCTCAGCCCCTCTTCTCCCCCCAGACTGTTATTTTTCTGCACTGCTCTGCTACAGTTAGAGTTTTTATCTGCACTTTTAATAGTACCAGACTTATTCTGCTGCTACTGGGAGTTTAGTGCCTTGCTGAGAGGAACCTCAGATGTTGTATTTAAAGGTGGTGAGATCATTAATCATTTGCTCTATGCGATGGGGATCTGCAAATTCGGTGCACTCAAAGTCCCAGACTGTGTTCCCCAACACTTAGCCCGCCATGACTTACAGATATCACACATCATAACACCTGCAAGAGACTTTGTTGCCTTAATTCTTCCTTGGTCTGGTCTTTTTTTTGTCTGCACAGGCCCCTCACTGGCATTGACTCTTCCTGCTGTGAACTAGAGATCTTCAAGTCTCTTTGAAACAATTTCATGGAAAATCTCCTCTAAATCTATTTATCTTATACATTTTTTTAAAGAATTGAGGGCTTCCAGGAGTGACAATTAGACCTGAAATATGTTGTGGCTAAAGAGAAACAAAGAATGTCACACAGAGAAACATCTTGGGTGCTATTTTGGATGCCACACTATTGTAACATGCTGTATCTAATGTTATAGGCTAATATATCTTATATATATATATATATATATATATATGCAGAGAGAGAGAGAGTGTGTCCTACAAGTATCTGTGTTAAGGGATTACAGTTGTTTATTAATGTCCCTATTATATACACAAATCAACATCATGGGCTGTATTGATCATACTACGCTGAGGAAAATCAGCTTAGTATTAAAAACACTCCTCATATTAACAACAATCTTAGTTTGTCCAGTTATGTGTGAGCTTCGGAAAAAGGAGGGACTGTGTTTAAAGTGGTTATAGTTCCCAAGTGATGAATGCAGTATTTTTGTGAAACTCCTGGAATTGAAGCTTAAAGTCCACATTTTCACATCTTGTTTCATTTCTGGTCCACTGTTATTGGTGTACAGATGCAAAATTACTGCATTTGTGTGACTATCCAAATATGCTGTATGTGGACTTGGATGTATATAATTTTGACAGAAATTTTAAATACCACGAGTCAATTTAGTTACACTAGGGACATCTTTCACTTGTTATTTAAGTGGATACTTGGTGTATGCTCTTGTAGCTTTAAGCTGTAGTTCATCATTTAATAATAACCATTTTGTAAAAGGCAATAACCCTGCATAAAGCATTTATTCTGTTTGTTTTCAGCAGCTTTAACAGCCTTTCCTGATTCTTTTTCCTTCGATCAGTTCCAGTTTTAGAAGCGTTTGGAAATATAGCTTGCAGGTTGCATAGCAGAAATCTTGCTCTTTGGACTCTTGTTCACTTACATTGTGTATTCTCTCTTATGTTTATAGTCTTACAGTGGTAGAAAAAGGACCGTTGAATTCAGTAGACATTTAGAGCAATCTTAACTATGATTATGTTTGAAATGAAAGTTCAGGCCAAAATCCAGATGCATAGATACACACCCACCCCTTTCAACAGCCTGCATGACCTGATACAACCTATAAGTGCTGCAGGTCACGCTTGTCACCTTCAGCATTTTCAGGAAGAAACTGTTGAGTAGAGGAAGGAAAAGGAGTCTGGCTGCACCAGCAATACAATGACAGAGGAGAGGAAATGTGATAGAAACAAAGACTTTAGATACTGTAAATCAGTTGCGTGTTAATACTTAAAAACTATGCCACATTTTTAGACAGATACAGGATTCAGCTTTGCTTTACCGTGCCTTTATGCTGGTGTGTTTCAGCCATCATGACACTAATGGTGCAAAAACTCTAGAATTACAATGATTTTTAAACAGTTTAATAAAATATATTGAACTAGAAAAGCACTCGCAGACCTCCGCCAAGGCAGACCCCCCCCCCCCCCCCCCCCATAACCACCAAAATGTAATCATTTGTTCCTCATGCCAGTATCAACATTTCCTGAAAATTTCATCAAAATCCGCACCCCTTAATCACCACCAAAATTGAATCATTTGCTCCTTGTGTCCATATCAACATTTCCTGAAAATTTCATCCAAATCTGTCCATAACTTTTTGAGTTATCTTGCTAACAGACAAACAGACAAACTTAATCTCTGCCGTTACACTTGGCGGAGGTAACTAGCACATTGACCCGTGGGGATCCACGGGTTCTAGATGTGGTAGCTTTTATACTGTTGTGTATTTGTGCTTGCTGTACCACAGTTGTCCAGCAGTCACCGCCAAAGCGTTCTGGATATAGCAACATGATTGTAAGGCTATTGTATTCCAAAATTACTAATATCTCCCAAAATATTGGTTCTATCAACTTGCCATTTTCACTGGTCTGTTCCTTGACCAAAAATAGATAAGTATGTCAAACTGCAGCAGTCAGCTCTTTCCAGATTTTGTGTGAATCCCCAGATACACATACACGCATGCACACACGCATGCACACACGCATGTACGCACACAGAGGCCACTTGGCTATTATAAGATAGATGGTCAAAATTACAGGGAAAGATTACAGTATGCAGAGGAGTGTGATGAGATGCAAAGTGCCTCCACTTAAAAAGTCAGAGCACTTCACTCCTATCGACCATCCTGACCTCCATGTGGTTACACTACGGTCCTTATTGGTGCAGTACATGAATATTTGCTCTGGCTTTAATTTGCGTGCTGCATTCTGAATATAAACAGAGTGATCTGGGAGATGATATTAGATGTTGCTCTGAATTTGAAGTGAAGATGATATCCAAATGTGCCAAAATGAGCAGAAAAGCTGAAACGTATCAATTGAACATGAGTAACTAAAGCATAGTCATCTTAGTTAAGACGATTTTTAATCTGCAACAAATTCTTATCCTTATCATGGGTATTATTTGCAGTATTGACATTATTGTACTTTAAAGTATGTAGAGTACCTGAATGATCTCAAAGTTTAGACATTCCTTCAAAGTGAGAGGTGAAAGAGGAAGGGAAGTGTTTTAAAGGAAGAGGAAAAGAGAAAAAAAGAAGGGGGAAGGCATAACACGGTACCATCAGTTTCCTCCCTTTCTCTCCTCTCACACCATTGGAGAAAATATTCCCTTTTCTTGCCTCCTCTTGTCTCTTTCCCCTCTTTCTCTCCATATCTTTCCCCGTCTCTCAGTTTTAGCCACAGCCTCTGCTTGAATGAGTCACTGGGTTTACCTCAGCCGGCTGCTGGCCTCTCCTCCCCTCCTTCCCCTCCTCTTTCCCTCTCAACTTTTCCCCTCACATGTGTGACAGTTTCTTTACTGGAGACACTTCAGGAATACAGACATGGAGGATTTCTGGGCCAGAACAGGTAAGAGTTGCTGTATTTTAAGTTTGTCCACCAGTGAAAATCAGGGACTTGTGCAAAAGAAACAAGAGTTTGGAGAAATTGGAGCAGCAAGCCAACTGGTACAGACACAAGGAGGACCGCTTGTTGCTACGATAAGAAAAGCTCAGGAATGTTACATTTAAGGCTAACGCGAACATGTAGCATGTGCTTATGTTTGTGTAATATCTATGCCTTCATTTGCAGCTGTACATGTACTTCCTTTAGCTGTAACGTAGGGTTTTTTTTTGACAGTTTTGGAGCAAATGCATTGCCCACATTTTGCATCATACTGGATCATCATGGTTTAGAGGTTAGTCTGAATGTTTTTATAAAAATATGTAGATGATTAGCAATGCCTCATTTTACAGACATCTCCCTGAAATTTCCCCAGCGTATTCCAACCCAGACAAAAATCTTAATATTGTGTGTTGCTGCACACATCACATAAACATTTAAATATCTCGAAGCCATAGAAGTATAGATATTTCTACATAATGTGTACATCAACCTTGTCAACTCTGTTCAGTTGTGCCTCACAATATTTAGCTTTACATGTAGGTATTTGACATCTTTTTTCTTGTTATAATTAAGACCCTCACACA
The DNA here is from genome assembly GCF_902148855.1 of Sphaeramia orbicularis. Classification (NCBI taxonomy): domain Eukaryota; kingdom Metazoa; phylum Chordata; class Actinopteri; order Kurtiformes; family Apogonidae; genus Sphaeramia; species Sphaeramia orbicularis. Next base: position 8,034,485 of record NC_043974.1, on the reverse strand, counting down.
CTTAGTTTGTCTTTAGAGAAAGATACCAGGACTTATTTTGATACTGACAAAATCCACAATGATATGACAAAAAACTGATTCACAATGTATTTATTAGTAATTAAACTAAACCACATTCTTTTCCTGCCTCAAACTAAAAAGAACGTTTATTGCTTAAACTGAAAGATTTACAGAGGATGGTATGCAAACTCCAGCCTCTGGTAGTAAACTCCAGGAAAGGAAAACAGTCTGGTGACTTCTCTGATTAAAACTCTTTAACACGGAACAAGGTTTGCAGCAATGTAAAACTTCAACATTTCATTGTACTGAATGAGTTGGATACTCTATGTCTCTTGAAAATGCTAAAATGTAACCTCTTAATACTCATCAGGTCACTGGAGATGCTAGTGATGTAGTTTAGAATAGAATAGAATTTAATAGAATAGAATAGAATAGAATAGAAAGACTTTATTTGACATTTGCACAGATACATCGCAGTACAGGTACATTGGAATTCTTGTGCGTTTCCCTGAGGCACGGAATCCAAAGAAAAAAAGACATAACCAAAAACAGAAACAAAACATTAACACAGCTAAAACATATAATTGCACATGAAAATACACTAACGACACTAAAATAATAAGAATGACATAGAATTTGACTCGAAGGGCTACGCAACGCTGCACAGTTGTATTTCAGTCGTAGGTTACATACATAAAATAACTATGCTCCCAAATGAAGTCTAATATATTTGGATTGGCTTTATCCTTCTCTTATAACCCTGACCCTATGTGGTGGTGAAAATGTTGATGTTCTGCAACTTTGCATTCAACTTTGGTTGCACTGTGACTTTGTACCGGCCGACCTACATGTAGGTCAGCAGGTTAATTCAAGCTTAAGAAGTGACAAATGTCTGGTCATGCTTGTTTTTTTTATTTGCATGCTTACATGAGAGAAACAGTCAGCTTAGTGTTTGTCCATGTCTGTGTTTGTGTGTCATCACTTCTGAAAGACTCTTTGTATGTTGGGCAGTTTACTTTTTGCACTGTGCTTGACTTTCTAGCCTTTACACATGCCTGTTAAGGTGCACACAGTCAGTCAAGGTCTTCTGTGTATGTGTATGTGTA